>NC_045736.1:8865336-8897550 GCF_008692095.1 Etheostoma spectabile | reverse complement strand
TTTTGACACATTTCAGGCTTCAAACATAAAGATATAAAAAAAAATAATTTTTGTGAAGAATCGCCAACAAGTGGGACACAATTGTGAAGTGGAACGAAATCTATTGGATATTTTAAACTTTTTTAGCAAATAAAAAACTGAAAAGTGGTGCGTGCAAAATTATTCGGCCCCTTTACTTTCAGTGCAGCAAACTCACTCCGAAGTTCAGCGAGGATCTCTGAATGATCCAATGTTGTCCTAAATGACTGATGGTGATAAATAGAATCCACCTGTGTGGATCAGTCTCTGTATAAATGCACCTGCTCTGTGATAGTCTCAGGGTTCTGTTGAAAGCGCAGAGAGCATCATGAAGACCAAGACACACCAGGCAGGTCCGTAATACTGTTGTGGAGAAGTTTAAAGCCGGATTTGGATACAAAACGATTTCCCAGCTTTAAACATCCCAAGGAGCACTGTGCAAGCTTCATTTTGATATGGAAGGAGTATCAGACCACTGCAAATCTACACAACCACGGCCGTCCCTGTAAACCTTCAGCTCAGACAAGGGAAAGACTGATCAGAGATGCAGCCAAGAGGCCATGATCACTCTGGATGAACTGCAGAGAACTACAGCTGAGTGAGAGTCTGTCCATAGACAACAATCAGTCGTACACGCACAATCTGGCCTTCATGGAAGAGTGGCAAGAGAAAGCCATTTCTCAAAGATATCATAAAAGTCTCGTCTAAAGTTTGCACAAGCCACCTGGGAGACCAACCAAACATGTGGAAGAAGGTGCTCTGGTCAGATGAAACCAAAATCGTTTTTGGCCACAATGCAAAACGATATGTTTGGCGTAAAACCAACACAGCACATCACCTCAACACACCATCCCCACTGTCAAACATGGTGGTGGCAGCTCATGGTTTGGGCCTGCTTTTCTTCAGCAGGGATAGGGAAGATGGTTTAATTGGGGGAAGATGGATGCAGCCAAATACAGACCATCTGGATGAAAACCTGTTGGAGTCTGCAAAAGACCTGAACTGGGACGGAGATTTTCTTCCAACAAGACAATGATCCCAAACATACAGCAAAATCTACAAAGGAATGGTTCACAAATAAACGTACCAGGTGTTAGAATGGCCAAGTCAAAGTCCAGACTGAATCCAATCGAGAATCTGTGGAAAGAACTGAAAACTGCTGTTCACAAACGCTCTCCATCCAACCTCACTGAGCTCGAGCTGTTTTGCAAGAAGAATGGGCAAGAATTTCAGTCTCTCGATGTGCAAAACTGATAGAGACATACCCCAAGCAACTTGCAGCTGTAATCGCAGCAAAAGGTGGCTCTACAAAGTATTAACGCAATGGGGCCCAATAATTTTGCACGCACCACTTTTCAGTTTTGATGCTAAAAAAGTTTAAAATATCCAAAAGATTTTGTTCCACTTCACAATTGTGTCCCACTTGTTGGTGATTCTTCACAAAAAATAATTTTTTTATATCTTTATGTTTGAAGCCTGAAATGTGTCAAAAGGTTGAAAAGTTCAAGAGGGCCGAATACATTCGCAAGGCACTGTACATACAACATTTCATGAGATCAGTCTGATAAATTGGGAGAGTTATTTATACATTTTGCAAAATGTTAGGTTTGAGAGCACCATGACACAATTAAACATGGCTTCATAGTACAAAAATGAACAAATGGGAAATCGAGACAGAAATAAAAGATTTATTTATTTATTAATAAAAGACTGCATCTATACTTTATATGAAGTAGCTCTACCGGGACTGGATGAGGTATCAACTTTTCCACTGTACCCTAGTTTAATTTGGATTATACTCACACTGAAAATGCATCCATCATTGCCACCAGCTTGCCAGCCAAGGTAAGGCATGTGCCTGTACTCTATGAAGAAACCATGGAACAAGGAAAGCATGCGTGTGTGTGTGAGAGAAGGGATAATTCAATGGCAAAGCTGTTCCCTGGGCAACCAAGGCCTGACTGAAAAGCACACACACAAAGTAAGTATACAACCACATACTACACATACTTACACACATGGTGTAAAGCAGAGAGGAAGGAAGGATGAATGGGCTACAAAGGGCAGGTCAGGATACCAGTGTGAATGTGAGGGCAGATCAAGTGTGTGCATGTGAGTTTGTTAGGGAGCAGGCGTATTTCAATGTGAGTGCTGTTCACGTATCCTAGGAGTCAATGTGCTGGTACACCAGATTTAAAGCAAGTAAAGAATGTACAGTATTGCTCTAACAATTGAGCTGGCAATGCTTGTGAGACCCATAGTTGGGATGAGTGGCTGTGCAGAGCTATTGAACAACTACCTCATTCATATACCAGTTTGGATTACTGGTAGCATACGTGACCCTCTAGTTTAGCAGCTAAAGGGTATAACATGTCGTCTGACCACATCTGAATACACTCAAAAGCGGGACAAATATCCTGTCATCATAAAGAAGGGCAAGATGGCTATTCAAATGGGGATAGCAGTGCAGTCTCAGACAGCCTCTCTCCAAAAGCATTCATAGTGTTTGTACACTTGAAAAAGTGATGGAAGTTGTTAAAAAGTGATGGAAAGTTACAAAAAATTGTTGTACGCCAGAAACGGTTTACGGTTTAACGGTTTATTTTAAAGTTTCTTAATTTGTCACAAGTTTTGGCATTTAAGGCTTACCAAAAATGTCTCATATTAACTTTTTTACAAATTTGTTTGGTGGCATTAACACAGATGTTCTCCACCTTTTTTTCAGCCAAGGACCTAGAGAATATACCAGGGACTTCCTTATGTGTGTCTCTTGGAAAAATTTAATGTAGCCCATTTTTTACATTTCTGTAGTCCTCATGTTATGTGAAAGAACAACACAAGAGAAATGTATTCGAAAAAATATTAGACATGTTTTTGCAGATTCTGGAAGTTTGTTAGATCAGAAAGTAAGCTTTTCCGATTTAAAACTTAAATATTAATCATTGAACTATGAAGCCTTATGTAAAAAGAAAATCTGAAATGGACTGATACAGAGGAGGTACAGATATACAATCTTAAATGACTCAAGTGGTAGAAGAATTGTATTTGTTTTGTGTTATCATCCCATGTGTGGAACTCTTTCCACTTGGCACCTAAAAAGACTGTGACACATCATTAAAAAGTACATTTTGTCCTCAGTTTGACAAGAAAGTCTTGTTCCATGTGGTTAGGTCCATTTTTGTATATGGTGAGGGTAATAGCTTAATGTCAGCTTGGATTTCAGGAGAATTTACTTGGCTATCCAGGGGAAATAATTTTCTGCATGTCTGTACGTGAGTGCACAAGAGAGGGTTAGGAACAGAATGAGAGAGAGCTAGTTGTCCTCTGCCAAGACATTTCAGGACACTTCTGGTTCTTTTCCCCCTGTCCTTTTCATTAAGGTAGTTCAGGCTCAGCTCAGTGCACACACACATGGATTAAGTAGGCTTAGTTATGGAAGCTCAATGGTTGCAGTCTTCCCCTTGTCTAGAACATCTTTAAGCAGGACATGTCTTGTTGGCTGCATCAAGTCTCCTGATTTCTGTTATCCCCATAGGCTGCTGGCCAGCATGAACTATTAATCAACTTTGTACAAAGTGTATTGTGTCTAGGAAAAGTATGTCCCAAGATTTAAAAGAATGTTATTGTTGTGTTGTTTGGTAAAGACAGATATTTTTTGTTGGCGTTAACCAGGACTCGAGACATTCAGTGTCCCATCGTCCAGGGGAAAATAAAAAATGTGTTTGGGACGAACGGAGGTGTTCTCCCGGATGCCTGTGGGACATACAAAAATGTATGTAAGTGGCCTATTTAAACTATAGCTCAGCAAATGACAAACTGAACCAATTACTGTTTCTACTGTTACTACAAACACCTTTCTATTTACGTGTCCAGGAGATTATCCCTATTTTTTCCTGGTAATGCTACATCGCCAGTTCATATCGACAGGAGAGAGCTAGTTAGCTGTTAGCAAGGGGGAGGCAGCAGATTCCTGGGGTGTGCTTGGCTAACAGAGCTAACGGAGGTACTTGAGCAAGCGCAGCTAACAACTCACGTAGCTAACAGAGCTAGTACAGCTAACAGCTAACTGAGCTAGACACACAGCAGAACTGAGAGTTTCTGTTCAGAGAAACAAGAAGTGTTAAAAATTGGACTGCAAGGTTAATGTGACAACACAACGAGTCTAGAGTAATTATATGTACTGAAGTACTTAAGCTAAGAGCAGTTTGGAGGTAAAACATACTTTAACTTTGGAGTTACAGACACTTTACACCAGTGTTTACATTTTACCAAACTTCTGTCAGAGATGAAAGTAACCAGATACATGCACTCCTTTTTATACTGAAGGATACTGCTGCAGGTTCTCTAGCTATAATCTATGTGAGGGTGCTTATTACCTATAGGCCTATATTCATTATTCTGTAGTCCTATTATAATTCCACGCAAGACTTATCTAAGTGCTAATTGCATATTAGACACACAGCATTGTACATTGACAATACCATACATGCTACAATGACTTTAATCACCAGCAGCATAGGTTTTACCTTAATTCTTTTTCTTTTTTTACATGAGCACCGTCTTATACCGTTTATCGTAAAAAATGGCAGCAAGGTAAAAAAAAATAGTTACTGCCCAAGCCTTATGTAGCTGTTGCAAAGTTGTGTTACAAAGTGCTATACAAAAGTTAACTCAGATAAATCTGGAATATTTGAAAATAAATCCTGTTAACCCTGTATCTTTTTCAAAATTAGTTAAATTACATTCAGTTACATTCAGTTAAAATAGTTTTTCGGGACAGTGGGGAAAAAAGTTAGTCTAGAGCCCCAGTGTAAACAAAGGCCCAACCTTTAAAATGTGTATTTCACAATGGCTGGTCAGTGGATTAATTAATTCAGTGACAGTAAATGTACAAATTATCAAGGATATATACATTACATACAAATATATTCAGAACTTGCTCCTTGACGATGTTATAGTTGACCCTTTTTGTTTAAAGCCGTGTTTGAAAGATAGATTTGTTAAGTTAAAATGTTATGCCGGCACTTGTCTTTAACTACTGCACTAATGACCAATGGTGGAGGAAGTTGAAAAGAGTAGCACACTCATAACCTGGATGTTAGACCTTCATTTTTACACATTTTGCCTTCTTCAGGAAATTAAAAAAACAGCAGTCAGGCTGTGTGACACACAACAGGTGATTCAAATTAAAGAGCTCACATGGTAATCAATAGGAACGTACACATAGAGTACATAGAAAGGTTATTCAGCAAGACAGGGCTCCAGAACATTTGAAATGTTGCTTTCATTTGTTTTTTCTTCTTTGCTCTTTAATCTGGGACTTTCTACTTTGCTGATACCTGGATTGTTTACTTATGGACATCAAAGAGCTTTCTTGACAACAAGTTGCAGTTCTTTGTGATCTGTTTCTATGTTCATGTTGATTGCTCAGTGATATGAAACACCTGTCCTATACACTATATATGCCACTCAAAATACTTTTTTTTTTCTTCATCCTAAAGAATGTTGACCCTGATGCTAAAAATGAATTGACGTGTGCTGCTCTCTCCTTAAAATGACATAACCAACTACAGTCATGTGTGGCCACACTGTTAAGCTCATGCCTTTTGTGGAGTTTCATTATAGCTTTTAATATGAAGTCTCAGTGGCCCCTGTGGTTGCACTTTAGATTGTATTTAATACATGTGACTACATTGACTGCATAATTTCTCTGAAAGTGCATTAATACAGCTTTAGAACGGTCAATGTGAAAATTAAATATGCACAAGTAGGAAAGTGTTTCAGGTATGCCTGAGGTGAGGTGAGATTTGAAGGGGTTAATTTGTGTCAGAATGTATTAGCTGAAGGATACTTTGCCAGCATTCTCACCAATCGCTAACCTCTAAGTCAATCTCGCTCTCTCTCTTTCTGACACACAGCACACAACTTGTGCTTCTCCCCGCATCAAACACTTTAACTGACTGCCTTTGTACTTTCCTTCATTTGGATCCCCCTTTAGCTGCTAACAAAGTAGCTGCTACTATTCCTAGGCTCAACAACTGCATGCATTCATACAAGTTGTGTGATCTGCAGCACTTTGCTGGAAAACAGTAGATCCAGTATCAACGACTTTGATTACAGTACATACTGTATGTCACGTAAGATCTTTTTCATAATGGCTATAGTCAGTTATTAGTACAAGGGTGGGACAGGCAGCCCTTCAAAAGGCTGATTAGTGCAGACAGTTTGAGTTACAGTTTTGCTTTTAGGGCTAAAAATCATATTTCATATCTTCAAATCAAGCTCTTAAAGGACATATGTGACTATATCCCCTCAAGAGAAGATATATACCATATAGTCTTTTCAAGCAAGGCCAGCAAAGATATATGCTTCAGCCCCATCTTCCTGCCCTGATTTAAGTCTGGTAGAGTGATTGATTGGGGGAACATAATGACTTTGAGGAGTAAAGTTTAAAGCCCCTTACTGGGACACAGCTTGCTGCTGGCTGAGACTGTCTGTGCCATTCAGTGTTTGTTTAAAAAAATGTTAGGTTCTGTTACTGAAGCAGAATGACACTCAATCATGGCTGTTTACACATGATGTGATTTGTAAATACGCTTGTAGACTCTGCTTGTGGGCAAGTGCAGGCACCTGCATATGAATTTGCACACACACTTACTACTTCTACCTGTAATGTTGATATGAATTGTGACCCATGTCTGTTATTGGACCGTGGCATACAGGTAGCCAGGGAGGCAAGTGAGATTTTCTTAATTCACAGTTTCCAAATTCTCAGGTGGTGTCTTTGGGCCACACTGCCATAGCACAGTTAGAATGAGAGTTAGTGTTGATGTGTAGCAATGTGGCAGCAGCATCTTCATGTGGATTGGAGCGCTCCATCCAGAAGTTTGACTGTCTTGTGTTTCACGTTTCTCCAGTGAGGGACGGACTGGTGCTAAAAATAGACCTGGACTTTCCCAAATAGGCCCATTATCCGGCCATTCGCCCATAGCCGTGTGCTACAGACACTAGCCAGGATGTCCTGATAGCATGCCACAATACTGTAGCCTAACAGACAATGTATTCACAGCAAGTAACATCTCAAAATCATGGTAATTGAGATTGTGTTTATAAATGATATCAGTCTTCAAATAAAAAAAGTACAGTGCCATTACATCTGCATTGAAATAAATACAAATAATGTCACTGGCTATAGAAACCCCAAATTACACAAACTTGTAATTATAAAACAGTACAGAGTATTACTGACAACCCTTTCAGAGATAAAGTAGGCTACTTGCTGTACCTGAACATGGGGATTAGATATATATTGTAGGCCTATACATAACTATCTTCAACCTGAATGAACAACATGATTTTAAAGATAGGTAATTAGATATTATTGATGATATGCTATGTGTTGCTTTGTGTAAGAGAATAAGCATTGAATGACCTATTTAATATTTTGTCAATGTCATAATACACTTTTGATCATATTAAGGCTGTGAAATGATGAAAATAGTTTAGTTCCACAATAGTAAACGTGAATATGAAAGACAAAGAAAAACTGCACTCTGATGGAAGACAGACAGAATGTGTAAACTAGGATTTTTTTGGTTGAACTTGTGGTTAAATTTGGTGAATTATTTACCCCCCCTTCATCCTAGCAGCAAAACTGAGCTCACTTCAACCTCTCATATACTACCAAGTGAAATCGCGGTCAACCCGCGATTTATTCCTAACGTGTTTAATGTTTTAAATTAACCAAACAGAAATTATTAAACACGTGACGTGTGACAGCACTAAATGATGCGACCATTTTCATACTCATGATGCACATATCGCTGACTATGCAATTCGCTAAGATAGAACTAAAGGTAGCCTATTATAAAGTGTCCTGCTCCTGATGTGAAGTTAACTCTGCTGTCTGTCCCTCATCATGAAAGCTCTGTGAACTTTTTTGCATTTTGCTGCATCAGTCTCAAGAGACTTGGCCCTCTTTTCTTTTACTTTTTCCCACCCACCTTTCTCCTTAAGTTTTCTGCTAGCCATTCTGCTGGTGATTTAATTTTGCCCTGCAGCTCAGGCTAGGAAACTGTACATTTTTCTGTCCTGACCTACTCCTGTTACAAATCTGCGTCCGTGGCCGGGGACCAAGCACAAACTGGCTAGTAGGCCAACTCTTCCTACTCAGTTTTTTTTTTTTACATTCTGTAAAAGTGATTGTATTAGCGCCCCTGCTATTGGCTGTTCATATTGCTTTGTTAGACTTCTCTTTTGTGCCGACGGCTGTCAGTTAGAAGGCCATTCTGGACTTTTCTAGAACGCACAGATTGTCTATCTGTCCCTGTGCATAAGTGTGTTTTGCTGCGAAATAGGAGGCCTCTAATTTCTAATGGCCCCTTTACACTGTGATTTTGGGCCGTCTGAGGTGAAATTTTGACAATCATATAAAACATTTTCCCCAATCCAAAATTCTCTGTTTTGCTGCATTTTATGCATATGCCTCTGGTCACATATTGTTTTTTAATATTTATATTGTAGCTCTACGCTACTCACTGCTCATGCATCCTGTAATCTGACATTGCTCAAACTGTCATCGTACATTCTGACACAGCTTGTGACCATGATTTTATCAGACGTATCTTGTACGGTGTGACATGCTATGAAATTATGTGAACACGGTTGTGGCACAGTCTAAAGGCATCTTAAAACAATTTAAGATATACTGTAATATAGGATGTTGTTGTCTGCAGCATGAGAATGCTGAATTTTTCTCTTCTGAGTCAGACCTGCAGGATTAGTACATTTCTCATACTGTTCCCAAACACTGCCTGGATAGCTTGTCACGCTGGATTATTAGTCACTGGTGTGTCCTTTGCCACAGCTGTCTTTGTTACATTCCTTGCTTTGCTGACTTTCACTGACATCTAATGAAATAGGGCTTTTAAAAACATGTGCGCACAATAGCGTCCATTAGACAATGTTGGAGATGAAACGCCTCTCATAACTGGAAAATCAATTTAAAATTGTGAATCGGACATACCCTTTTTTATGTTTCCTCTTTTTTTCAAATTAACCTGTCTGTCAGTTTTAATTGCTAACTTAAAAGTACATTTGGCAATATTCCAGTATGGGCCATGTGGAATCAAACACGGATGGCTTAGTAATGAGCCTGCCAACAATTAATACACACTTGATAAACTTGACCATGTGATCAGATTCTATTCTAGATTCTGTCTGCTAAAACTTTTGGAATGTGTCAATATTTGAATGTATGAACCCAAGCAGTGTGGATGCCGGAGCTGTACAGTGAACGCCAATGACATGCATGTACTTTATCACCTAATTAAAACTTTCTAGCTCGCGCTTCTGTGACATTATAATTATTACTTTGAAAATAAACCTTCCCATTGTAGCCTGTCTGAAACCCTCAGCCACATCTCTCTACTTTCTTGGATCTTCATTTTTAAGGCTCATTTTGCTCTTTTCTTCAGCTCTAGATATGTAGAAGTGACTTATTTACCAAAACAGTACAGACATAAAGGCTTTTTTTCTTAATTTTGATTTCCTTATCTAGATATAGAATTGTTTTGTAGAGCGCCGGTCCATGTAGTCTGATTTTAATTGGAAAATAAATGAAATTCTATTAAAGTTGGTACATCAGTTAACCTTCACTGATCTAGAGTAGTCTCATTTGGAGACAAAACTTATTTTTGCTGTTGTTTTTTTCTTTTTGTGTGGGATGAGTGAAGCTGTCTGTGAAACTGAGGAATGAGAAAATAATTTGTCTGGAAAGAAATGCAATGCAAAGTTGTCTGTACATTTTCCAGTGTGCAGCAACTGAATAATGAGCTGGCCATTTCTTTCCTGATTTTATTTTACCACTGCATATTTTACTCAAACACACACAAGCAGACTTAAACCCACACTAGGAATAGTGGCATAGGAATAGGAAAGTTGATGTTGTTCCCCTTACCGGTTTAGGATCCCCACATATCCACCAGATCTGGGTCCTACCCGGACACAAGATGTGTGCTGTTACTGACAATGTAGGCCTACTTGGCACTTTCTGAGAAATACATCCCACCCATCTGGTGCTCCAATTCTCTAAGATAAACAATCCCAAATGTAGCCATCGCTCGGGAAAGTCCAACTTTTTTACTGTCTTGCTGCAAGTTATTTGGAAAAGTCCACACTAGTGGGCTGTATTGAATGTTGTTTTAGTGTTTCGGTCCTCTAGCTTCTGTCTGTGTTGTTGGTGTGGTTAAAGTGAGTGTTAGCAAAGTAATATAAATGCTTTGCTGTCAAAAAAAAGCAAATTAATATAAATTCACTATATATTACTCTCTCAAAAACGGAATAAAAACAGCCGAGAAGGAGCAACAAAGTCAATGTAAAATGTGTGTGTATTCAAATCAAACTGTCATGGGACGTAATCATAGAATAATTCCTGTTCACACCACTCATCTTCTCCTGCACTCTCTTGGATGTACTGTATTTACTGTTTCTGTCCTAAATTTCTCTGTGCATCCCTGCGGTGAAACCTCTAACCCTCTGAGCACAAAGCTGGGTTCCTTCTCCTTCCGAGCTGCTGGCCCATAATGACATTGTGCTTAGACTCAAGCGAGTGAATGGATTAACCCACAAAAATAACAAAGCTTTATTAAATCACAACTTTCCCTCAGTGCTCCTCTCCCTCTGTGGCGTCAAGTTTGCTTAACTGGCCCCCTCTGAACCCCACTGCCCTGGTCCGGGGCCCCTGGTAAATTGGTGGCCCAGTCTTTGTGCCACTCTTTCACTTCATTACAGGCTTAGACTCCACTGAACCATCCCACAGTATTGTGCAGCATGTGCATGTAGGGGATGGAGGGAGGGGTGGGGGGCAATCTAAAAGGCATGGGAAAGTGTGTATGCAGCCGTTTTTCACAATAAAATACATATATGCACAAACAAAACAAAAAAAGATGAATTACTTTTTCAGCATTTCTAAAAAACTTCTTTCACCGCTGAATTTTCAATATGGCTACTTGGGATTTCATATGTACAATTGCCCATTATAACCCACTATTTTGTCTATATATTATGCATCATGTAACTTTTCAGTGACATTTATAAAGTGTTTCAGTTTTCCTCCAAAGCCCATTACTATTTATAAGTTGAGAATCACATGTTAACATCACTTTCATTTGACTCATTATAGAAGAAAACACACAGCAAATGAGGTTCATAAGTCACACAGCAAAGTTAGCGCTTTAAATCTCACCAAGCAAATATACTACATGAAACCTAAAAATGGAAACCGTTCTCCAGACGCAAAATAAAAAAAGCTGGAAAGTAAAGTGGATATGTCGGTCAACCTCCTTTCCGCTCTGTCCTCGTCCTCTGCCAGATCCTGCTAAAGTTTCCTTCACTTTCACTTTGTTGAATTAGGATAATTAACTCTCCTGACATACTATGCAAAGTAATCAAATCTGTGCTTGGCAGTATGTAAATTAGTTTTATAGTCTGATTTGGTGTGCTCTGCCCTCGGTCTCTCTCATGCCATACCTTATACTCAACCAAGGTTGGCATTTATCCATGATTTTAATGAGATGGGCTGTAGGAACAATGAACTTATCCAAGTCATTCAGAACAGGGGAAATTTTCCGCTGACTGACGCTGCCAGAAAGAGACACACATTAATCAGGGAAACACTGGGGATACATAAACCTGACATTTATTACCTGTTCATGAGATCTCTGAAGAAGGCATGGATGTACACTTTTTCATTTGCACATGTACTCACATGCCTCAAAACAGACATTAACACCACCTGAGGGTTTGGTAAGTCAGAGTAGAAAACCATGCATTTCTCTGCACAAAAGAGACTGATAAGTTTCTGAGACTGATGTGAATAACAACAAATGTTATTAGGTTAGTAACATGAACAAACATCTTTTATAAGAATCCCTTGTCAAGCTGCTTTAATCAGTATACTTAATAATACTTACTTATAGTACTACTTAATTTATCCGCCAACATGAGATCTGCAATGATTTAACATTGGCTGATAACAATGTCTATACTGTGTGTCGGTTAAGCTGAACTTGCCTCATGTTTTTTTTTTTTTTTTTGCATGCGTGAGTTTTGTTACTTAATCTGTAAAATACAAGCAACATCTTTCTAATATGTAGTTGGCTCCGCTTTTGCACAATCCCCATCTTTAGTGTCTCAAAACATAAAAATCCTAATTTTATACACCATCTAATTTACAGTTGGCAGACTTTTTAAGTGGGCTCAGTAATGGCTGTAATTTTCTTTTACTTCAATTGACCACAATTTATAGAATGAAAACAGCAAGTGTTCCTGTTACTTTGCAGTTATTTATGATGTTGTTTTGGCCCAAGACATTTTTTCTTGTTGGTGGTGTAACATTGGGACATTCTTTGTCCGAATTGGTTTTCAGCGCCAACAGCATGCTTCTGAGGTCGCTGACTGGCAAATGACATTCCAGCAGCTCCCACGGTAACCAGTTGCGGGGGGGCTTTTACAAGCTAATGGCATGTTTTGAAGCATGTTAATGACTTCCAACTACATCAACTTACTGGTTTTCTGTTTAGACACCTGTAGAAACAATTCTCAGAATCCTTAAACCCTTAAAACATCTGTGTGTGTGTGTGTGTGTGTGTGCGTGTTCTCGTTTAACTACATTTGTGGGGTCCAAAAACCGTGAATTCAGTATACTTGTGGGGTCCGGACAGCTTTGTGGGGCCAAAATGCTGGAGCCCACAACTTTAAAGGGCTGTTTGAAGGTTAAGCCTTGGTTTTAGGGTTAGGGTGAGGGTAAGGATTAAGGTTAGGCATTTAGTTGTGATGGTTAGGGTAAGGGGCTGGGTAATGCATTATGTAAGTGTTGGTCCCTACAAAGATAGTGAGACGTGTGTGTGTGCTGTGTGTGTGTGTGTGTGTGTGTGTGTGTGTGTGTGTGTGTGTGTGTGTGTGTGTGTGTGTGTGTGTGTGTGTGTGTGTGTGTGTGTGTGTGTGTGTGTGTGAACACAATGGAGAGTATTGGCTTAGCACAGTTTGAAAATTTAAACTTGTGCTTTGGCATTTTGGACTGTAAATAGAAAAAGCTTTTCAACACCACAGTTAAGTGAATTGTGTCAAACTGAATTGGCTGAAAATGTCTGGTCAGGATTTGTGAGGTTCAACGTAAAGACTTTAGCAAGAAAAGCTTAGTGGCAGATTCTGCAGAAGAGGCAAAGCAACTCCTCGTGCACACACACATGCACGCACACAGTACAAAAGTAGTTTCGCTGGCTGCCAGATAAGCTAAAGTAATAACAGTGCCGTCTCAGCTAATTTTAGCTCTGTATTGAATGTGCCGCCACTGGTATTCATGGCTACATTTCTGGCTGAGCTTAACTGTATGTTTGGTTTTTCTGTATCGCCTGTCTCACTCTCTCTCAATCTTTTTCTTCCTGTCTCTCTTTTTCATGTTGTTCATTGCTTTACTTCTCTCCCCCCAATTCTCCATCCCTCTCCTCTCTTTTTCATTCATTTGTATCTCGTCCGATTTGTTATGTGGGGTCACAGCTAATGCCTTACATTTCTAATCTGGGAAATGCCAATGAGATCATGTCCCCATCATTATTTGGGATAATAGTGAAGCCTCTTTACAAAAGTAAATATCTACTTATACTTGCTATGATTGGTGTTTTTCCCCCAGCATCTTCTATTCTGCAGTTTGGCAACATGAATCCCAAACATAAAGTTTCTTACATAATAAAGAGTCTTACATAATAAAGAATAATGACCACTGAGAATGGAACACTGTTTATGTGCCAGATATTAGCACCTACAGCCATGCTTGCTTTCTCACACCTGATTTCTCCCACAATGTTCTTAAACTTTTATTATTCAAAGTGTAGCGCTGGTTGCATGACAGCCTTATCATATACAGATAACCAATCTTTGAAGTGCCAGTCTTTACCTGCATCTTTACCCACAAGAGGACTTTGAGAAATCCTGCAGCTCTTTCTTATTCAGTGTCCTTGCAGGGCTCAGGAGGTCTTCTATGATCGCTTCCACTTGTATTCCACAATAATGTAGGCAATCCCATTTCCATTCCCAGTCGTGTGGCCTAGCCTGCCATATTGAGATTGACCACATCAATTTTGAATGGCCTCGGTCCAGCAACAAGGAAGCAGTTGGCTACCCCATGGTATAAACATCAATGGGTTGGCACAGGAACAAATGGACAGAAGCTCATTTCCATGAAACATTACGTATGCTCGTTGACAGCTACTTCAAAGCGGTAGCTGGTACATATTGGTTGCTCACTGCTTCCGTGTTCCCAGTCTACACAATGTGTCTGGTTTTGTCTACAAATGGAAAAGAAAACGTGTTATGGTACTTTGAGCCAATTCGGCATAGTGTAAATGAGGCAAGTAAACAAGTGTCACTCTGGTAGAAAACTGAGAAATGTCAACCCTTCAAATGCATTAGGGTCATGTACATATTGTTGGGGGGGGGGTGTAGAATAAAAAACAGTGGTAATGAAGAAGTGATTTTACACTCAGGTCCTTCATACCCCACTGGGAACCTATAAGCCTGTATAAAATTTGCAATAGCAGTGCCAATATAATACCTGCATTTTGGTACTAATACAAGATTAAGAAAAACTTGCTTTCCCTTTTCTTTGAAGAATTAAAAACCCTTCTCTTTATCAAATCAAAATGTCAGAATTCATAAATGTTATTTAAACACAAGCAGTGATGAAAGAAATGCGTACAGTCTATAATTGGGAAAAAAACGATCTGCTAAACAAAAAGTAAAAAGAGTACAAATCTGAGGCAGCTTTCGGTACTGTGTCCTCGGGCTCTGTCCTCCACTTTGTGTGCTAATTTATGTTTGTTTGCATATATATAGTACTCAGCCATTTAAGTGTGTGAGCAAATGTTTGTGATAAACCCAGACTAAGTTTGTGTCCATAAATGTTATTGGAAACCATACTGGACCTGAGTGAGTGAGTTAGTGAGTAAGACAGTATGAGCGATGAGGGGACAGAGCACGTATGTGAGGCAGTTTTACTGTGATACTCTAAATCCAAAGTGGGGAAAAAGTCATTTTTCTCTGTGATTCTTTATAGATTTGGGATAAATTATCCACTTCCCAAATCAGACTGAGAAGCGAACTGACCTCAGTGAGAGTGAGAGGGAGAGAGGGAAATATCCTAGATTAGAGATCTAGGACACTATTATTGAGAAAGAAGACGTTTTTAAAGAAAGAAGAGGCGCAGACGGGAAGACAGTGAACATTCTGCTTAATCAGAAGAGCTGCTATATGTTTTTAGCATTTAGGTCATGCCCTTTTCTGCAGCCACCTAATCCCCCTTTTAGACATGCACTTTAGTCCTGAAATACTCAGTTTCACTGTAAATGTTGGCATCACCACGTCTTTTTTCCATAAATATTGTTCTGGTAGTTATCCTGCCTCAGAGCATGCGACATGTTTGCACAGTTTTTGAACAGAGCTCACATGCAAGTACATGCAGTTACTTTGATATTAAAAGCACATAGTTTTATTTTTACATTTGACATTTCTAAAAATAGAACAGGAGCCAGAGCGTTCAGCTATCAAGCTCCTCTCCTGTGGAACCATTCCACGCATTTGGGTCCGGGAGGCAGACACCGTCTCCACATTTAAGAGTAGCTTAAGACTTTCCTTTTTGATAAAGCTTATAGTTAGGGCATAGAATCAATTTGTTAGGGAGTAGTAGTTAGTCACATTGTTTTCAGATTTATTCTATATAAATAGAACTAAAGGGAGACTTGGCATACAGCCCGATCCGGTTGGGGAGAGTTCTGGCCCGCCGGGCTGGAGCTCTCTTTACCTCTCTCCTTGGTTTTGTTGTAATAGTTTTAGACAGCGGGGCTTATTTTGATACACTAGTTAGGGCATAGAATCGAATTTGTTAGGGAGTAGTAGCTAGTCACATAGTTTTCAGATTTATCTATCATATAATCAAGAATATATAGAACAAAGGAGACTTGGCATACAGCCGATCCGTTGGGGAGAGTTCTGGCCCGGCCGGGCTGGAGCTCTCTTTACCTCGTCTCTCTTGTTTTTGTTGTAATAGTTTTAGACAGCTGGGGACTTATTTTGATAACTGAGCTCCTCTCTCCTCTATCTCTCCATCTTTTCATTTTTTGCATCCATGTCCCAGAAATGCTTGTTACTAACCTATTTCTGGGGAGTCTTCCCCGAGTCCTGTTTGTTCTTTTTTCCCCAGCTTGTTCCCTTGGATCAGAGAGGCTCCGAAATCAGGGTAGCGCTATTGCCATGGTTCCGCTACACGTTCTGTGATGCCATGTTCAACGGCTACACTGTGTGCCCTGCTACGTCCTGCTACGTCCTGCTACGTCCTGCTACGTCCTGCTACGTCCTGCTGTGCCTTGTAATCTGCACAGCGTCCTGCTATGCCATGAACTACACAAAGAACTGCTACAAACTACTAATTTTTTTCTATTTTTGTTATTGCCACTCTTCATTCTAACCCCACGGCCCTCAGACACCGCCTACCAAGAGCCTGGGTCTGACCGAGGTTTCTGCCAAAAGGAAGTTTTTCCCCACTGTCGCACTGTTGCTTGCTCTGGAGGAAACTAGAACTGTTGGGTCCTTGTAATTCCGGAGTGTGGTCTATCTGTAAGTGTCTTGAGATAATTCTTGTATGAATGACTATAAATAATTGCATTCAAGTGAATTGAATTGAATTTCTGCATACAGCATTAGAACCAATCATCGGAGACAAGAAAGTGGCACTTTGGCACTTGGATCTTGACGTGGCAGTTAAGACTGAAATGAGAGATTGCTTCTATAAGAATGGCTGGACATAGCTTGGTTTGACACTAAAACTTGATAACTGTTGTTTTACCGTGTCAAAGACAAGATAACAAGTGAACAATCTCTCGCCGTGCTCATCATCACTAGCTAGGGCTAGATGTCAGTCGTGTGAGCCATCAGTAGCGGTCAGGCCCTTTTGAACAGAGTCTTATGTGTGAAAGCTAAAGCCATTGCTTAAACCGACAGATGAAACAAGCAGGGTTACAGATTGAATGTCAGTGAGTTAGAAAGTGTGCTAAGGGTGCTCAGAGTTCTTCCTCAGAGACATTTCAGACGGACCCTTTTGTGACCTTTCAACCTCTCATTAATCACTGAGTCACTCTGCCACCTCCTGATAGAAGAGAAGAATGCAAATCTGAAATACTAGTAGACTGTTATGAAATAAAAATAAAACCATTAGAGAGAAAGAGCCACTACACAGTCATAGATATGATGTACTGCTTGTAGTTTTAACAAAATAACTGTATGGCTGACAGACAGACAGACTGTCTGACTGGCTGGCGCTCTATTTTGGGAATGGTGGAAGCCCGCTCTCTCACTCCTCTTGTCCCGTTCTGTGACTCTTCTGCTTGCCCTCTGACTACATGCCTCTTGTACTGTGCAAGAAGATCACTTTGCACTTCCCCAGTGAAACCAGAGCTCAGTCTTCAGCCTCATGTCTTGCCATGTCCTCTGGGCTATTCATAGTCCAGCAGTGGCTACTTCTGCCAAACCCATAGCGGAGCAGTGTGTGTGTGTGTGTGTGTGTGTGTGTGTGTTTGTGGTTTGGTGTGTGTGGAAAGTAAAATTACATTTAAAAGGAGATGTGAGCAGAATAGAGCTGGGCAATGCCAAAAAAATATAAAACACTAGAAAACAATATAATTCTTATAATCATGGTTTGTATACGTGTGTGTTGTGTAGTTAATTGTATGTATTTAAATAGTATATATATATATATATATAATGCAATTAAAGGCCACTTACAGTAAATAAACGAAATGGTCTAATGCTGGAACAAAATATGAAGTGTGGGGCAACAACTTTGTAAACATTAATATATTGTTTTTAAAAAATTACTAGTTATAAAATAATATAGAACCATCTATGTGGAAACAAGCCAAGAAGAGCATAAATAATTTATTAATCATTTTTATTTTTAGGGATTAGGGATTCATAAAAATATAGGGTAGAATATTGTCCTAAATAAATAAATGACATGGAAATAATGTAGACTAGACTTTTGAATAGTGTAATTACTATCCCGTGTAGCTATGTGCTCTTAACCCACCTGTTCCCTGTAATTATGGATGTATGGATGCCACTGTTTTACTGTCAGTCATACAGAGTGCATTGACTAGTATTGGCATGACAACACAAGTACCACCGTTGACCGATGGTTATTATAGACTGTACTGTACCAATTTCTGTCAATGAATCACTTTATTTGTCACCAAAGGGTGATTGGATGTGCAGCAATAAAACACAAAACCCAAGATAAAAAAAACACAAAGCATATGAATGCAAGAAACTGATTTAAAACAAATGACTAAACAATTCAGTTAGATTAAAAATGACAATTATGAAGAAATTTAGAATGTGACTTGTGTATTCCCCAACACTTCACCCATGTCACACAGTGTCAGCGCACATCTGGAGGAAACCACATTCCCTCTCTGGCTCCAGCTGGTGCTAAAGACAGGCCCTCCCATGCCAGAATCACCCACATACAACAACAACACAACATTAAACAAAAAAAACAAATATATATCACTAAGTCACAAAAACTAACTCCAGCCGTTTCAGTAAATCATAATATATGGGTGTTTACTTATATAGATATAGAAAGCAAAAAACATTTTCCATTTGGAAATTTGATACTTAAGCGTTTAATTGTCAACCAACAGTTCTGACCTATTGAATCAGTTAAACAGTTATTAAAAACTAGGCATGTTTCCTGGTAAAAGAGTAGGTTATATGATCTATTTCTTAAAAACAACTCATGCTGGCGACTTGCAACCACACACCTTTTATTTGAGAGCCTAAAACGCAAAACTCTTTTTTTCTGTCAGGTTTGCTGCTGTCATAACCGATTGCTGGGCGGTGCTCACAACAGAGTTGCGTGTCAATAACACGCCACCGACTATATCCATGAAATCGTCCTACTAACACAGAGTATGCAAGACAGACACAGCTGACAACCTTGCATTGATGCGGTAGAAACGTACTGGGAAAGTCTCTGCATGTGCTCCCGACATTGAACGCAACATGTGGCTGCTACTTCTCCCGGATGGCTGAACTGGGACTCAGTTGCCCGCTTGTTAACGGCAATGATCTCTTAATGAGGATCGGCTATTGGTCAGAAGAAGAAAAAACTAAATTAGCATCTCTATTTGCCATGTTAGGAATATTTTTTTCATCATGAAAGAGCATGATAAGCACTTTGTTAAAGCGGAGAAATCTGAAGAGGCAAGGAATTTCTTTCACTTGAATTTCTTTTTAAACTTGTTCATGTGCTGCCACAGCTTTCAACTCCGAACCTGAAGGCTCCATATTCATATTCCAAATTCCTTTTCCCTCTTGTCTTCTGCCCGTCCGCTTTATCTAATTCTCTCTCTCACACTCTCGCTTTGCTTCAGTGAAGTACATCAAGGAGATGTCGGCCTTCTTTAAAAACTCGGGGTCCCCCGGGGCAACCCACCCCTGGGAGTCTCCCCCCTCCACCCCGCAGAGGGGAACCGAACTCTCACCTGCTGAGGTGAAGGAGCCCCGCAGCATCCCGCTGAAGATGTGCCAGGTGTTACGAAAACAGTGCCCCCCGGACACAGAAAACAGGTACAGCATGTTACAAGTTTGACATAATATTTCGATTTTCAGTTTAAAGTTTCCTCAAGAAAAAGAATCTGACAGACCTCAACCTGAAAATAACAAATTGGCTCAGAGAGAATTGTAAAGTGGACTTCTTACCCCATCTCATTCACATATTCTCTTTGTTGTGTAATCTGAAACTTCCTCTTCACCCTCAAGCTTTTCTCCCGTTGCCAGTTGTGTTTTGTTTCTCTAACTGCCCCTTTTATCCATTTTTGGTATCCCTGCTTGCTTCTCTCTCTCTTCCTCTCATCTCAACTGCCAGGTATTTTGAGGTGATTTCGTCCAACAGAAAGAACTCTGTGTTTCTGCGGGCAAAGGACCCAGCCATGGCTCAGTCCTGGTATAATGCCATCCAGACTGGCGCTGCCAACCTTTTATCACGGGTGAAGGAGGAGATGAAGAGCATGCAACTTGGCATGGAGGTCAAACATCTGGGCTGGATTACAGAGCAGGTAGAATACAGAATACAGACGTAGCTGGTCCGTACTGCAAGACCTGCTCTGCAGTAATTTGCATGTTGTTTTTAGTATGCCGTGGCGCCCTGTTTGTTGCTTCTCATATGTTGTATGCCTTTGTGTCTTTTTTAATGTCTTTCTGAGAGACAACCTACCAACACATTAAAGCTGAGTCCTGTCTTGAAGTACATACAGCAGCACAGAACCACTGGAAGCACACATGCACATAAGTTCATTAACGGCTGTGGAACAACTGGATCCAACACTCATAACTGCAACCAACTGATCTCCATGGGCCTTTAAATGTGCCATGTATGTTAATCTTAAGTACCCTATGAGTAAGTTTAAATGTGTTTTTTTTCAACTCTGCTACAACTGTGCAGGTGACCCAGGGTCCAGAGAAACCACTTCTGGCCATGTTGACCGACAGAGACCTGCTCCTGTATCCCTGCTTGCCTGAAAGCAAAGAGAGCCTCAGCAGCCCCACCAAGAGTCACCCACTCATTGCTACCAGGTTCAAATACACAAATGCCTGCATTTATACACATACACCTCATACAGTACTCAATATTTATTAACACACTTAGCCCACATAGCACATTTGGCATTTAATACATTTCTGTCCTCCACCTTGAGCAGCCCAGTTTTGAGTTAACAGACCTTTCGGTTGCTTGTTTTGGCCAAGTGGGGAGAGCACACGCTCACTCTTTCCATAACTGGATTGTTGTACATTTTGCCTCATAACGTCACATTCATTTGGAAAACATTAGTGGAACCAGACCCTATGACTCATGTGTTTTTCATTTTCCCTTCTTTCTCTCCTGTGCATTCCACATATCACTTTTTTACATCTGTAACACACATTTGTTGTATTTCAGAACTTTAGGAAATGGAGAGCGGCCGACAGGAACACACACGCCTAGTACCTCCATAATAATAATAATAATAATAATTATAATAGGACAGCGCCACTTCTCACAAATACAGATAGAATTGGAGATAAGAAGTTTAACTGACACGTAACCGTGATCAGCTTTGTGGGAAATTAAGAATCAGTGGAGCAGGGGACTGACAGCAACATAACCAATCACACTATAACAGACGCTCTACGTAGCACCAACTGCAATGTTTAATTTAAAGTGAATGTTGCCTACTGGTAGTCTGGCACACGTGGGTGCTCAGTATTTTCCGGGGGTGCTCCCTCGGTATCGACGCCTATGAAAATGCATACCCCTTCATGTGCTCTTTTGGCTCATCCTTTCCTATAAATCTTAGTTGCCCTCTTTCTCATCCACGTTCTTCTCATACTTTCTCCTCTCCCGTTCAGACTGGTCCACTCTGGCCCAGGAAAAAGTTCTCCTCTCCTGGACTCTGACCTCTCGTTTGGCCTGCGTTCTGGCACTAAGCAAGGCGTGGAGACCCATGTGTTCAGGGTGGATTCTGCCAAGGAGCTATCCACCTGGACTCATCTGCTGGTGGAGGGTTGCCACAATGCTGCTGAGCTCATCAAGGAGGTCACCACGGGTACGGATACAGAAATTTTAGTTTGACTCCAAGTTCAATCTTCACTCTGGCTACACAGATTCTTCACCTAATTTTGTTCTGAATAACACAACCAAGGTTCAAGGGTTGACTCCCACTGGGACCACCCTCTTCTCATGGCACTGCAAGTTTGTTTTTTATTGTCACTAAATGTTATATGCCACAGTCTATATCCTCGATGTTCCACTTTTAGGATTGCTCCGTTGCCAATGGAAATTCCACCGTATTTCACTCATCCGTTACCTTGGGCTTCCTTTGTGTTGGCATTTTAAACTCTTTTTAAACCACTTTCCATCAAAACAAGTTCCTATTTTGCAGCAGCACCGCAGCTTTTCCCGGTGCTTAGCACTACCCAAGAGGATTGTGATTGGTCCAAAGAAACGCCAATAAACCCAAGCATGTTTTTCTCCCATCCCGGAATGCTGTGTGGCCCAGCCAGGCCCTCCTCTACAGCGGTGGAGGAAGGTCTGGCAAAGGGAGACTACATGCCACATGATGAGAGGCGTATCAGTTCTATACTAAAGTCCAAAAGAAATAATTGTGTCGAGGTGCTAGTTATTTCATTTGGATGGCGTAGTGTGTGGCATAGTTTTTGATTTAAGTGAATAAAAGTTACGCTCGCGCAATTGAAGGTAGCTTGGCTATTTTATAAATCGCAGGTTTGTGCAGGAAGTCCTGTGCCTCACCAGTGACAATTGTTTCTGACCAATCAGTGGTCTGCAGTGTTTTGACTCCACCTCAACCACAACTTGAAACTCAACTGATCTGATGACAATCAGAAATGCTGATTATATTGATCAAACTCCTCAATCATATCTGTGAACACACCTCAAATCTTTTTAATCCAAACAATTACCGCCTGGGCACAAGATGTGGTTTCTATTCAACGCAGACACAAAGCAGGATTAGGAGGTACTATGTATTGTTTCTTGCACAGTGATTTAGGAAGTGTAATCTTTAGTAAAATGTCCTCAATCTCTGGAGATTTCTTCTGCCTGCATGTTCATGAAAGACTTGAACTGGGTTTTTAGAAAGGAAAGCCTTTGGTAATAGGTTTTTATAAAGAGCTTGAGAGGAGACAACATATTTTACAATTGTAAGGATGGTGTCTTATAAGCCTATGTCTGCAACTCTTTTTACTTCCATGATCCAGATTCTGCATTTTAGTCATCAACGTTTCTTCTGGAAATCCTACAGTGGAGTCAGCGCAGTTTAGGAATGCTGTTGCATTGCCCTCTGCTGGTAGCATGAGGTGATGCAAACATTTCTATAACCTTAAATGGTCTTATTTTAGTGTTCCGTTTAACTAAGACCTATTATCTCATCTTAACAATGACCATAATTTGAATCATATTGTTATTATTTCAGTGTCACATTCATAGGATACGTCCAAGAATTCTGGGCTCTGTATCAACACTGAGCTCACAACAACATGAGTGCACAAGTAATAAGTAATAAAACCAGATTTATTTGAGAACAATTTGAGCTGCGTGTTAGAAATTCATTACATTTCCTTCCTCTATGTGAGCCCTGTTTTCCTTTTCTACTCTGGCAGCCTGTAGTTGGAATGGGAAGGAGTGCACCCTGGGAGTCCACATTGATGAGGGTTTCACACTATTCACAGAAGAGATGGGTGTCAGGAAAAGTATTCTGCTTCAGCAACCTTTTGAGCGCCTAAGAATGTCCTCAGATGATGGAGTTCGCATGATATTCCTCGACTTTGGAGGCCCAGAGGCCGAGATTGTAAGTTTCTCTTTTCCATTGGACTTTTTTCAATTTGTTGCATTTTTAATATTGTTACATTATAACCACCATAAATTTGAGGCGTTGTATTGAATATAGCAAAGTTAGCTTAAATTGTTGTTATCTAACAGGACAGTTGGTGAGAGTGTTTGTGATTGAAGGAAATCTATTGGATAACAGCATTAAAGTCCCAGTCTTTAGCTTCTGTATTGTGTAATATTTGTGTGGTAAGTCAAATCCTACTCCTTTTGATTGGACCCCTAAAAATTGGGCGTGAGCTAGGGGACTGTTAGCGATGGCCTTACACACACTTCCCTCACCTGCTGTTAGAGCAGATGAAATTGAAGTAATCTTGACATGAAAAGACACATTTATTGAATTTCCTGCTCCTCAAACTCTATCTCTTCTTTTAGCAACTGGACCTCCGCTCTTGCCCTAAGACCATAGTCTTCATCATCCACTCTTTCCTGTCTGCTAAGGTCAAGCGACTTGGCCTCCTGGCATGATGATGGCAAACCATCCAGCAATAGTAATATTTAATAAAACACAGCCAGAAGACTCTGAAACAGCAGAGGATGTGGCCCAGGAAAAGATGCCGACTAACCCCTTCTTTTTCAGCCCTTCTAGGCTTCTAAAATGGTCGTCTCTGGTCAGGCTCCTGCTGGTATAACTTGGTGAATAAATGAGAAAGCTTTGATGGACATTGATGGACCTTTTGTTGAACTTGTAGTTGTAAGGTAAAGAGGTTTTACAGATGGAGTAAGTCAGCAGCCACTGAAGGGATCTGACATCTGTCAAATCTCTTACGGTGGGTCATCGCCCTTTATGATGGTAAACTGTGTAAAAGGACAGCCTGCATCTTCATGTTTTTAAGCTTGAAGTTCCAATCATTTTATGTTTTTTCGCCCCATTGTTCACATCTGTTTTGTTTCATAAGTCACGACAGGCCTTTGTCATGGGCATCCTTTCATCTTTCAATCGTTGCTTTATGTGCTGTGAGCAGTCATAACAAAAGTTATTTCATAAATGTCCTGAAAGATGTTGGACAATGTTTTTTTTTATAAAGGCAGCATCAGCGAGGTGACAGAATGACATGAGTGCTACATGATCAATAGTCTGTACTGAAGAATGTAAAGAATACAACTATAACTATGTGCTTTTCATGTGGATGCCTAGGTTGCCCTGGTTTACCCTGTTTTTTCTTCATGAAAAAAGATACACACTTTTTGTCATAACTTCCAAATGCCAAATCACATAAATGTTCCTTGAACAACTTTTTATTTCATTTCATTCTGTCTCCCTTCTTCCCTGTTTCAAGTGTTCTCATCCATGGCATAACAAAGAGAAATGAATAACAGAGTATGCTATAAAAGGCTTTTTTTGTGTTTTAGCTTAACCAATAAGTTAGATAACGTGTAATTTTCCTAACAAACAAATACACCTTGCTTGAATGTGGATGGCCTTAGACAGGGAGTACGACTCTGCAGTTTCATATCATATCAGCCCACGTGAAGTACAAAAGAAGAGCTCTTGTGTTTTTTAGTCCTACTGACAAAGGTTGTTCTACAATGATGACAAACATTTGGGCGTTTTTCTCTGTACTGCATATTTTAATCATGACAAAGGACACACGGTCTTCATCAGAAAGCACTGATGGTCCATTTCTACACAATTTGTCCAACATTTAAGTATGTTAATTTACCATAGAAAAGATGTTGAGTTGTTTACATCATAAAGTGTTTTTTTCTTTCTCTATTATTTGTGTTGACTGAAACATCCACATCTTGGCGCCTTCTCTCTGTGTCCAACACTAAACAGACTTGTATTAATATATATTTCAAAACTAAAACCTGTTTGTTTTCATGAATAAAATGTATTGTATATTCCTATTTAAACAAAAGGTGTGCCTTGCAGGGTTGTTTGTATATAAACATGTAATAAACTTTCTTAACTTTCATTGTTTACATTGCATGTTCTTTATTGATACCGTATAAATGTCACTCGTGAATATTTTATTCCTTTCATTCACCGAGGCTCAACTTAAAACCAAACATATCTACACTGCAAATTACCATTTTTTTTTTTTTTTTCAAATATGAAACAAAAAAACATATTGATCTGGTTTAGAGTGATAGCTCATAAGTCAAAGCTGCACTAATAGATATCTTTATATTATTAAATGATGTAAAGTGAAAACACTTCACTACAATTTTTGCATCTTTCAGCTTCCACTCTCACTGCTTTCATGAACCTGTTTTAAAGCAGCGACAGCAGGCATCTGTTTCTGTAAAAGACATTCTTCTTAACTTAATGTACGCTACAAAAACAGACAAAATAAGCAACTAGCTGGTGAAGTTAGTGTTGCTTTTAGCAAGTTTAGGAGACAGATTCTCCTTCAGGAGTTTGTGGAAACCAAAAACAAAGCTAAAAGCAGTGAATAGTGCTGACTGAACAATACTAAAATGCATCAGGTGGCCAGAAACAAGTTCTGTATCTGCTGGATATGTCATTAGGCATCTGTTTGCTAACATCTTAGCCACAACCATAGAGAATCGGCCGATTTAAAGGTCTTCAGTGTGAAACGATTCACTGCACATTGCCTTGGTAACATCAGGCACAGTGGCAGAACCAATGGCAAAGGCCCGCACTTCCCCATCTTAAATACCCAGAATGCATCAATAAACACACATGACACACCACAAAATATTAGTAGGAAAATACATGATATCATATATTAAGTATATGCACCCATACTGCTCTATATCTAGGTTACATATCGTCACCTTCCTAAAATAATCGCCTAAGTCATTTTTTGATAAAAAGTATTTTCTTGCCTAAATCATCTCCTCATGGTGCTGGCCACCTCTGGTAAAATGTCCTACATTCTCAGTTGAACAGGTGATGTGATTCTACGCCTTTGTATAACTGCCTAAGTCAAAATATGTTCAGTATTTGGTTCAGTTTTTTGTGTTTTCTGAAAAACGTGAAAAAATGACTTAGGCGATTATTTTAAGAGGGTGACGATATATAGAAAGATGGACACACAAGTGGCATGGTGACATAAGTCACTGTATCGTGAAAGATTCTTTTGAAGCTCACCATCATCAAAGAAAATCCAAATCAGATGAAGTCTTGGTGGAGTTGACGCCTGTCTTTCAAGCACACACTCTCAAATCATATTTATACTTCTTTGTTAACGTCTTAATTGCCTGGGAATTCTCAAATGGAAACCAGTGTATGCATTTAAAGGAGTGAAATTAGCTACCGTGAACCCGCCTACGTGTGAAAAAAAGGATTTAATTGATTGATTTGATAGATTTTTTTTCATCAATGTATCCGACTATCCATCCGTCCATCTGCTGTAATAGCTTTAGAACAGTCTTGTAAAGTCTTTTTTTAAGTCACTCCTAATGCACTTTTCATTTCCAGCTGCAAGTTTTAATGTCATATCTTGTGGTCTTTAATGATCCGTTCCACTGCACTGCTTCAGACAGCAGATTTAGCCTCGGCGCAGTCTTTATTTAACAGTCCCAGTTGGTGGTCTGACAGTTTTATTAAGTCCAGACAGATCTGTAGGATGGGAAGAGCAAAGATGATGATGATGATGAGATGCTTTAGTCAGTGGGGTGTGAGATGGAAACAGTTAGGCCTGCTGGTAGTCATTGTAAAAGGAGCAAGCAAACAGTCCCCTCTTATATGCTTTTACTTCCATGAGGTAGTGTTATCAGCGAGGCGCAGATGCTGTATGTTGGTGTGTGTGCGTGTGTGTGTGTGTGCGCGCGCCTGTGCGTGTGCGTGCATATGCTTTTTAAACACGAGTGCATTTGCATGTGTGTGCCTGAACAACAAATGGGAAATGAGATTCTAGTAATAACAAACTGTGAGTTGTATATCAGCCTGTCAAATCAGAATGGAGTGTTCACATTTGATCATATCTTCTCTCTCTTTTCCCCGCATTCAGCCCCCACTCCTCTTGTTGAGATGTTACTATGGTAACGGCAGAGTGCTCTCAGATTGGCTGCGTCCATCTCTTCCCCTGAACTATGGTTTCGCTGCTGAAATTGCCAATCAGCCTCTCAGATCTGCTGGAGAAGAGGAGGAGGAGATTGTGTGAATATATTTTGATTAACAAAAATGGAAGGGCACTTAGGAGGGAGAGGAAGGGGGAGAAAAATTGTCAGAAAATATGATGTCAGTAAGGGAAGGGGGCTAGGAGAAAATGATGCACTGGATAGAATACAATTTGCAATTACTTCTTTTGTGTTGAAGCCTGGAGAGCAAACACTATTACACACAAAGAGAGAGAATATTGACTCTAATAAGATTGAATAGGCACTGTTACACTTTTGCCGATCGGGCATTACGGTCTTTGTTTGAATTTCCACAATTACCAGGAATACTGTGTTTCAAAAAGAATATAAGACTGGAGATGATCGAGGTATGCATACTCCTGTTTAAATGACTATGCAGCCCTCATTGTGATGTTGTAGCCCAGAATGTATTAATACTATTTTGTCAAAATGATGTAGCTTTATAATGTAGAGCAGAACATTCACATTAATCTTTCAGCTACGTTAATAGCCAACAATAAAAAATCTTTGGCAACTGTGATGAAAGTCTCCCCTAAACGTATATTTTTCTTTACCACTGTTGATGATATTGGAAACCTATTGTTTTTTTGCAAAACGGAGCAAAACATTCATACATGTAGAAAACATACTTTGGCATACAAGAGCTGTAAATATAAATGAGCAAAAGAATACATCTAAACACGATATGATCCAACTGTAGTCAACTAATGTCAGTAAACTAAAAAGTTAGCACAATCAAATAAACCGGATTGTTGTTGCACTCCAGCTCCTGCATGCAGTCACTACAATGTTTCCATATGCTCTCTCTCTCTCTCTCTCTCTCTCTCTCAATTTCAATTCTATTTGCTTTATTGGCATGAACAACAAACATCTTGCCAAAGTAGTTCACAGAAGATTCAAATTCTATACATATCACATGTGAGATATGTATACATGCTACTGTGCTGATTATTGCTATTTGATAAAATACACTACACTATAAAACATTTACATTACCCATTACAATAAAATACACTGCAATGTTGCTCAATTAAATACATTATATTTACTATGTCATTAATATTTATTTATATATTTGCCTTTGCATGTAAAACAGGCCTCTTCTTTATCTGTTTTTAAAACCCTTCTTAAAACCCATCTTTTCTCTTTGGCTTTTGACACATAGTAAGATGTCGACTTCATTTACTTGTTCTTATTTGCTACTTTGTGTGTTTTTAATTGTATGGTTATTAATTATAAATATGTTTGTTTATTTTCTGTACAGCACTTTGGTCAACTTTGGTTGTTGTAAAGTGCTTAACAAATAAAGTTGGTATGGTATTTACAATACTTTACATATCACTTGGGGGAACCTAAAGTGGTTATCTCTCTCTCTCTCTCTCTCTCTCTCTCTCTCTCTCTCTGACAGGTGTTATGTTCTAAATACTTTACAACCTCAGTAGTCCTTTGTGAGATTCTCAGTACTCATAAAAGTTGAACTAATTAGAATCTGACATTTTTACAAGTTCTCTTTTCATGTTCAGTCATTTGTACTGTGTCAAATTCTTTGTTAATCTAATAAATAAGACAACAAAGAACCGCTGGTATTAAAATGGAAAGCAATCAAAGTGGATATGTCATTTTTAAATGACAAAATTAAAATGCCAGCTTAAATAACTGTCCAGCAAGCAGTCTGTGATGGCACAGGCCCACGGTGTCCATTTTGGCATCATATTAACACTTTATTACTCCCTTAGAATTTTATCAAGTGAAGCATCACTTTCATTAAATGACCACCTAGGCTACTTGCAGAGGTCATGTGTACTTGCTTGTTGTGTTCACTGTCTTCATCACTTCCTCAGTGAAGCCTTCAACCCAACGGTCAGGATCATTACCATTACAGTCAGTGCTGTTGTTGTCGTCATTATGAAAGCTGTGCTTCTCAGTCTGACTGAATCATCACGCTGTATACGGATCAGATGAGTAGGCTTTATTTACTAATGGTCTACATAATCAAAAGATCAAGAGTTGTTGTGGATGCAGCTTGAATGGCTACGATAGCTTTTTGCCCAACTCCTGGGTCTGTCCTGGAACGCAATGAAGTACATTTACAAGTACATATTTGGGGTACTTTATTTGAGTTTCACCATTTGATGCTAGACTTCTACAACGCAAATACTGTACTTTTTCACACTACATTCATTTGGCATCTAGTTGTTTTCAGATTTTAAAACATTTAAGACCTTATAGAATGTTTTTTATTGATTAAACCAACCATCTGTGGTTCAAATTTGCTCCACATAGACAAACTACAATGTAAAATAATGCGTCCATGTTAATAACATTTAAAAGAATGTACTTTGTGACATAATGGGGACATAATGTATAGTGCATTTATATGTAGTGATAGTATTTTTTTTAGGTTATTACTTGTAATAGAGTATTTTTACAGTGCTGAGTTTTAAATTTTACTCAAGTAAGCTTTTTGTGACCAACTGTTTTAGTTTTAGTTTTTATTCAGAATGGCACAAGCATGTATTAATACAACTGGCAAACAGATAATTGCAGCTAAAGACCTTTTTTAAAACTACCAAAACACACAATTCATCCACCCACAAAGCCCACCCCTCTAGGTGCTTTGCCATAGAAACTTGACAGTTACCTGTCCATAAACAGTCAGTCTTTCAGATACATTTTCCAAAGGGTTTAGCAGCTCTCGCCTCCTTTTGTAAGCGCATTTTAAAAAAGCAAGCAACATTTGTAAAATTTAAAGATTGTAAAAAGAGGATGCTGTTTAAGATATACGCTATGCACAGGTTTCTAAATAACAATACAAATTGTCTCAGCTGCTAAAAACTAAGGATCTGAACACTTTTTCCACTACTGCCCAGCAGTAAGAGTATGTGCAATTGTGTGATTTTCACACACAGGGCACATTGCATGGCTGTTTATGTACATGCAGCAGCAGGTTAACAGCGGACCCTGGTTATATCATCTCCTGCGGTGTGTATCATAAGAGACAGATGGCAGTAGAGTATTGAGGGAGGAGAGGTCTGACTGGTTTTAATGTGTGTCAGGAACAGTAGGGGTCTCTGTCTCTCCATGCAGAGGAATCACAAAGAGAGCACTGGTGCTCACTGGCTTTTTATTTAAGCTTTGATTGGTTCTGACCTAATTTGGAACAGGACATCCCACAATATTCAATGCTCTCTTTCTTGTTTCTCTCTCTCTCTCTCTCTCTTTCTCTCCTATCTTTTTTTTCTCTCCCTCTTAACACAAAAGGACTAGAGAGAGGAAAGAGGGCAAGAGATTAATACTAAGGCTCGAGCTGAGCAATTCATATTCCAATAAGAGGAGCATGTTATCTATTTTCTCACACTCACTCATTGTGCTCCTCTTCCAGAGAGGCATTCAAATCAAAGCGGGATTCAAACAAGACTTTCAAAGAACCAAACAAGGGAGACAACATTTTAGTCCAGGTAGAACGTTTCGACCTTGTACGGAATCCAAAAGGAAACAACTGTGCAATCACTTTCTCATCAACTCCTCAATAACCGTGTCAAATATGTACAGAGGGATGGGGTGAGGCTAAAGCTGAGTCCTGTGTCATTGGAAAGTCATTCATCCAAGCTTAATCAATCTAGGCTGTTTGATTCAATTCAAACTGCCTCCCAGGCAGAAGAAGAGAGGAAGAGAAAGGCAGAAAATGATAGTTGAGCTGAGCGGACTCTTTCTAACTTTGCGAGGCTTCTCTCCATCTCTTGTCGTCTTTCTTTCCTCCCCTTTTTTCTTTCATTCTCACTATCATTCTCTCATCCTCCTCCTGCAGGCAGGAATTATAGGTACTCATTTCATGCTAAGGCATAGCTTGGATTTCTTTCTTTTTTCATTCACCAGTATTTTTTTTTTTAAATATTGTTATTACTACTGTATGTCTTAAAGACCAGGTTAGGGTTATTAAATATGCCGAAGCGAATTGTATTTTCGCTCAAGTAAGCTCCTTGGAAATATTCCATCAGGGCACCCTTTTATTCTTTCCAAATGTAGTTATGAATTTTAAAGTAGACTTGTATTACTGTAGCAGAGAGGTGTGTGATCAGAATACTGAGCAAAGCCTAGATTGGAATTCCTTGTTCTTGGTACACTGAAAGAGAGACGGTCAACAGGAGGGGTAAGAAGGAAAGTAAATGGGGGTTAATATTGGTAGCTGGTGATGATGAGCACACCCAAGTATTTTTATTTGAGGCTATGGAAATTGGCCAGACTGCTTTCAAAAAAAGGTGTTACATCAAAACATTGCACAAAATGAGTGCATAACACAATAGTTGATAAGGACATGACAATGAAAATGTACATTTTCATTCTTTCCCATGTGGGGTAAACACATAGCAACACCATCATACAGACATTCAGATCCAACACCCACACCAACACCACCCCAGTCTGCCTTCATTTTTTTTCATATTCATGAGCATATGCTTCTGTGTGAAGTCCCCTGTCAATAAATATGCACAGTCTTAATTGTTCCCATCGTAATTAGACTACAGTTCTGTTCTTTTTGGCTCAGGTGTATGTTAAAGCTCTTTCTTTTGTTTGTGGCTTGGCACCTCTGATGATTTCCATGACAATCATTTGAGTGAGCGAGGAAGCGAGGGAAAAAAAGGGGGGGG
>NC_045736.1:8851292-8865326 GCF_008692095.1 Etheostoma spectabile | reverse complement strand
GGGAGGAAAGAGAGAGAGAGAGAGACAGAGAGAGGGAGAGAGAAAGAGAGAGAGAGAGGAGGTGAGAAACAGTTGCTGGAATAAAGCCCATCTCAATCTGAATAGCTTATTAATAGAGCTGGTCCCAGGCAAACAGATGGCAGCTGCCAGAAACAAACAGAAATCACAGAAATGAAAACTAATTCAATTAGGTGGGAAGCATTCCTAACTGCAGCAGTTATTGAGCAGTTCCCATTAATTGGATAATACTTTTTTTTAAGAAACATATTAAAAAATGTATTTTCCTCCTGTGTTTATTATCTGAGGCAGACAAGCCGAGAAAGAAGAGGCTGCATGGATGTGGGTGTGAGAAGAACACAGGATTTAAGTCGTAACTGGCATCATGCAATTAAAGTTGTTTATGAATAATACAATAGAATTGCTTAAAATATAAATTTGTGGTTAAGATTAAATGAGTCCACTAGATCAATGTGTAAGGTTCTGGGCTGTTCACATATTAGCATTTTACAATTTAGGAGACAGAGCGATTTTTGAGAGAGGTGGTCCATCCCACCGCTCTGCGGAGGAGGGCCTGGTGAGTCCACAAAGCATTCTGGGATGGGAGGAAAATGTGCTCCGGTTTATTGGCATTTTTTTAAACCAATCACAATCGTGACACCACGAAAAGCAGCGGTGTTGCTGCAAAATAGCCTCGGGAAGGAGCTTGTTTTTGGTGGAACATGTGTATACGTTCAAAAGTTGTTTTAGTCGTGCAACAGAAAACTCCGATTGGACAGATAGTCTAGCTAGCTGTCTGGATTTACCCTGCAGAGGTCCGAGAGAAGCTCAACCATAGTCCTCATACATCCACCGGAGTTTAAAATGCCAGCACAAAGGAAGCCCAAGGCAACGGATATCTAGCCTAAATGAGTGAAATCTGGCTGAATTTCCGTATGCAACGGAGCAATCCCTGTAGTGGACCACTGAGGATATAGACCAATCCCCATAGACCCCCATGGTAAAATACCCAATTTACTGCTTGGTGAAATGATCAGGTTTGGTTTCAGTAGCTAATTTCCCAGATCATTACACTTGTACGGGGGTTGAATTTTTATTTGTATATAACTCACCTGTTTCATTTTAATCGATTGATCAGTCTGCGCTAAAATCATTGCAAAGGCTAGTGGGAAAAAAACATGTTCTGAACGATTTCTGTTCTAACTACAGTGTGTTTTAATAATGTTCTGTTATTATTTTGGATGTGTGTTTATTTTTGCTAGGTTTTAGTGTTTTTATTCAGATTTTTTTATTTTTTTTTCCTTTATTAAAGTGACAGTGGCTAGACATGAAAGGGGGGGGGTGAGAGATGGGGGTTGACATGCAGCAAAGGGCTGCAGGTCAGGTTCAAACCCCGGACCGCTGCAGGACTCGGCCTACATGGGGAGAACGCTCATACTGGGTGAAGTAGAGGGCGCCCCAGCGCTGTTTGGGTGATTCAGTGTTTTGGGTGATTCATGTTTATCTACATTTATTGTTGCACCATGACCAAGACCCAGGTGGGAACTAAAGGGCTCTGGGCAACGGGACAGGACAACAGGAGGAATGGAAAGCAATCACTCTGTCTTCTGTGTGAAACTCTCCTCACAGCACAGTAAACTAGCTAACTCTGTTGATTTGATTCGATTCTTTTCATTTAATTCTGACCAAATGTATAATGTTCACTGTTCTTATAATTATGCTGTCATAAAGGAAAAAAAAACAATAGAAACATACAATAATTATTCCTTCAGTAGTGGTGGGTAGCCAAACGTTTTCAATTTGTAATGTTTCTTTACATGTTTCACTTAAAAAGCTTATTTTAGACAACATGACTCCAGAAAAGAATAGTATTTTTCCTAATGATTTTTAATAATGACTACCAATGTAAACGTGATTTGTCTCCTGCATAAACTTACCGTTCTGTGTTAATACAACTTCAGCTGGCAAGTTTCACCTTGTGTAAAAACTTAAACGGGCACTATGCAGTTCTGGCCATTTCGCTTTTTGCTTGCAGTTTTCTCTATAGAGCTCCCTCTAAAGCTTCAGATTAGATATTTGGCAGCTTGGCAACTTGTGTCTGACTCCTCGCTCGGTCAGTCTGTTGTTTACTCTTTCTTTGTTCCCACGACAATGCTTTCCTAAGTTTCTGTTTCTTTTTTGCCTGTTCAGCCATGACGATAGTTTAAAAAAGTTGGAAAAAACTCAAAAAAGCAATTTGTTACATTGCAAGACCTGATATCACGCAATACTTCCTGACGCCGAGTCCGGCAATACGCCGGCCTATAGTTGCGAGGGTGGTTTTTCCACTCACAGGCGCTAGGGGGGAGCGCGACGACCACCATTCAACTCGAAAAAAGTCAAATAACCATTCCAATGACAACGAAGCTGTTCAGTTAGGTATATTTAGTGCGTAGTCTCCCCCACGAGGAATTCTAAGTAATGACAACAAAATTGTCGACGCGTCCACATGATACAAGCCTTCCTAAATTGTACAGCCCCCAACACTCCCCCAAGCAGTTGCTAGTAACCAAGGAGGACACGGAGGATCACAAAAACATGATGGACTCTTCAGAAGAAGTAATTATCTTCTCTCGAGTTTCTGAAAGTGGATGACATGATCTTCTGAACACAGCCATGATGAGAAGTACAGAGAGAGTTTTTTGGAGCTGATAGTCTTAATTAGCTTAGTAACCACTCATTAGGCAATGGCTTGAATGTAACAGACATTCATTAATATCAAAAAGTTACACACTAAAGCTTTAAATGGTTTAATGCAACGGGTTTCCATGCACATTTCTAGTAAAGTCAACTAATTAATGATAACAGTGTACACAGTTTGTCTTTTGGGAATCATTGGCAATCAACCTCTTCTGTCGTTTAGGTTTGTTGTTCACTCGGCTCGCCTCAGCTCCACCCACGCTCCACCTCTTTATCCATGTTTCCAAGGTCAAGAATAACATTTTTAATAAAAAAAACATTTTCTCATTTGGTTGATAAAGAAAAACACACATTCAAGTGGCATTACATTTCGCTCAGAATTTATTTACTGTTGTAAGTTGGTAGAATATAAAAGTATCAGGGTTGCATCTCCAGTAACATTCAAAATTCACACACAGTTAAATTTGCGACAGATGAACCCAAATATTTACCACAATTACAGGCTCCCAAGTCATTAAATACTTCCCCAATCTGAGCCGCACTGCACCTGAACTCCTGACCTGTCTCACACAGCTGCTGCCCTTCTCCTTGAAAAAGTTTTTCTGGTGCAATTTCACCTATTGACATTATTCAAAAAATGTCTATGGGTAACAAAGAGTTAAATGCTCATAACTGAGAACTAACATTTATTTGTAAAATCCACATATTGTCACCATTTGGCCTTCATCAGGGTTTGATGTGGCAGTACCTGAACTCTCTGCGAATGATTTAGCCCAGGATGATCCTTTGAATTGAATCTCGAGAATTCAATCCACCTTTTTTTTCACCTCCTCCAAACCTTTTAAGTCATTTCTTTTAAACCAAGGAGACTGATTGAAAACACTTTGGAGTGACAGAAAGTATCATTACTTGGAAGAGCGACAGACAGAGAGAAATCTCAAGAAATAGAAGAAAAAGATTCTGGTGTGTTTGATTCTAATGAATGCAGATGTACCTGACAAAAATAAATGTCCCTTGGGAAGAAAGAAGAAGTTTGTCTCCCTGACATACATTAATAGTGATAGGGCTTAAAGATGGAGTGATATGTTGGATTGGAAATATAAAAATTACAAACAAGCACAAGGCATTCTGGATTCTGCAGGTAAATTAACACTGCAATTGGTGAAAGACACAAAATACTTTACATACCATACGTCAGACACAATGGAGCTCACAGAGACTAAACAAGACAAGCTAGTTCGTCCTCTCTTATGTCCTTTGAGCGCTACACAATTTCAGAGAGGTTTGCACTGACCCCAAGTTGCCACCAAAATGTAACAATTTGTTTGGTGTAAAGAATATTGATTGCGAATTTTATAAATCAATTTGGAATTCAACATAGGCTCTTGGTTAAAGTGTTCATTTATAGTCAAGAAGAAGACGCAAGTGCTAACTCATGTGGTCGGGCGTTTATAGCTACCAGCTACAGCTAGCATTCTCATTTCCCTGTTTTTTAAACTTCAGGCCCGTATCTAAAAATGGCAAAACCATGCTGTGTGGTTCCTTTGTTAATTCTTCTTGAGAGAGAAGGAGTTTTTGCTCTACTGCAGAAAACTACAGATTCTAGGAGATATAAAGCATTGTCAGCGGTAATGTTAGCTTGCTAGCAGCTTGCTAGCAGCCTGTACACAGCCATCATGTCTTCCTACTTGGCAAAATGATTTGCTGTTGGCATGTCTGAACCATGTTTGATTGTTCCTTTTTTGTATGGTGTCGAAAGAAAGGTGTGCTCTACCAAAGTATCAATGTGGATATATTTATGAATTTTTAAGAATATGGCCCACTGCAAGGGAGAAATTGTTTTCTCTGCACAAAGAAGATAGCTGTAAAAGCCCTCTGCGCTAGAAGTCATTAGTTGTAGTTTGTTGCAATGAGTCAAAGAGGAGCATTTCATAATTCAATCACTGGGTCAAAATGACCATTAGATGCTTTCTTTTTCATAAATCATTCCTAAGTATTTTGTTTTTGATAATTAAATGAGTACATTCAGCCATGCTGTTTCAAAGGGTATCATAGCAATGATAAATTGAGGAATAAGTCAGAAAAAATACATTGTGAAGTTACATTTACTGTATATTGGCAAAGCATGTTCCACAGCTTGGTTGCTATGGAGCCGATTTTAAGAATACAGACCTTTTTCACCAACCAAATGCTAGGACTATCTTTTATACAACGTGCCAACATGTTGTACTATATTCAATTGAATCCTTTCCCAATCTCATCTTCAAGCCTTTTAAAAAGTGTTACATGCCATGTGCATGACAGAGCTGAATACCTTACTTCCTGAGTAATTTCTTTTGTATTTTCATAACAGGCCTTTAATCCCAAACATCTGGTCCAGGACCTTGTTACACTAACACAAGCATTTCTCTCTAACACTCTCTCCAACGTGCAATTATTGGAGGATCTAAGGTGCAGCATGTGTGGGCGATATTGCACAAATAGAGCAGCTGCGGTGTTTTACAAACATCTGAAATGACTGCATATGGCTGGTCCCGTTTTTTGTGGCTCCAGTCTGAGGTGATCCAGAGCACAGAGAGACCTGACTTTCACAGACAACTGCAGGGTTGATGAGAAAATAGTTATGTGTGTGGTTCTCAATCTGAGTCATCTCCACTTCAAGTCAAGACTTAAGAACTGCTGAGATGGAAAAATGTGAGAAACTATTATTTTACCTCTTAGTCAATAAGCACAGGGGTTTCTCTTTAAGGGATGTGGGGTCCTGTCCCATTCAACCCACAGCCAAATCAGGGAGAGAGAAACTTTACTTCTTATCAAATAAGTCTCTCTTCCGGCCACTATTTGCTTAATGTGGCTATGTGTAACTTTCAGTTTATGTAGATTCTAGCGGCCGCTTTGGATAAAAGCGGCAGTGTTTTTACCACCTGCTGTCGTAAAGGTATTTTCTTTACGGTGCTGTATTATTAACCTCTGTAGATTACTGAGTCAGCGTTACCGGGAGGTCATATAGTTGCAATGAATGTTTTGCTCAGATAGAAAATCATTCGTTTACACTAATAGAGTAAATTACAGGTGCATCTTTGTATTACAAGTGTTGCATACGTTAAGTTGGATTATGCATGGATATATCGTGAGCTAAACCGGGTATCACCGTCTCTGTGTCACGAGCCAAAGCATTAAGAGTTTGTTGAAGGAGACAACTTAATAATAAGTTATTATGTACTTAATATAGCGCAGGTCATGAAACCAAGGACGCATTACACAAGTATAGGCGGACAAGAGAAAAGAAAATAGTAGGCCAACAGAAACACGGACTGAAAATAAATAAAAACCAGACGCTAAATGAAAAATGGCTACTGACATACAAACATATTGCGCATTGTAAATTCATTTTAATGAATGAAATAGACATATTACATACCTGAGGGCCAATTCGGGACGGTTTTGAATCATTTACAATCAAGTAATTGTCTCAATCTGTTGAAAGCCCGACCAACATCTTTCTCTTTTCCCTTTTCCCTTTTAGCTTTTAGTTCTTTGTGTATTTCCTTCTTTTCTGTCATGGCCCTGTCCAAGTATCAGCCATAACTGCAGCAGATAACTTCTAAAATAATATTACAGTTAGGCCTAAATAACTCGTGCAACCTTTTACCTGGCTACAGGCTTTTCCGTTGTTACAAAAGAACATGTGACTTGTCCGAATGTGTGCTCTGTAGCGCCGTCTACCTGTTGTAAATAATATTGTGACTTTGCAGGAAAAAATCTGACCCAGGCAAAGTTATTAATAAAAACTATTTGAAAATAGCATTCTTTACCCTGCTAGTCTTATTTGCTGTTAAAGGTCTTTTTTGACCATTGGATGAACAATTAACACATTACATGTGGTAACTTTAAAGGTGCCAATTTGTGCTCATTTTCAAGTTCATACTTAGTATGAATATAAGTATTTTGGGTTCCCGCAAAACATGTTTACATGCTTTAATGTTCAAAAACACATTATTGTCCCCTACCATCTCACTAAATATGCTTGTAAACCCTGCATTCTAGAGCCCGTCTCTTTAAGCCCCCCTCCTGAAAAAGCCCACTCAGCTCTGATTGGTCAGTGTTTCTGCACCATAATTGCAGCCGGGGAATGACTGTAATGGCAATGTAGCCGCACTTTCTACCTACTGTATGTATAGTATAGTTGTGATATCACTACTGTACGGAAATCCCTATCGCTCGTTTGAAGGCACAGTTTCTGAATATGGGTAGTGTGCATACATCTGTGGATTATAGGTTTTGATACTTTGATAGTATTTGTATAGCCTCTCAACCCATATGTCTATCCATTTGTATTTGTTTGACTTGGTAATAAAAATAGACATGGAAATAGCAATTTTTAAAAAATAAGACCTTGAATGCTCACTCTCAAACTCGATTTCCACATGTCCGTGAATATCAAAAGTGCAATATCTGCCTGTTCACAGCCTGAACCTGGATATTGGCTTTGTGCAGATGTATAAATCAAAAGAACAATCCAGTGGAAAGCACAAACTTTCCAAAAATAATTGCTGGCAAAGAAGATTCACAAGACCACTCCACCAAAACTAAAACCAAGAGAGCTGTATTTGCACCACTTGCCAGCTTGTTAAATTGTGATTCTGTGTCAGTCACTCTTATGACAGTTGATTTTTTTTTTGGACATGTGCTGTCATGGATATATTTCTTCATTCTTATGATCGTGTGTTTGAGACAGAATGTAGCCAAATTGAAACTGTCACATTCAAATGTGGTTTAACCCAATCATACAGCGACATTCTTCATCACCTGATGTTTCACAGTGAGTCAGTGGGGAAATGTTTAATGTTAAAATAACTGCACCCCTGATTATAAGGACAATGCAATCACTTGTTAGCATTTTAATTATTTTAATTATTAGAAAAACAGGAAATAGACTAAATTTGGCAACCACAGGCAGCATCTGATGGTTTTTAAAGATGAAACAGCATATGCTGGATTACGTAATCATCTACAGGTGTGAAACCACAAGTGGGCTTTGTGCATCACGTGTTATGTCTTATGTGTTATATTTTGTCACACTGTGTTTGCTTCAGTGTAAGCTGCAACTGTCATGTCAAATAATGATAACCCAGTTTGTTCCAAAAAAAAAAACATCACTGTGATGAAATTATTGAGAACTGAGAACTTTTTGCTGAGTTGCTACATATGCTACATCAAAAGCATTACACAATTAAAATATTTAGTGTAAAACTCTGCCGGCAATATTGTGTTTTGTTGATGTACTAATTCATTTTGTGCGGTACAGTCAGCATAAAAAGGAAACCTTAACTGATTCTGAACACGAAGCGAAACCCGTTTCTTGTTAAAACCACCCACATTTCCTGCTGTTTGTTGCTCCACCGCAGCAACAAAGTCGCAACTGAAACATTTTGCCTGTGTGCTAAAGTAGCTGGCCTGGGAAAGGCTCGGTGTGTTTGATGCTCTCTGCTGTGTTGGAGCCTGTAGTTCACCCATAGCACTGACCTTCTGCCCTGCATCACTTCAAACTCAAAGGACAGATAAGCACCAGCTAGCTTGTTGTCTCATGTGGTCCGATTTCCCATATTTGTATTCACGCTCACATGAAAAATGTTGGTGCATTGCTCCACCGCCACAACAACAACAACAAGAAAAGGAAGTACATGTTTTAAGAAAATAAAAGGCTTTTGACAGGGTGGGTCTTACATGCCCGTTGCTGATGGACTGATGAACATTTTCACCGTTGGCTGAGGGACTCCACAAACTCACACTCACACACGCTGAGCTGGGCCTCAGATTTATTGTCTACAAACACGCTCAAACTGTTGTACATGCATGGTTTTCTTTTAAGTAATCAGTTGCATACATACATAAATAAATTACTCAATCAAAAAAAAAGATCTGGCAACACAGCTTGCACCACTGAAAAACATTTAGCAGAACGTTTTTGGTTTTTACTGGGTCATTGGGTCATTTTTAGAATACTGGACACATGTTTCATCATTAATTAAACCTTGATAAAATACCATAAAAGACCATATCACACACATGGATCTGACACAAAAATAGGGCTTAGGTGAATCTTTTAATTTCCGTTTTGATTTAAAATAAATGAAAATGCATGATTTGAAAATAAACGAACCTGCATCAAAGTCAAAAACATGAAAAATATCATCTCTCTGTCATACCACCTTTTCCAACAAATCTTTCATTCAAATGACAGTAATTGACTTTTGATTCAGTATTAACCAGTGAGTTTATAGTGGTTTTGCATCACTTTAATGATGCTCTCATCTAGATGGATACCACACCGACCTCGTCTTTGTCAACCAGCCTGCTATTACTGAAGTCATTTATTGTATCACTGCACTGGTCTTTAGGGTTCTATGGAAACCAACGAGGCCGCTGTATTCACCTCTTCTCAATGGCATCCTCCACCATAAATTGCAGCTTTTGATTCTCTGTCGCCCTCATGACTTTGACTCTGAGACGAGGGATGGGATTAAGGGCGCTGACGGAAGTGTCATAGTGATACTGTCTCCTTGCGGTATTTACAACAGCAATACAATGACTGCCAGTACAACTGTGTATGGCAGAGGGAATGTGCAGTAAAGAAAATAAGAACTGGTCCCCATGCATGTGCACAAACATAACTACAGCTAGAGACACCCCAACACAGAAAAGACTAGAAAATAATACACAAATCATACAAACACAAAAGGCAGACAGGGCTGTGTGGCTGCACCCAAAACCTCTTTTATCTTGCATTGTATTAAGAATGTATGAGTGTGATTTTCATATAATGTGTGTCATATCACAAAGTGGCAGGTTCTCCAATTGGCCAATAATGATCTATTTGCCAATTCAATCCTGTTGAGAAAGAGACGGCAGGCAGACGTAAAATGAATAAAACATTGTATGGAGGGATCGAGACAGTTCCATTTCAATCTCTCATTCTCTCTCTTTCTCTCTCTTTCTCTCTCAGAAAGTCTCTAAGAAGACTTGTGTGCAATTGGGGTAAAATCAGTACTTGGATGGTTGCCTGAGTTTGTGTGCACATTGCATTTCTGTTCTCTTTATCTCACACTAGACGCCTACGATGCACCACTTTCAAAAACAAACGTCTTCTCGCATCTGCTCTCTCTTCGTTAAGATAGTTTACTTGCAATATCCACGCTGGCTGGTTTACTCTGTATCTATGGCTAATTAGCTAATGCCATTGGAGCCCTCAGCTAAATATAAATGTAGGATAGAAATGTGACCCTCTTAAGTGCAAACACACTATAAGGTTCAGTAAGTTGTGGGTGGGTTGGTGGATCTTTAAAAACATTGATTATCATTTCTTTAAAACAAAAAAAAAGAAGGTGTGATCATCTCGTTAGAGAAGGGGACAAAATGTCTGCAGGGAAATTAAAAGGCATCAGGCATGATCACTTTTAAACTTTTTTTTATTATGCAGGTTTGAAACAAAAGAAGCATTGTGACACAAACAGATGCTGCTGGCAAAGAAAAAAAAAAAAAGAGCAGCACCCAAACTGTAAAAAATAAAGAACGGATTGGTGTGGTCATCATCATTTCTATCGAACCAAAGGAAATGAAACAATAAAATAAGAATTAAAAATACACCTCCATTGTAAGAAGCAAAAGTGATCTAATTTCTTTCATAAATAAGAAAACCTGTCAAATGGCTGATGGGCAACTAGCGAAAACAATATATCAATAACCATTTAAAATATTTATCATTACTGGCTTTACAAATAAAATAACTACAATTGGCAGTTTTTTTTTTTTTTTTTACACAACTTAAAATGTTATAGATCTGTAACAACTATGCTACAGTAAAGAGATAAATACAGATGTCTTTGTCAGCAAAATGCATTTCTGTTAATCACACAAAAAAGTTAAAAAGATGAGATCAACACAACCAAACATCAAGTAGAAACTTATAAAAAATCACTGTAATGTGGATGTGATGGCTCCATTCACATGTTTCATTACTTCACTTCTGCATGTCGAGAAGACAAAATTGACATTATGGTCAGACAAAATAAGAAAAGGGAGGTGGGGGGCATTTGGAGGCAATAACATTTTTTTTATTTTTTTTACCTGCAACATTATATCTCATTTTATCTCACAGCGTTTCTTTCTCTCTTTCAAATGTTTTCCTCTCTATCTCTCACCTGGCTCTTTCCATTTAATGATCTGCAGGACACATATTGTGTATTCAGTTTAAGATTGAACTTTATTGGAAAAAAACACACCAGTGAGCACAGATTTAATGCAAGAACGAGAGTGTGAAATACTCCTCTGAAATCCAGCTGCACAAGGCTGTTAAAATTCACGAGAAAGACTCAACACTCCAACACTGAGACACTCTTGCACGCAAGTGTGTGTCCGTGCACATACACACTCGACTTCGCACGTCATGAATGGGGTACATTCTCACGTCCAGAACATACACACACACACACACACACACACACACACACACACACACACACACACGATGACTTACATGTAATATGAAAGAAGAAACAAATCTATCCAGACTTCCGATTCCCAATTTGATCCCATAAAAGTGATATTTACAATCACACTGTGACAGCTCAGTAGACCTTAACAGGTCTTAAATATTAAAAAAAGATTCTTTTTGTTTTGTTTCTTTTCCCCACCCAAGCTTTTTGTATCAATTTGCAGGCCCTTAAGCAAAGCTACCATAACATCAAAGCCTGAACCTACTAGAAGTTAATATTTTCCTACAGTACAGGGCCCAACGCTTATTGGCAAAAAAAAAAGAGGAACGATTTTGCAAGCCAGAAATAAATAAAACAGCAACGACGACGACAACAACAACAACAAAAAGAAAAGAAGAAGAAAAAAAAACACAAAAGTGAAATTAAAATGATTAAAGAAGAGGAAGAGTTTTTTTTTTTTCTTTCTCATTCTAATTAAAGCTGGATGGGGTCCCTGAGGGGACTTTGATGGTGACACAGAAGAGGAGTGCTCTAACAGCCCGGCCTGTATATCGTGGAGGGCATAGACACACAGCTCAGAGAGGATGGTGGGAGCAGGAGGGAGGGGGAGGGGAGGGGAGGGGAGGGGGGCCTTATAAGTGCTTGGCAAATTTTAAACAGCAAGAGGACTGCTAATACATTAAGTGGTACAGACAGCAGTCATCTAGTCAAAAACCTCACAAATTCTTCTAGAAACTGAGAGAAATAATAATTACACAGACAAAAAAGAAAGTGGTGGTGGTGGTGGTTTATGAGTGTTTGCATGTGTTTGTATGTTATTGTATGTAAGATGTGAACTGTGTGTAAGTGTGTGCAGATCAGAAGTGGGTTGAGGGGATAGGGGTGAGGGGGGGGATGAGGGGGTGAGAGTAGACTCCTCGTGTCATATTCGTCGACAGACCATGATCTTCAGTTTCAGGTGAGGTAGAGTGGCTTGTCCCTGCCAATCATGCTGCCACTGGAGAGGGGAAAAAAACACAAAAGCGCAGGTTAGATTACGAACAAAGACACAACTGCAAAGAAAAGAAAGATTCAAACAAAAGAACAGAAAAATAGGATTTTTTGAATGCGAGTACAGTACTTCTCATCCGCTGATGTCCCCAATTTAAGACAAGACAACTCTTAGCTCTTAACTTCTACCTTGCTCTTACCAAACCCTGTAAATTAAGTACTTTAGCAAACACTGTACACTTAGAATATCTTCCAGTGCTGCAGGACTGCATAGCCTGCCAAACCGTTTAGTACAATAATAGTAAAAACTTGTGTTAGGAACATCTGTTTTTTACTGCTGTCTGACAAACACATGACAAGCTCTATTATCTCACCATTACCTCTCCAGCTGTCTCCCCTGTCTCACTGGAACGGAGCTGACAATTTTCAACACTTTTATTGTGAAAGCAGTGGAAGAGATGTCTGACAAAACTATATATACTTATTTCTAAGGGAACTCTGGTCAAAGACTTAGATTGGTCTGCGTCTATCTGACAATTGCAACCGGGTTGAATTAAAAAAAGATTGACATTTACTTTTTCACAATAACATTTGTAGCTTAAGTAAATACATCTAAACATCGGAAGCAAGTGTCCACATGCTTGAGTCATTTGTCTCCATTCAAAATGTCCTTCAAGACCATATGATTTGATAAGTTGCAGAAACAAAGGTTGTTGTGAAAAAACGACCGCGGGAAGCAAACAAAACCGTCTCTTCTGTCTCCACTGACCTGCAGTGGTTGCCACACTCCCGATTGCAGTATTCACTGTCCCAGTCATGGCTCTGAGCCACTCCAGGGCCTGGACCAGGTCCAGGGGCTCCTGGAGACTGGGAGCCACCAATGCTCTTCTGATACTCTGACTGGAGGTGGGAAAACCCCTGGACAAAGAAGGAAAAAATGAAGCTCAACATTTTAAAGTAGAAACTAGTCCACAGCAGCACGTGCACCTTGGTTTGTTGCTCTACCTGCTGTCCAGGAGGTGGGGAGTGAAGAGAGGCCTGCAGCCCCATCTGGTGAGAGATGATTGGCTGGGACTGGACCTGCTGCATGCGGATAGGCTGGTTGAGGAGCGAGCTCTGGTGCAGGGAGAGCTGCTGGTGGGGGTGAAGGGGTGGGCTGATTTGGAAGGAGGAAGGGGGAGAGGCACTAATGCTGGGCAACATCTGCGATTGGCTGAGCGTCTGCGACAGGGTGTGGCGAGGGGCGTGTCCTGCGTAGCTCTGCAGGTCGGTGAGAGGGAAGGCCCCGGGCCCCAGGTAGGGCGACGACGGCTGTGGGGGATGTGGCACACTGTACAGGGGCGGGTTGGTTGGCATCATATGTGGAGAAGCCTGGCTTGTTTGGGCACTTTTTGTCTCCACAGAATCATTATATGTCTAGAAGGGGGACGAAAGAGAAGAAAAAATGGTTACACCACATTCAGCCTTAAAGAACCATTCCAGTTTTTTACAATGTTGATCTGATTTTTGTTGTTTTAACATAGTTTTTAATGTGAAATAAGGATTTTTTTTTTAGTGCTTTCCTCCAAATAAAGTGGTTTAGACGATCTGGTTAAACTACTGGCTTATTTACAATGGTTTCTTGTCCTGACTTTATTGCTGTTGTCATGTTTCCAGAGCTCAGCTATTTCTTTAATAAGATCAATGTTATCTCAACCACTAAAAATGCTACAAAACTACTGCATGACCCAAGTTGTAACAAACTGGAATCTTTTGTAGATAAATCATGTATTCAATGAAATATTAACAGTGTGCACCTTGCTGAAGGGTTCATGTAATGGTTAGGACTTGAATATTTAACATATTCAAATTTGACAGAGTTCTTACTGAAATG
>NC_045736.1:8849225-8851282 GCF_008692095.1 Etheostoma spectabile | reverse complement strand
ATCTGTAAGATGTGTGTTATTTCTTTTTGGTGTAAATTAGCTGTAGTTTTGCACTGCTCTTCCAAGAAGCAAGCAGTATTGTGACCCTGTGTCCAAATTGCTTATAACACAAATAGTATGGACATTATAGTGCATTATATAGAGCAATTTTAGTCCGCAAATAGAGTTTGAGATATTATCATGCATCCAAGAGCTGATGCAGCTGAATGATAAAGCTGTTCCATAATTCTGTGTGCCTTCTCAATTCCACAGAGACAACTCTCTCAGGGGAAGTTTTCAAAACAATATGTCAATGAAGCAAAAGAAAAGCAGCAGCTGGCATTGGCAAATTCCGAGACAATTATTTAAATAACTTCATGAAATAAATACAAAAGTTGCATGGCTTCTCTTCCAAGAAACATTCATTTCTCATAATCTCATTGTGCTGTAAATGGCAGTATTGTAACAATGTTTACTAATTCTGTATTATTCATTGCCTAAAGTATTTACAGGCAGTTTAGCCATTGCGGCTAATGCTAGACCCGGTCTCCTCTATTCATTTATCCGACACAAACCACTGTTGATGACACACACATTTATTCTGTAGGTGTTTCGGTCTCGCCTTTCCTTTATGAGGTGGTGTATGTATGAAATACATCCAGTGTTTCTCATTAACTGTCAGATGGGCTGGAGTGATATGTGGTGGTCTGCTATTTAGTAATGGCTAACATCCATCCCTCTGAACCCATGAAATAATCAATGGGACAGGATGGAGGGATGGATAAGAGAAAGGGTCACATACATTTGCAGGGTCAAGTGGAAAATGAAATACTGAAGAAATGGTGTAAAGGGAGAGGGAAAGAGGTGAGAGGATGGGTGTGATTTGTTTCACCTTATGAAATATCGCAGTACAATTATTTCAAATTCATCGGAGGAACTATATGAACAGTATATGTGTCAAATGAGAGTTTATGAGGATTGAAACATTTATGAACTTTGTGAAATCTACTTCATAGTGTGACTTGAAGTAGATTTTTTTAAAATCACTTTCTGTCCAAGCTCTTGAATTCAAATGAACACAAAAGAAGTGCCATGACATACTGTGGGAAGCAATCAAACTTTTGTTTTTTCTTCTTCTCCTAAACAAACCCACATGCATCACCAAACAAAAAGGCAACAGGTGCACGCTGAAGATGTGAATTTTTCAAATGATACTCCAATTACATCCAATTCCACCCTCCCCTATTCACTTTGAAAAGACTCCTTCATTGGTAATTAAAAAAGAGTCGCGTTGATTCATGAGACCCAGCCCTGCATTCAGATTGGCTGGTCCTGAATGAGTGAGGAGGGGAGGGGGATTGCAGGTTTATTTTTGTTAGTCAGTTTTTTGACTGGCAGTCTACCAACATATAGTATCAATCAAGCCTCTGTATAGGAGCTCTGACATGAATGTCTAATTGCACCAAAGACAAGAGATGAGAATAGTCTTTTTAGGTAAAAGTATGCCACAGTGAAGAGGCTGATGAATTAACTATTCATGCCTTAATCAAGGTGCTTGTTTTGGAGAGGAAACGTGGCGCTGTGAGCATGGGAGGAAGGAGGACCGGGGCAAGAGGGAGGGGGAAGAGGAGGAGCTTTGGTATATGCTAATGCAATTTAGAGTTGTGTTTCGAAAACAATGCAGAAACGCTGAAATGAAATGCAGAGCACTAACAGATCAAACAGATTGAAACAGCCCTGCACTGTGAAAACTACTGCATACGTCTTGCAGATGTACAGAGAGTATAGGGAACGTATTATATCAGCTATTTAAAAAACAAACGCGGGCAGAAAGGTGTTAATGTTCTGGGCTAAACTGGCGTAACCTGCAGTAAAGAGAGAGCAGTAGGTGTGTGCAAACCTCAGCCAACACATTAGCGGCCCATCAGGGAGGGCAGAAACACCAGGAGGACAGCAAATGATAGGTAATGCCCACTTCTACTCACAGATGTGTACCGTTACTTTTCATTTCTCCCCAGGTTGCAAATTGGTTGTGTGTTTAAGGCCTAATTTTCACAGTTCTCGTCTGAGCACACACA
>NC_045736.1:8848281-8849215 GCF_008692095.1 Etheostoma spectabile | reverse complement strand
CACACACACTCACACACACACACACAGAATTCTCTGTCTAATTTGTCATCCCTTATATCGCCACTGACCCATGTATATCAAAGATGTGACCCCCGTAGTTACCTTGGAAACCAGACTGGCTCTGTAGGCGGCCAGGGCTTTCAGATACTCTTTCTTAGCAGCCTCTGTTTTCCTCTTGTAGTTCTGCAGGAGCAAACACAACAACAACAACAAAGATTGATTACAAAATGATGCCAAAGGCTAAAATGACCCTGTGGTCCACACTGACCGGTGTGGATGAGATTTTTGGGAGTCATGGTGTGATTGTGTGACCCGGCAGTGTGCTCTGTGATGAAAAACATATCCAATACATTCATTGCACAAGTCCTTGCACAGTTATCAAGTGAAGGACGTTTGACTGTCTGCATGACGTTGCTACATTTGAATTGTTGGTTTTCAAAAATGTCCAGAAGGAAATGCAGAGAGCTTGTGGGCAACAACATGAAAATGGAGTTTGAAATATTATGGAGCAAAATGAGGAGGGAGAAGCTGTTTGTCATTTTGTGTGCTGCTTTTCAGCCTCCTTCTCTATTAAGGCTGTTGTTCATCTCTTAATCAGGGTTGATGTCCCTGCAAATCATTCAGACGAGGAAGGGGAAAAAAATAAAAGAATTCAAAACAGCATTAGCAAGGAGGCAGTCTCAAGCTTTCAGAATGAACCTCAAATCATGCGTTAAGACAGGGAATTCAAGTTAATGTCATCACATGTCACTCACAGGCTCTTTGTAACTGCCATTGCCTTTCTGATGCGGGGAAAACAAGTCGCAAAAAAGTCCACCCTTAAATCGACGAGGAAGACTGAGCTCCCAGCTCAGCTCTGGAGCATTTTAGTAATGTGAAGGGAAATGTGTGTGTGTGTGTGTGTGTGTGTGTGTGTGTGTGTGTGTGTGTGTGT
>NC_045736.1:8808352-8848271 GCF_008692095.1 Etheostoma spectabile | reverse complement strand
TGTGTGTGTGTGTGTGTGTGTGTGTGTGTGTGTGTGTGTGCGTGTGCGTGTGAGTGACTACAGCGGGTAATTACTGATCCAATGTGAGCGACTGTCTGCGGTTCCATGGACGGGGTCATTCTTTTCAAAGAGGTGGGGTAGAATAACCATTAAGCATTCATATGTTGCCAAATGCACAAAGGCTAGCAGCTGCTAACACATGCAGTCAATAAACAAACAAGACATAAAAAACACAGAACAGCAAACAAACGGGGATGAAGACGGATACAATCTCTTGCTCAAACAGCTGATGTTTATCCTCTCACTCATCCCTATTTACATTAATATTTCCCTGCCATGATATACATCCAGGTATTTTGGAACAAGACTGCATTGAATTGAAAACTCCGAAATACAGGAATACACCACACACTTTAATGATGAATAAAAGTTCATCCCAATTAGGAAATGAATTACAGTTTTTGTAGAAAAAGAAAAGTGACAGCCTTACCCCTCACCCCTTAAATATTGATAGAGCCATGGCTGCCCCTTTAATGAACCCCAAACTTCCAGCAGCTTTAATTTCAAATCAATTTAACACAGCTAATGATTTGCGCAACAACGGATACTTTTAAATAAATTACCATGCCTAAGGATGTCTAATTATTCCAAAGTGAGTGGATTCATTAGCAATTGAAGCCGTCAGAGGCTGCAGGTCAGTATGAATTAAAAATAACAAAGCTGCGAGGGGAGAGCATATGCCTCCATCGTAATCCTGACACAGAGGTGTCCCGCCTGAATTAGCCCCTAATTGTACCTTAATGAAATGTTCTTGTTTGATAACCAGTTAATTACAGGAGACAATAACTCCACACCCTGCTGACACTGAAGGGAGTGATTACGACCGGGGAAAAAAATGTGCGACCGGTAAGAGGAGGAGGACGAGGAGGAGGAGGAGGAGGGAATAAAATGGGAAGTGGAGAAGGAGCGGAGAGCAGAAGAAAGGAGAGGAGAGGAGAGGATGCCAAGTTACAATTAAAAAAAACTAAAAAGTACATGTAAAAGTTAGACAAAGAGGCAAAAGAAAGACTACGAAATAGACAGAAATTGTTGAATGGATGCTAAAACATAGCATATAAAAGGAGTTGAATATCAACACATGCAGTTTGAACAAAGTGACAGTGTTCTTTTCCTTCTATCTCTGACCTTTCACAAATACACAACTCCAACACACAGCCAACTCCATTATGTAAAGCTAAGGTCTCTACTCCCTCCTATCCAACTCCATTATCACGGTTCCTCCCCACTGCTGTAAAAAAATAATAATAAAAAAAATGGATATTTGATCTTAATCTTAAATAACAAAAAACAAGAAAAATGTTCTTCTATGTTTCTGGGGCAGCTCTAACATGCAGTCACCTTGAGGAATACCACAGCCCAAATAAGGCATTGATCTTGCACTGTAAAACAAAGGCCTTCGGGAATTAAAAATTGCTGTATAGCGGGCATGCATTCGAAAACATCTTAATAAAAAAGATATGAACATAAACATGAATAAAAAGAAACACTTTGTTCTACTACACTCAAGGGCAACACGGGAGAATACACAACAATGTGAGCAAAAGTGGGGAAAATGCACACTGAAGCTAGAAGAAAAAGAATCACAAAAAGAACACAAATCACAACAATGACACTTCTGATCGTTCCTTCAATAAAATGCAGCAATAAAACATGCCGCCTTCGATGCCTTTATGTGAATTCCACCGTGTGGTGCGTTTTGAGAAGTACTGTAATTGGAAACAGGGGCCATGTTTTAGTTAAAACAAAGCTATGTGTAGGGGAAGGGTTGTGTTTACATTCTGGTGCTCCTGCATGGCTCCAGAGGGTCTGACTGTGACATTATAGAACACACCTCATCGGTCCTATAGAGATGACGTGACAGCCGAGGTTGCGGGAAAAAAAGAAAAGAAAAGGCATAACAGCGTATACATCAGCAGGTCAAGAGCAGGGAAAGATACAAGAAGGGAAGCAGTGTATTGAAAATGTTTAAGATATGAAGGGTTTTAATGCTAAATGCATTTCACTTCAACATTACTGGTCGGCAGCAGTGATGGACACAGTGTGCTATAATATGTTGTTCATACCAAAGACAGAAATTTGAATATATTTTGACTGTAATGAGTATTACGTAACATGCAGTAGCAGCATTGGACACGCTCTGTAACTACACGGTTATCAAGTTTATCCATTTGTTGTTGTGCAGGAATAAGTGGCAGTGTTAGTCACAGAGAATAATTAGAGCAATCACAACCAGACAGGGTCCTACATTTTGATGTTTGTATATGAAAGTACAAACAAATCCAAAAAATAGCTGTGGAATGGCACAAGAAATGGGTGGAATTTGTCCTTTTGTTAGTTGTGTCTCTGTTGCCAGGTAAAAGTGTGTGTGTGAGTGAGAGAGAGAGAGAGAGAGAGAGAGAGAGATACAGAATCCCACAATTACAGATTTGTTTAGCATTGTTTAGTAATTATACTATATTATACAAAAGGTATTGTATTGTGTAATGTCAATGTTTTGTAATACAGTGTGTTTTGTAGCGATCAGTACAGTATAGAATCTATGTGACACCTATGTATTTAATATGTTATATGTTTATACATTTTCTGTAAACTGCTTTGGCAACAACATTTGTTATTTTGTTCATGCCAATTAAGCAAATTGAATTGAATTACATTGAAAAATTGAAATCTAAGGTGAAAAAGAAGCCAGAACACAAAGGGTTACGAAGCACAAACAATAACATTTCAGGAGCAGATGTCCTTGAGGCAAAACCAAGGACAAGGCAATTGCTAATCTTGTATTCCCAGCATGATCAAATCACCAGGCAACAGATATAAATAAAAGGACAGGAAATGAGGAATTCACATTCAAGGGTGTCAGCGGCGAAATGAAGATTCATGGTGAAGAGCCGCGGTGAAGGCGGCAAAAATTAACTGCAAATAAAAGGGACAGACGGCCTCCAAAGTCCAACGTATAAAGTAGGTTTGGTGGGAGAGAAACACACACATGCTAGATAGGCTCTAGTCGACGGTGGCTGGGGCTGAGGAGAATGGGCTGCACTTTGTCATGGAGACAGGTGCTTTTATTTGACACCCAATAGGCTGCGCCCTGACTGGATATTCTAAAAATATGAGTCTGCGCATGATCATCAGACTGTCTCGTTTTCCATTCATTTTACACCATCATTTGTCACCACAAACACATGGAAACATCTTTGACTTTGTCTGTTGGTCCGGAATGCTAAAATGAAATAGAAAATGTGCTCGGTGGAAATGCTCTAAACTGCAGTGAATGTTAACGCAGTTCCATATGGGCAGGTCAGGCTGTAATAAAATTAAATTGACTCCTGAAACATGCAGGGATATAGATCTACACTGCTGATGGTAACAGACGTTTCACTTCTTTCAATATATGATATTCACTGCATAATAATACAATTTCTACCAGTTGATTTGGTATGGTTGGTGCATGTCTAATTCATAAATACATGTGTAAAAAAAGAAAAAAGAAAATTCAAAGGCATTAGATTCATGACATTCACTTCATAAAATAAGAATTGTCCATGCTTCACTGTCATGCAAGATGTCTTTATAGAGAGTAGAGGACAACTATCTAATTTTAGAACAAAAATCTTAATTTTCTAGTACGGCATTATCAATCCCCTTCTTTAATACATATTATTAAGCAGTTTTGGCATACAACAAACAAATAATGTTGCTAGTACAGTTTTGAAATACATAGCTAAGCCCTGGGTATATCATACCCAGGGCTTCTGGGTAGATCTATTTTTTACAGGATGTACTGTAGATCATATAATACACCATGTGAAAGGTGCTCTTAAATCCACATAAGCCCTTTAACTGACTACCCTTCCAGTTACAGTGTTCTAATTGGCTACCTGCCAGGTACTAATTAACTAGTCAGAAGGACATACTATTGTGACAAGCAATACTAGCTGGATGAATAAATGTAATAATGTTTTTTTTCTGCTCTTATTTTGCATGTTTCATGTACGCATGTTGGTGTGTTTTTCAGAGCTGCACTGAGGAAAATTCTTATCAACATATACATCTATCAATTTAAATCTTTGTAGCTGCATGACACAGATACAGAGATAAAAATCAGTGTTAGTTTGCTCGCAACGTGTGCAGAGAGACTCACCAAGCTGTGAACGCTCTGCAGAGTTTACAGTATGTGGGGGGAACCTGACCTGTGTAAACTGGCTAGTAGACACTCATTTCATGCTAGTTACTAACGTTTGACTGGTGGCTGGCCAACTATGGGTAGTACCTTGATTGAAAGATAGGAAAATGCTGTAATCAACAACTTCATGCAGGTGTAATCAATAATTGGTTTCTGGTGTTCCAGCACGCAACCATTTTGTTTTGGTTTACTTTCAAAAACCCACCATACACTACCTTTCCAGCACCAACTATCAGATCAATTAGCAACTAGCTGGTGAACATAGCGGAGCATTTAGCAGGTAAAGAGCAAGCTATTTCCCTCAGGAGTTGGTGGAGACCAAAACCAGAGTAAAAAGAAAAGTAAATGTTGGACTTGCCAGGTGGACAGAAACATGACTGCAAGTTATTGTTAATCCAGATGTGCAAATAATAATAATTTATACTGTTTATTGATCCCCAATTTACACTCTGTTTGATAGTAATCACTACACACAGGCCTGAAATACACACACATGCTCAGGACCTAATCATGCTCAAATGGAGAGATGTCTGAGTGAGTGGGCTGCCAGCTGGACCAGCGCCCTTAGCAGTTGGGGGGATACGGTGTCTTGCTCAAGGGAACCTAGCGGTACCCAGGAGGGGAAGTAGCATCTCTCCAGCTACCAATCCAAACGCCATACTTTGGTCCATACGGGGACGTGAAACGACGACCCTCCAGTTCCCAACCAACTCCCTGCGGACTGAGTTACTGCCACCCAAATAGGCAACTGTTTGTTACCAAGTTCCCCATATCAACTCAAAAAAAGATTCAGTCATGTCAGTGTCAGTGTTGTGTTCACAGCTTGTTTTTCTGTGCCCACATGACCAGAAAATAAATTGAATATTGAAGGTTTAAATCTAACATTAATTAATCAAAGAATAATTTTTCATCTGTAATTTTTTATATAGTCCTTTAAAGGCGGATTTAAGGGGATCTATCGAGCTTTTACGTTACCTGAAGGCCACCGTAGGTTCTACTACACAGTCAGAAAGGGAAGGATAATTAATTTGGTCAGGAACCTCACCGCTAGATGCCACTTAATCCTACACACTGGTTCTTTAAGTACAAAGATGTACAGTACATAAAATGAATCTACCTGTTTCTGCTCCTCTCCCAGTCCGTCCCACATGGAGGCCACTATCTTGGATACGTCTCCGAAGGTAGCGGTAGGATTCTGTCCTTTAATGGCTGCCTGGGTGTCTCTGAAGAACAAGGCATAGGCCGACACAGGCTTTGTAGGCTCATTTGGATCCTTCTTTTTCTTCTTTTTTTGGGGTTTGGGCTTGGGCTTCATCATCTCTGAAGACGGCCGCTTCTCGCCCGTGATCTGGAAGACCATCAAAAACACACAAAAAACAAAACAACTTATTGACACTGCAAAAACAACCATCTACCATCAACTGGAGTGAATTATTGCATCTCTGATAAATGCTTATAACATTGAGTACTGGTCAAGCATATAAACTTCAATAAGCCCACAAATCAAACTCTCTGTTTAGTCAACGTATGAATATTGCACCAATGTTTCACTGGCAGTAACAATTTGAGACTGCTGCTGCTTGACAGCATGTTTTTGCCTCACTTTAAAAAAAGAAAAGAAAAAAAAAAACACCTGTTAGTTGAATTTATCAAACCTTTTCAAATCTTTATTTTTCAGTTGTTCAGCAAGTCATAAATTCTGACTTTTCATGCTATGGGTGAAAGGAATTGTAAATCAGTTGCAGTTTCTGCTCTGGCTTTGATGTGGTCTCAGAGTGAATTGGAGAGAGCAAATGGAATTACTTACTGATAGGAGAGATAGTAATCATTTTTATTCCCATACACAAGCACAGCGGAGATGTACACGCAAGAATATATATTTTCTTTAACTAAAGGATCCCCTTCTTGTTATACTGTCTCAGTGCAAGCTAGCATTTAAATACACAAATGAATCTGAAACACTGTGGTTGTGGCAGATTCAATTATACACTCTTTCACATTCCCCTGATAGACCATGCAAATTCCATAGAGACTTTGGTTGGTGGGCAATTTATGAAAGCAGTTTTACAGATTTACATGAACCAAACAAATGTAAACAAGTATCCTTTTCTCATTTGAGTGAATGAGTGATTCAAATGAAGGTGTGGTAGCTTTCAAACCAGAGGGTATACTCCCAAGACAAAATCAATTCTTAAAATCAACGCCTTGTATCTGCTTTGCTGATGATCAAACCATTATAATATCTAGACGCTAGAAGTTTATGGAACAGTCAGCCTTTTAAATGTACTGTAATATTGAACATATTCAAATTGAAGATAATTCTCTCTTTTAGTTCAAATTTTAGAATCTCTAATTTGTTTCAGAATTGACACTGTTAATGTCCTAAAACCTTAAATAAGAGAGATATTCATTCAAATTTAGTTGTTGTTGTCTCTAGGCAGAAAAAAAAGTTACACCTTGGTCACTCATTAGTTTGGACTTACTGTAATGACCGGGACAGAAGTCTGGAATGTGTGTTAGTTTAGTATTTGACAGGTAAATCATCCAATCACATTCCTCTATTGTTGTGGGCGGGACAAAACAAAACATTGCCCTATGCCTTCCTGAAGGCCGCAGTGATTGACGCGCCTAGTGATACATTTTCAATGAGAGGGAAGCGGGCAGGTAGAGGGGCGTGGGCAGTCTGGCAGGCGGAACGAGAAGTGGATTCCGATGTGAGCAACACACAATACAAACCAATGGAAGAAACCCTTAAAAGTGTTTCATAAACAAGACATAAATAGTAAGGATTTTGCTTGTCAGAGCATATAGGCACAAGACTGGATGTAACATTAACGTTACATAACGTTATAGTTTGAATTACAATTATGCTAATTTAACTAACTTTCTGTTTTTTGGAAAAACTAAGATTGCCACTGTAACACTGTAAGTGTAAATAACAAATAATGTTAAATAATCTTTTGTTCAAGGTTATGTGATACCACAATCAACTTATCTAAATCAGTTGTACTGGCAGGAATATAGCGGTGTGTGTGTGCATGCGCCCACAATGTGTCGGTTCCGTTGCTGTGTGTGAGCTTTTTACCTTGTGCTGCTGATGATAAAGGTGTGCGTGTGTTTGTGTGTGTGCATGCATTGGGGCTGTGTGTTGGAGCTTGTAGTGCAGCGTGTTATAGGTGTTTAGATCTTTTAAAAAAAAATACCTAAAAACATTATGACTTTACGACGCTGAAGTACCAAGGCCAGACACCATGTTTCACTATTGAAAATATCCATCACATTTGTAAATAAAAGATGTCCCATCTCATGTGTGCCTAAGAGTTTGCCAACAAACTTACAATGCCAAGGTGGTAATGAATTGTCAGTTACTTGCAACTGTGTCATTGGTAAATAAATCTGTATGAGGGTGAAATGATCTCGCACAAAAGGACCAAAGGGAGATTGTGTTGCTGTAAACCAGACTTTGGAAATTTGATGCTCAGAATAAAGAAAAAGGGAACATTTTAATAACTAAAACAAAGTCAAGTTGGTTTCTACACTTAAATTCAATCAAGTCAATATTTCAAAACTCTTTTCTTTTCAGATGCGACACCACACTCCAACACCATTTCATACACAAATAAAACAAAAAATCATGGCGTCTGTTCCCCTCAACAGCAAAATGTTGTAACCATGTGAGTCTTCCAGCCAACCCATTTAAAAAGCACAAGCATAGCTACCCCAGAACCACTTCTGAGGAGCACTGCCAAGTCCTCACCTCCTACTCAACTACTACAAGTCAGACAAGTGTTGCTACGTCAGTACCTTCGAATGAGGATCAGTCTCCTCTTCCTGATTGGAGCTTGAGGGGGAGGGTGTGGCCGATTTACTTCCAGGAGGTGAGGGGGAACCATGAGGCAGGGCACTCCTGCTGACATGAGGGTTTAGCTGGGTCAGTGCACTCATGGGGTTGGGCAGTATTGGAGGTGAGCTGTTAATCAGGGGGTGGTTACGGGTGGGGTCATAATGAGCGCCGTCTGGGTGCTGATGGTGACGGTGTTGCTGTTGGTGGTGGTGGTGGTGGTGGTGCAAAGCCATCTCCTGCATCTGGGGTGAGAGAAGAACACCAGCTTTACTATCTTCTCCTCTACTCAAAGTAATAAAAGTTTGCCAATTAGCCAAATATGCAAATACTTCGAAGTGGAGATGACATTCTCAAATTTGAGAAAATATGCATGTATATACATTGTATATATATATACTGTATATGCAAATATGTTGTAATGTAATGTGTGTTGTAATGAGGGAAATGTGTCTGTTGGAAGAGACAGACAGAAATAAAACTGCCAAAAACAGGTAATTGTTAAACTGAGGCCGGTGGTTAGAAAGCTTCTTTTTTCTCAAGACAGTAAAAGGCACTATTCTTAAACTTGCAGGCCTGTGGCCAAGTTCATCTAAATTACTTTTTTGTTCCTGACTTGAGAACGGACCTTCATACAGGGGCACGTTTTAAATACTAGGTAGCTCTTTAAAAAACTAAAAACATATATAGTTTCTCAACAGCGATTGGTCACTCACTAAGACATTAAAGACGACTTTACTTTGCTCCTTAAAGGCTAATACTGTACCATTCACTCTTAACTACCCACACTAGAAAAACATAATCTCTCTAAACTGATCTTTACGCAACGGGACAAGATTTTGGTACAGGAAGTGTTCTGGTTTTTGTTTGTAGTTTGTTTCTACTACGAGTAGTATTGAGTTAGTATTTTGGCGGGCTTTGGTTGAATGCAGGTGAAGAGTGCATGTGGAGAGTAAAAGAGTGCATTGGTGGAAAAGCAATCTCGGAAGCCATCGGCTGTCGTCTGATGACGATTTAGCTTTTTATGTCTATGTATTTATTTATTTGAATTCATATGCGGATATCTGTTCACAGAGACAGTGTCCCTTAACTCCAACTCCATTCTCGCATCTCAAGTTGTAAATTGGACCCGGCGCACACAAGAGGGAGTCTTGGCCCAGATCCATCGGAAAACCCAAAATATTGTCCGTTGCCCCCAGAGCTTAAATCATTGTCAGACCGATAGCCGATAGAGAAAAACATGAATATAGCATCTGTGACATGGTCCCAATAGTTTTCTGAAAGCTCATTTTGAATCCTGGTAGCCTTTGCGTCCGCCTTTGTCAGGCAGGCAGAAAATCTAGATTTTCACTGAGTTGGAGCTGGATGGAATCTGATGAGAGCAGTGTTTAACACGGCTCGCTGTGAATGGCTAAGTCAGATGTCAATTAACCAAATGTGAATATAAAGATAGTTAGGAGTTAGTGGAGACCAAAAACAGAGCTAAAATGAGAAACAACTCCAGAATGTTAGTATCCCTGTATTTGCTGGATGTGGAAAATAAGCAACTGTTTGCTAACACGCTCAAGCAGCCAAAACAGGTTTTTGCAGGTTTATCTCCATTAAAAAAACAAGTCAAAGTTTCCCACACCTTTAAGCCATTAGGGGAATTGTCCCTAGAGTCAAACTTGGCATTGCTTCAACATTCAGCCATGTAACATACAGGCCCTTTATCACTTAACAAACAGTTTTTTATATTTTTGAAGGGAGCTCTCTATTACAGTTTAAGGTATGATTCATCGTTTGTTTGACTTTTATCTAATTGTATTACTAGGAAGGCAATCACTAAGAAATGCAAGCCCTCCAGGGTCCTCAAGACACAGTGACGTGGTTGGTGGTTGGTGGAAGCCAGAAATCACAGCACACACAAAGCAATCGCTGTGTCAATGACATTGATCAAAATCCCTGTCAACCCCCTGCAGATATATTATGCTCACTGTGTGCTATGAAAGAGAAAGTATTACTTACTGCTAAGTTAAACAACACCTTTTTCAACACTTGGGGGCTACAAATAGTAACAAAAACAGTGCTCCCAGCTGGAATTAGGACCCCCACATTCAGAACACCCTTCACAACGATTACAGAATCAGACTCTCACAAAGTTCTGCTCTTAGCCATCTTAAAAGATCTTCAATAATTACTACATGAAAAGCGTTTCTTCAAGATTCATCAGGACAGAACATGAGCATGGACCAAAGGATGCTTTTAATGTAGGCATAAATGGGAATGTTTGGCAATTTACAGATCAGAAAGTGATGAACTAGTATTTGTTAGCTCTTTGAAACATTTATGAGTTAAATAATACATTAGTGAAGTGCTAAAAACATCAAATTGAAAAAGGCCCAAGCATATGAGGTCTTGATAAACATGAGTGGAGGTTCAAGGATGAAGGCTCGGCTCTCTAATCATAATTGGTCCCAGTAGATTGCTCGAATAAAAATGCACAACAAAGTAATGTTGTATGAGGCCGTGGCCTGCTTTGAAAACTTGTAATATTCACACGACATTAGATTCCGTGTTTGCCTCAGCAGCTGCACACAAAAGGCAGTCATGAACAAAGACATTCCTTTTGCATTTCAAATAACCAAGCTCTAACCTCCCCCATCCACGGCAATATCCAACTCCCAATCATAATTCAAAACACCATCACTACACTTTTAAAACATGAGGAAATAGCTTCAGCAAAAATAAGCAGTAAGAGAGGGGTGGAAAAAAGAGGAAGAAAGGGGGAGAAGGAAATAGAAATCCATTAATTTTCCATTTTCCATGGACTTGCTCTTTAGGGTCCTCACAAACCAAGAAGCATTGAAAAACCAATTAATCAAACATGAATGGCCTATCATAGCTATAGCAGACACATTTCCATAGCAACAGCCTCCAGGCAATATTGCCACCCTTTAATCTGAGCCACACCATGTTTAATATAAACAAGTAGGAGACATGCAGCGCAGAGGAGTTCACTGGTGGAAGGTATTGTGGGTACTGGGTGTCCACCTTGCAAGTATAGAAACACCTAAAAAAGGATCACACATGCTCTGACAGACATACATGTATCTAGTTTTAATTTCTTATTGTGGAGATTTTAGTGGAAATTTTATTTTTCCACAAACAAATAAATAACTTACTGTATTTCTTGATTTTATTTTGAATCACACACATTTCATCCGCCATTCTTTATCTTCACTCTCATATTTAATAGCATTGACTCGATTTTCATTAGAGCTGAGTGCTCTATCCTAACTAATGAAGCAGTAAGTCACTAGAAAATAGAGAAACACATTGGATTCCAGTGAAAGTCTAATGAAACCGATAATCGAAGTTGTAGTATTTATAGCAATTTTAAAGACATATCAATGCAAGCACAAAGACACTGATTGTATGAAGGGGTGCATTACGATATTACAGTACTAGAAGCAGCTATATACAGTATAACACCCAAAGGACCAGTGATCTTTCATTAAAACAGTCCTCTGATAATCTACTCCTAAATGCTTTTCGCTGGAGTTTTCACCTGGGTGAGAAAAAGAGAGCAAGAAGTTATCACATAGCGCCATCAAGCCTGAGCTAAATAAAGAGAGCAGCAGACGGCTGTACAAATATTATGAAAGAATCTGACAAAGGTTGACGGTTGCCATAGGTACTGTATGCTAATTCCTAATGGTATCATCCAAAAGAGGGCAGGGGTAGTGCACAGTGAGTAACATGACTTGGTTGGTCACTGATCTCTGCCTTTACTACTGACTGTTGACATAGGCCGCCTATATTGTGGATTTTATATCTGGATATATGACTTGGTCACTGACGCAGCATGAATACGATGTTTGTTTTCTCAATACATAGTTGGAAAAGCTAACTTTGCAAGTTATCTTATTCTAGTTGAAGCAGCTGACTCATTGAACACTTTGCTCATTGTCGTTCTGGTTTTTCTGTATTTTGTGATACAACTCTAAACCAATAGCTCTCAACTTGAGCAATGCAGTGCCCTAAATTTACATTTATCTATATTTAGATTATTTATTAAGTTGGCTTCTGAGTTCTCTTGGGTATTGTCAAAGCTGTGCTTAACCTCCAGCAATTTAGTTGTCTGTTGTAAAGCCCAAGGGGATCACAGTCTCTCATAAATGGAGAGGAGGAAAGCAGAGAGGGTGGCAGAAAGTGTAAAAAAGTATGACAACAGCGAGAGAGAGAAAAAAATACGCAAAAAACACTAACCCACGTACTAAAATCCATCTCCAAAGTTACCAAGGGGACAGTTAGATATTGCCTTTTGGTGATGAGCAACCAGGCAGACCTAAACTGTGATGTAAAGCCAGGAAACTCGGTGTGAACATGTTCCTCTGCCATCGTTACGCCTGTCGTGTTTGTATTCACATCTTGTACATCATAGTCAAATGGGAGTCAAATAACAAAGGCTTTCCAATTATGTGTAGCACATTGTGTGTGAGATGGAATATCACAAAGCCATTGTTCCCCTGCTCCTGCTGACCTTACCTTTGAAATGGTTTCACGGCTGCTCCAATTGCCTGCACCATTTGATTTAGCTAAGGGGATTTGACCACCAGCACAGAGATGAGAAAACGGGAGGAGAGAGCCCTACACAACTACAAGGAGAAAGAGGAGAGATTCACACCAGAGGAGAGAAAAGCAGCTACCCTTGCTCTGTCCTTATGATGATTATACAAGAGTGGCATCTGTTTCATCATTTAAATCAGCAGGTTGATTGCCATGCAATGTTTTTATTGCCCTGGCATCAAAATAAACCAGCCTAGTGGTGCTAAAGATTCAAAAAAGGCTTTGTTTCAACTTTTATTATCATCTAAAATGAACTAAATAAAGATTTGGCGTGTCAGTTCTTAAATAAATTCCGAGTCAATGCACTTTTTGTTGACTTAGTTTGAAATGAGAATGAAAGATGAAATATATTCCCCAAAACTAGATATATTTTAGTATTTTGATTTTTAGAGAAACATCACCTGCTTTAATCTGTGCTATCAGACCTTCAGACCGTCTCTCTGTTCCGCGCTGGCCTGTTTGAATACGCAGTGATCAATGCTTCAGAGAGTCCTGAGACTTTCCTCTCCTCGCGCCCTGCTTGACTGGAGCCATCTTGTTTAGAGTGATGGCTCACTCACACAGGTTCATGGCTGCTATTGTAAAATCACCCAGCGTTTAATTGAAACAAATGACTATAATAATAGAACATTATCCCTGCAGGCACCCAGCCATGACAGCTTTAATTAGAGGCGCGTTCAAGACTGATCCTTCAAAAGCCCAGCCGCCGCGCAACACGGTGGTAAACACGCCTTTGGATGGGGAGCCATCCCCGGGCCTCACAACCCTCAAAGATACTTCTCATTCACCCCGAGGGCAAAGTACTAACAACCCTGTTCCTCAAAGAGCCTCAGAGCCTCCTTCCCTCCCTCTCCTCTCTCTCTCTCTCTCTCTCTCTCGTCTTCTCTCTCCCTCCATCCATGTCTTCGGTTTATCAAGCTTATATATACCCAGGAGGGTCATTTACACAAGCTGAGGAGAATTAATAAGAGTGTGGATTTATGAATCATACGCTACTTAAGTATGAAAGCAAAGGCAAAACGCTGCTTCTGCCTTCTTGTGACATCAGACAGATGCTAAGTAAGGAGATACGATGGGCAGCAGATGCAGCCGGCATGTTTGAGAAGAAGAAACACGAGTGATTTAAGTATTTGTCGAAGCTTAATTGGATGTGTTTTTTAAAAAAAGTAGTCGAGATTATAAAATATCATTCAATACGACAAGGAGACTTTGATTCAGCTGTAATATGATGCTGGGATCCAGGTGCACTACCAACCCCCTGCATTTAGCAACACACTATTAAAACCACATTTTTATTTAACAGCTTGGCAGTCACTTCGTGTTGCCAAAACAAGACACTGTAAGGTCACTTTCAATCGTTCCAATTACACGCGAGTCAAAAGTAAAAATGTGAATTACTTGCTCTTACACCTCCTGCGCTGAACTGTGATCAAGTAATTAATCTGGCAGAAAAACAGCAAAACCTCCCAAACCCACAGCATGAGGAAATAATTACGAGTTTAAACAAACTTGAAAAGAGAGAAAAAGCTATTACAAAGAATGTCTTATAGCCAAACAGTTGAAAGGGTGTTTGCAACTATATCTCTCTAAGCCAGGAATGACTTTTTTAAGTTGTGCCATGCAGATAAATACTAAAATAAGAAACACAAGTGAAGTTAAAACAAAAGTGAATGGTAAGGTCTACTTGTATGCTGATGTACTTTACAACCTCTTGTTCTGGTATTCTTTTGTTTTCCTTTGTGTGGAAAGTACTCACCATCTGTGACTATTATTATTACTATTGTTAATTAATAAATCTTAAAGTATAGCTGGAAGCATTTGCACAAAGAGGCTTATGTGCCTGGTTGTGATTGATTGTTAGTTTGAAAAGTACTGTACCACCCTGAACGCATCTCAGATTGAATCTGTGGCAGCAACAAGGCAGTGGTTTATTTGCAGATAGTAATGTCATGATGTCCCCCTTGGCACCATCCTCCATGTTCCTCATTACTGCTAATGTCAGAACCCCCTTTGCTTTTATTTTCTCTCTCTCTCTCTCTCTCTCTCTCTCAAACCACCCCCTTCTCCCCCCAGTTCTCTCTCTTGTTCCTCAGTCTTTTTTATTCTCTCTCTCTCTTGTTCTCTCTCACTGTCTCTTGCTTTCCGTCTCGCTCCCTCTCAGCCCGGGCGTGTCTCTGAGCTCACCTCACAAAGCACAGCGTCAGAGAATCAGAGCCTTGCCTGACATGACATGTAGGAGACGGTTGTGAGGAGCGGTAGGGACACACACTCTTGACAGCAGAAGGCAAGACTCCTCTGCTCTCACTAATGAGACTCCTGACTGCAGTGTCAAACACACTGTGTGTGCGTGTGTGTATGTGCATGTGTGTGTGTGTGTGTGTGTGTGTGTGTGTGTGTGTGTGTGTGTGTGTGTGTGTGTGTGTGTGTGTGTGTGTGTGTGTGTGTAAATATTCCACAATTTTGTGTGGGCGTGCCCCCACGCTCACACAACAAAAAAGTGAATGTAGATGCAGAAATAATGAACACAAAAACAAGAAAGAGCACACAAATAAAAAGTAGGTGCACACAGTATGTATGCGCACAGCACTGTAGGTGCTGCACAAGTGCAGGTCATGGCGAGGTGATTTTCATGTGTGTAAAATCCTCTCAGAGAGAAATTTCACACATTTCTGACAGAAGCCATCTTCACCTTATTCTTTAGCTTTGATCTATAACAAAAACGGCAGACAAACAACAAACATATTAACTCATTGCTATTGGTATGGTACACAGCTCACACGGTTCACTGCGTCACACCTTGAGCTACAGTATGTTCGAGGCGTATTGTTTTTGTTTTTAAAACAAAATTTGCAACGCACACAAAAAAATATTGGTCTTACAAAAGAATCAGATCACTTTAAACAGGTTTTCACCCAGATTAAATGTCCCAACACATCCAAATGTTGAATTTTCTACTGCAAGACCATTCAGTAACGTTCATGGTGTGTCGCTACAAAGACAGCTCAGAAAATAGGGGTAAAACAAAATGGTTAGAAAAAAAAATGGAAGGTAGGAATTAAAAATAACACATTTGTTTGGATTATTATTTTTTTCATTGTTTAACAGTTTTGTATTGTAATAAAACAAACACAAACTCCCAAATAAAAAGCAGTAAATCCTGTAAATGCTGAGCAATATATGTCAATTTACTTGTTGTCTGTTGTGAGATTTTGTGAGATTTCTTTTCTAATCAAATATCAAACGTAAACTGTAACAATCATCTAGTCATTTCTCAAAACCTTTTCTCTTACTTGGCACCATCGAGGACAAGCTCTACCCGTGAATTCTGCCTGTGCCCTGTGTCTCTCGGTGCTGGATTACAGTAACACTACAAACTGTAATTCATGAATACACAAAGTGGTTTAATCACCCTGGCTCGAGCCACTCTTGTGCACATTAGCAGACAGAGTGGCAGTGTTGCGTAGGACCCGTGGTTGGCAGCACAGCAGGGGAGACGTCCCTGAGTGAGTTGACATGAGACGGCTCTCTGCCGCCACCAGGGCAGAATATTCCTGGTTGTGAAAGCAGAATGAGCTGATGGATGGTTGAGATAGGGCACAGTGCAATATGGACACGATTTCATGGCACGATAAATCTCAGCAGGGGCCCGTGGCTAAGTGTAATATGAAATCCCTTATCTATGTATCTGCTTCATAACACCGGCTATCTGCTGCAGCTGAAATCTGCCTTTGTTTCTTTGGCTTCTGTTCTTTGCTTGGACGCTACAGCATTGGAGGAGGACGATGGAGACAACACGTGTGTGATAACCCGTCTTTTACATGGTTGTTTTTGAAATACGATGTGATGAATTATCTAAATTGAAAATTGTCGCTGTGGAGATCTTTTTCCATTACCTGTGATCACACTGATAGGCGGCGTTATTAGAAGAGATTTTTGCATAGCACTCCAAGCTAGCCAGTGTTTGTACAAAACACGTTTGAATTATAACTGCAATATAAATGAAATGCAATTTGTCTCACATAACTGATCCCTTTAAAGTCCGGTGTGTGTGTGTGTGTGTGTGTGTGTGTTTGTGTGTGTGTGTGTGTGTGTATGTGTGTTATTTAACACCGTCTATTTAGAATGTCTGAATAAAAAGAAAGAAATTAAGTCGGAACCTTATCCCCTGATTAGCTTAATCCGAGGTTAATCGACTATATCAGAATGGAGAAAATAAATGAGCTGCTGTTCCATTTTGCAATAAAAATCCCCCCAAAATGATGAAATTGGAAAATACCCTATATTTCTTTTAAGATATTTCTTAATATACAACTACAGTTTCATATCACATTGCCAGAGAAATAAGGCACTTTCTCCCAGGAGATGAGAAAAGAATTGAATTTTTCCTTATCGGTCATCTATTTTTCCACAGAATGCTATTACTTGCTGCCTGCCGTTGCTACGCAACAGGAAATATTAATAGGACCTTTTATTAGCTAGGCTTAACCAGTGGAGTACTAAAATGAGGAAGTGGAAAACATGAATGTGTTACATAAATCTCTAAACCTTTCAGGGTTTGCACAAGTCTCTGTTTGTCCAGTGATTTATGGCTGTGATGGTTCATTTATGGGAGAGGGAGGTGGGAAATGCCAAATGGAACATTAGCCTTAGGGACAATTTTGGAAATAAATAATCACAAAAAAATAAAAATAAAAAGGGGGAAGCAATTTAAAGAACAGCCTTTTCCCCTGCAGATTTCAAGGGGCCATCAAACAAGCAAGTGATATTTTTGTTCCGCTGGAGGCATTGATCATTTAAAATCATCTGTGCCTGAATCAACATTGGAATAACTAATACAAGTCCCATTCTATCTCTGGGCTTGTTGAACTGTGGTGGAAAGCGACAGACATTCCATCATTTTCCGGAGACGCTCTAATCCCTTTTTAAAAAATGACTGAAAATGAAGGTCTTTCAAAGGAGAAATAGGTTTTCTTCATCTGAATGAAAAGTATAAAATAAGGCAGAGCCTCAAAGAGCAGGCAGTCTGTTAAGGTAAGACAAATTTAAAGTCCATATTGGAAAAGTCTAAACACATTTAATGACAGTATTTCTGAAAACTTGCTCGATAGCAGTTGAGGTGACGTACAGTACTATTCATCTTTCAGACTTAGAATTAGTAGACGAAGATTACTCTATATAAATGCACCACTTTATCTCTAATCCACCTCTTTCTCTGTCCCGTGTTTATACAGAAAGCGGCAGGTGTACAGTATGCGATAATATGTTTGCTGAGACCCTCCATCAGAGAGAGAACACATTAAAACACACCTCTGCTCTCTTATCATTAATTCATCCCAGCTTGTCTGTGACAAGTTCAGTTGACATTGCAGCTCATATTTCATTCACGCAGGCTTGGAGAGCGAGCACCTGCCAGGAGCACTTAATGCCCTGTGAGTAAAAAAATAGAAAAGAATAGAAAACACAGGCATCCACCCAACTTAACATGACAATCAGTTTGGGATTAACACGTGATAATTAACCTCAACAATTGAAAAGAAAGAGCTTGTGATGAAATTCCTGCATTTAAATGTTGGTAACAAAAGGATTTAGAAGTATGAATTTGAATATGAATACAGCTGGTAGCCCACCGTCATTAAAAAAATGAACTGACCCTCATTGAGGCAGATTCACATCTTGTGTTCAGAAAGAGCTATATGCAGCCAAGGCTGCTTATAGCTCGTTCTGCTAATACATAGTCGCTACACATAATATCCTCTAGCTGATTATACATTCATCATCTGTTACATATTCAAAACAGCACACTCAAGAAACCAGTTTGATGACGGCTAATGTTGCATGCATCATTGAGGAAGATGGAAAAAAAAAACTTCATCAAAGATAATTTATTCCAGTTGCAGGTCATATGAATTTGAGGAGCATTTCAAATATTCTATAATTGAATATGGAGCCTTTCTGTTCAAATAGATTACAGATGTAGTTGTCACGGCACAGGTGTGCAAAGCTAATAAATCTCTCTAGCCAATAATGATAAAAATTTCACTTTAGGCAAGTTTTGGTGTAAATAAAGACACAACAGACAACAACAAGGCCACTTCACTTGTGAGTTCAGAAATGATTCACTAGCAGCAGCAGATATGGGTATCTTTCTGGGCTGCGTTGATAAGATCAATGCAACCTGAGCATGGCTATTAAATGTCTAATGTGTTTTGGAACTTGTAGATGCTATGACAGTGGGGGCATTAACAGAGAGAGAGAGAGAGAGAGAGAGAGAGAGAGAGAGAGAGAGAGAGAGAGACAGAGGCCCTGCCAAGTGCATCAGAGAAAAGAGCTCTCCGAAAGATATCAGGTTTGGCCAGGAGGGGCTTCCGATCGCATCACAATAAGCATCAGCAAAAGAAAAAACAAACAACCTAATCTATTGACAATGGCCTTTTTTCAAAATTAGGAGAGTACAAACAATTATGTCTTTCAGGTTTTATGTCAGCAGACGAGGAATAAAACCCTAAAACGTCACCCCCCTGGTTGGCCAGGAAAGTTAGCTTCCATCAACTCCTGTTGTTCCTGTTGAGGATTTAAACTGCCTTTAACAGATTAGCCTGGCAATATTGGATAGTTTTGTTATGTTAACATATCCCACGAACCGAAGCCAACAATGTATTGATCCTAACAAGTGGATCTGCAATGAAAACAAGTGTTTTCATTATCGTTTATTCTTCGTATTTCTTTTCTGAGTATTTTAGACATCTAGTTAACATGTCAGAAAATAGTGAAAAATACCATAATTACAATTTCCTAAAAAACTAAGTTGATAACTTTAAATTGCTTGTTGTGTCCATCAACAACCCAAAGATTATCAATGTTCTATTATAGTCGATTAAAAAAACTTGCAAATATTCACAGAAAGAAGTTGGAACCAATGAATTTGCCACTTTTACTTAAAAATAACCTAAACAACTGATTATCCGATTCATTTTCCTAATTGACCACTCGATTTGGCTTTACTTAAGTACTGCCTACGTAGCCAAAGACCTCCGTTGTTGTTAAACTATCAGTGAGGCCCACCGTTACACTGGCTAACATGTTCCTTCTTTACCGTGTACAGTGTCAAGTCCACATTCTCTGTCCTGCTGCTGTAAATAAAATATCTGTAACTGATTTGTACATCTGTCTTTGGTCAGAAAACCACAGACAGGGTAGGGAAGTCAGAAAGACTCGAGACAGACTAACTCATTGTTGGTTTTGGTCTTTCCATGGGACGCACTGTAATCTTACTCTTTAAAATTCTCTAGTCTTTATTTTGCATGTGAGTGAGGGTCTTTATAGTTTCCAGTGGAGGACCCACACCCACAATCCACTGTTGCATCCACCTAAAGATCTAGATCTATACACCATTTAGTCCCACAGTTCACCCAAACACCACAAACAAAAAAACGCGCTATCTATTGTGTCTAACAGCTCCCCGACTATGATCAATTACTGCTGTAAGGCAGCTCTCCACTCTTAAATCCTTTTTGTTATATAATCGCCCTATTTATTTTATGTTTATATTGTTGCACCTGCAATGGAGTACTTTCAAACATCCTCATACTTGAATCACGTAGACACGCATTTAGAAACCAGAAGCTCCCAGCCTTTTGTTGAGAAAGAATAACCTTATTTCACTCAACTGAGTTATCTCTAAAATATCTAATAATGAAATCCAGGAGGTACAGAAAGCTGGAGGTATATGCTCATTTTGAATAAGAGTTACCTCTCTCTTCTTTGCAATTTCTTCTTGCTTTCCTCCCCACAATGTCCCCCCCGCTTGCGCCCCACGTCCCCCACCCCCCTCTTTCTCTCCATCCTCACCCCTCCCCTCTTCATCCAACTCTATTGCACTCTTTTCATTGCCCAGCTCACGTATTGAATCTGCCTGATGAAAACAGATCTCACTGCAGCACCACAATAGAATGGCTGATGCAGGAAAGATGAACCCTAATGGATTTTTTTTTTTTCAATGTGCTCAAGATTGAATATAAGGCCTGACCTCCAGATGTAGTGGATCCATTTCAACAGCAGAGATATTGTTTATAGTGAGGACACAAAAACACACAGACACACTTGGACACACACACAAACAGTATGTCCACAGCACCAAAACCCTATCTACATATAGCACTCAAATACTATATTTTTTAGTCTAAAATTAGAATTAACCCTTGTTTTTTATCTATCCATGTCAAGTGAGGTATTCATTATGACAGAATCTCATGTTTGAACTGCAGAGTTTGCTTAATTACACTGCTCAACAGACTGTATCAAGGTGAGGCACCAGTTTAATAGACACTCCATTCTCAGCACAAATGAACCTCTGCTACGGTTTGGTAGTTTCGCCAGGCAGCCTATTTGACTTAGACATTTCTGAGTTTGCTTTATATGCTGCTTTTTTTGCAGTAAAGTTGAGGCAGAGACCTGAAAAGGTCTCCTGTATGCTCAAAGAACTTCCCTCAGAGCCAGTCAGAAATATCACGGTTTGAGAGGTTACAACACTTTTTAAAGATCACTGATAATCTAGTTAAAAGATGTACTTTCTTTTGGATTTTGCTTGATCTATTTGCTTCTTAGTGACCCTGAATATCAATGTAATTTGGACAATCAATATGTGTTGCATTTATCTTTGTATCTCCACATAAAATGAATATCAATCACCAGCAGTTACTAGCATTTAAAGTGTATGTGTTTTGATTATATGTTCATATTGTGTGTCATAATAAACATTTCAAATCTCATGCATTTTATCCCCCAACCTGAAATACTCAATCTATTAAAACCACAGTGTGGCCCTCCGTAGCAGTAACAAATATCCTGACTGCCGAGCGAGAGTCTGGCCAATCAACCACTGTCTCCACAGTAAAGGTCATGACCAAAATGTGAAATGAATATTAAGATAAATGAGACATGAATGCAATACCCTGGGGGAATATTCCAACATTATATATAATATACTGTATAATATGTTTATATCTCTGATCTAGTTTTTAGATTTTGGCTATAGGCTGATGGTTGTTCCATCTTATCTCTCCTGTTTATGATTAACATTATAATACATTATGCTTGACATGCACCAGTCTGTATTTAATGCACACTGTATATAAAATATTATCTTTTCTTTTCATTAACATACACTTAAGACGTGGCTGACTCAGACAGAAAAAAGAACAATATAAGATGAGCTATTTCTGTATCTTTTTATTATTTCTCAGTCAATATCAAGTAATTTATGAAGGTAGGATATTCTGACTTACAAACCCTGAACATAAAAATCTTTGCATACATGTTGATGTACAATGTGTACACTGTATTTCACTTTCTTTCTCAGTGCTGCAATCAATTAAAATCAATCACACCTGTCCAAATTTTAAAGGGAACCACTGAATCAAAGAGTAAACCCTTCCATGAATGTTATTTAGTGCACCTCTATTACTATCTTTACTTTTTGGTCACTAAATTGGATTTTCTTTTTTTAAAGCCAACATTACTTTGAACTCAACCGTTTACTCATTTCTTGCCATGTGGAGCCATATGTATCCTATAGAAGAGTTTACTTAATTCAAATCCTTTGCTTATTGCAGCCTATACATTATGCATAAGCTTACCATATATCATTTGTTGTGCTAGAAACCTGCTCTATTTCCTGCAGTTCCCCTGAATGCAATTACAGTTTGGAGATGTTAATTTGTGGAGGAGTAGTTCTGTGTGGAGCTGAGGGAGTAATCAGTGCGTATTCATGTTTGAAGGCTTGACAGATTGACCGATGCATGCTGTCGAAGGTATATATGACGCTGATGGATTTACCCACAATCCTTTTCTCCATGCATCAGAGCTGACATGGCTACAGCTGAACAATCATTCAGTCCCCCTTACTTAGCCCCCTTCTTCACGTCTTGAAAATTACATTTACCTTATAGGGTTGTAATCTGTTTCATATTAGAGAGATCTTTTAAATGGCTGGCTTTGGATGTTTTTGCAATATCCAAAAAGCTTTGAAAATAATTTTAAAAGTCAAATTTGCCCAATCGCTTGTGTGCTCCATCATCTTTTTTTCCCCCTAAATTGCAATTTTGTATCTGCCTCAGTGTATGGCGTCTGTTCAGTGTTTTTGTGTGTGTGTGTGTGTGTGAGGGTTAATACTTTGTCCTTCATCCTGGGTATTTCAAATTTAAAAAACAAAATCTTCAAAGTCCTAGAGTTATGTTAAAAGCCAGCACAGCTTAAATAACACCCCAAACTAAAAGGGTTTAGTTTGAGTCCAACACCCTTTTCTTTAAGGTATCACATATTTTTGTTACTGTTACTAAAGGCTTAAACTGTGCGAAACATTTGTGAACATTACTAAAAAATATTCTCTGACTCCTTGAACATCAGCTCTGTGGTGTTACAAGGCCCCCCGTGGAATGGTTCAGTCCACTTAGTGCTACTCACCGAGGGCATTTGGCTGGAGACGAGGTGGCTGTCCTGTGCCAGCATGTTAGACATCATGAGTGTGGGCAGCTCTGGGTAGGAATACGGGTTGATGAGCCCATTGTGTTGCAGCGAGTGGCAGAGGTAGCCAGTAGAGTCATGCTCCATCAGGTGAAGAAGAGGAGGCTCAGGGTGGTTAGGTGGAGTGATGGGGGGGATCTCGTAGTCTTCGTCCCCGGCTCCGTTTCCACTGCCCGAGCCACCGCCTCCACCTCCTCCCCCCCCGCCGCCACTCTGACCTGTGTAGTTCTGAGAAAGGGCGACAGGGAGAAAAAAAGTGAGAAAAAAGGAAATTGTGCATATCCATAGATCAAACTAAGGCTAAATCATAACTTATAGTACATATGGGTTACAGATGTAGACATTCAGCTCCCAATGATAGAGTCGCATAGATAGAGAGGAACAGTTATTTTGGGCGCCACAGGGTGCAAATGTCCTGTTCCTGTTTCCTGTGTAGGCCACGTTAGGTACTGTAACTGGAGCACCTCCAAGACTTGAATGTGTATACAACTCTCCCATTTGAATCATCAGTATCACAAAAGGTGAAAATTATATTTCAAAATGTCTAGTTCTTTGATCAAAAGTCAAAGATACAAGCATGTGTATATACAGTTCAACCAAGGTGCAATTCATTAGGAAACATCAAATCCAATCCAAAACATACATTCAGCTGTTTAAATTACTTCACGTTTGGATTCTTGGTCAATTTTAGATGAATGTGGTAACTATGGTGAGATTTGCTCCCAAATGCAAAAACAAAGCACTCTCAAATTGCTACAGCTCTAATTCACGCCCCTAATTGGCTTCTTCTCCATGGCAATGCCAACTAAGGTTCATGGGTGTCATATTATTTGGAGCCATTCAACAAACTTGTGGATATTTTTTTTTAGTTCTTTCTTAAGTGGAATTCAGTCAAACTAACATCTAGGGGTGTTTGTCTCTGCCTCACCCATTAAACATGAGAACACCCAAGTGTGTATTATTGCTTACTTACTTATTACTGCGTATTATTGAGTATTAGATAGGAAAACAAAAATGATAAATTGAATACTGAGGACTAAAACATGTTTTGCTGTAATAGATGGGCGAGTCAGTTGCTGATTATGCTTGGACCCACTGACCACTACAGTGGTCAATCCATCCAATGCGGTGGTCTGGAGCTGAACAGATCTGTGTAACTTTTTTGTGTAACCTAACAAGTAAGGCGGATGTCAACATAATCTTAAGAATCATTAATATGTTAGCATCTTGTTCAACCATGAAATCAGTTTCCTGCCATTCTACAAATAGCTTTGTAAACTGTTTAAATTCTGATCCGTCATTTTGTTAGAGGAGCCGGTGTAATTTTGTTTCAAATGTTGAACATCTCATTTTGGAACAAAAACTTGATGCTTAGCAATCGGTAATAAAGAAGACCAACAGCCTTCTGTATTTTTGTGCTGTCACGCTAACACAGTAAGTCCAATCAGATCAGAGTTCCGCACAGAGCAAGAAGAAAAGAAAAATAGCAGGGAAATTCAAGGGGGAATGAAAAGCAATTTTGTCTGAGACGATCCAACTTGACTCCCATTGTAATGACTGAGTCAAATTAATCATCACAAATAATATTCTGGTGTCAGCCATTCAAGGGTTTTTTAATAGAATTTTTATGATTCATGTCTAGCAGTATACATCAAACAGTCAGTTCTGCAACATTTCTGAAATAAATTCAATATCATCTTTGTGTAGGCTGTCATCCTCGGCAGCAGAGTGGTCATTTATCTCTCAAACAGATACTTTTAGAAAATAAGGGGCATGGGGAGATGGAAGAAAGGAGTGAGGATACGGGGCACATTTTTCTTCCTTCTCTATAGAGGTGAGTGTAAAGGCCCATTCTGTAATGCTGTGACCATATAAATTACAGGTTTGTTCGAATATATAACTGAAAAGGTTGACCTCCAAAAAAATAAATTAGCATTCCCAGCTGCTTGTAATAAGGAAATAGGCCTGTTTTACTGCAAACGAACATCAACCAAGATCCGAAAATATTTATGATGTGGATTTTGTTGTTCCCCAATGTTGGTGTTTGTTTTGAAGTGATAGCAGCTTTTAATCCTTGTGTTTTGTGATGTAGCAGTGGAGCAAGCCTTTCTTTCCCGATTGGAATCACAGATTGTGCCTTTAAAGTACAAAGTAACCAATATTCTTTTCTTTTTCTTTTTTTTTTTACAACTTTAGCTTTCAGTAGGATTAAAATGGATCTAATGTCTTTAAAATGCATACTTATCTAAGGCAGTAAGCCCAAAGCCAGATGAGAGGAATTTCATTAAGTTACCATACCTAAAACACTAAAATACCTATCTTTAATTTGACCACAAAAAAAGGTTGTTAGCAATGTTTTATTGTGCAGAAAGAATGTAGACACAGACTCAGCGTGCAAAGTGCACTTTTATCTCCCTGCATGTTACACCAAATGAAAAAAGGAATAGACGAGAAGTGGGATTGCCTCGACTTGATTTACTTTGTCCTGACATAGCCTGCGAGCCAGTTGATATACATTTTTTTGGACTGTCCTTTGAAGACAGATGTTTTTGTGGACCTTTGGGGATGGTGTTATTGTTTGGTCTAATGGACAAGAAAACGAACATTTCCTGAGATTCATTTTCCCTCATAATTGTTGGAAGGAAACTGAATTGTCTGCTGTAAACATTGGAGCCATTGTGTAAAGTGAGTCCCTTCGCATCGGCGTCATCTTTCACCGTGCTTCACTACAACTGCGTGCTACCCCTGTGTAATCTGAAGACCGCCACGCTTAGTCATCATCTAACATGTCCATCAAGCTTTTGTTTTTCAAGTATAAATATATATATATATATATATATATATCCACACTATAGAAAATTCTTTCCGGTCCCATCCGTTGCTTTTGATTGTACAAAGGGACACGCGGCCAGAGAATGTGTCATGTGTTAGATTGCTGTGAGGGATCATCCAGTGCCCTTGATGATAAAATGTAAATACCAAGGACGTTCCCAGTTGGATTGTGGCAAGATAAATTATTCATATGCCTCTATTCAGATGCATGTACAGAACCACATGTACACTCTGGCTAATGTATACTGTTTTCTCCTTTAAAAGTCAAATCCCAAAAAACAGCAATGTATTTGATGGATCATACAGAGCAGCATGTATCCTAGTATGGAACTGGCTTTTCACACAAAAGGCTGCTCTTTATTTTCCCCCTATGAGGTACTTGTCATGGGTTTACTTTCAATAGTCAGGGCCATAGTCCTACCTGAAGCTGCATTACACACATTCTATTTTCTCCCTGAAACATCCTTTATATTCCTCCTCTTATCAATACCACCCACTATAGGGAGCGTTATTTCCAATACACAGTATGCTCAGTCTGAGCAACTGAGCGAAACACAATCTGTAACATTTTAATTACGAGACAAATCTCTTGCCTGTAAGTGTTACATACCAGCACACCTTTCATTTGATAGAAACAGATGAAGAGACAGTTGGTCTGGGACTGAGAGAGAAAATAACATTGATTGGGGAGCCTTCCAGCTTGTCTTTTATTTGGCACAGATCTCTCCCTCCCTCTGTAATACTGCCTGAGTATTCAAGGCTTTCTGGAGATGATATTGACTGTGGCTAATGGCTTATTATCTGTACATTCTTCTTCTTATTAGATTATTGTTGTAATGCCCGTAGAAACCTGGATTTGGGACATAACCCCACTCCTATTTAATTGTATATTATATCAATTCTGTAAAATGATTCATTGCCATATATAACTCATATGCCTTAAAAAAGGGAGCTGCCATGTGTAAAACACTACACGATCGTGGCATATAGTAATATGTTGATAATTGATCAATGGTTTAAGCCATTTTAATACGCAAACACCAAACATTCTCTGCTCGCAACTTCTAAAATGTGAGGATTTTCTGCTTTTCTGTGTTATATATTATTGTAAACTCAACATAGTTTGGACTCTTAACAGATAAAACAAGCCATTTTAATACCTTGTCACCTTGGGCTCTGAGAAATTCATATTTCTTTTACTTTTGATTGACAAAACAACATTAGTTGCAGCCCTAGTCTTACTATTTGCCAGTTTCTTGCTATATTCCCTAAAAGGGAACATCATTTTCTGAAAATTATATTGATAGGTGGCCCACAAACAAAATAATCAAGCTAGACTTCAAGTGACAACATGAGAACATACTAATTGCATATGTAAATTCAGGCCGGTCGCTTATGGGCCACACAGACCCAGAGTTTGAAGTCCTCTCAAGTCAGCGTTGGTTTCGGGGAGAGAGGGCGGGACCGACAGCTCAGAGACAGATGTGACGGATCTGCCTTACCACTAATGTGCACTTATCTGCCTATTGGAGAGCTTTGTCACAGTGGTGATTTATGCTTAAAATCTCCACACACTACCACTTCCATCACCACCAAGACTCTTCTTTCCAACACCTTCCTGTACCCGCTGTGCAGAACTCTGCACACAGAGACAAAGTCAAGCCCTGTTATCTCTCCTTTCCACACAGTCCGATTTGCAAGGAAACGGTAGATTTATCTTTGGGAAGAATTTACGAGCATCATCTATTTTCATTCGCTCTGCCATCGCTCTCCCAGAGGAGGATTATACTGTATATTTATGAATGATCTTGTTTACTAGTGTACACAGAGCTCTTGTTTTAATGTAACACAACAGAGGCAAATAGCTGTTGTCATACTACAAAGATCTCTAACTTTCAAACACTTGAACAGCATGAACTGATCTGCTATTTCTGTTTATTGGGTTTGTTTTTGATACTCCTCCTCTTTTTCCTCTCCCTCTCTCTCTCTTTATCCCTCCATCTCTCTCAGTTAACTCAGGCCTAATTAAAGCCATAGCTGTTGTTCTACTACAATATCAAGTCAGGGGGGTATCAACGCACCACAAAGACTTATCTAGCAGAGCCCAAAAAGAGGGAGGGGGGCAAAGATCCAGTTACAGCCACCGTACACCTCCACTCTCCTCTTCCTCTCTTGGCTGGCCTAACCCCAGCCCGGCCTGTCCCTCACAGAGCCCAAACAGTTCTGGTCCTTGCTTTACATCCCCAGGACCCCAATCAACGACGCCCTCCCACACATTCCTCTGTCATCTCATCTGTCTCTAAAACGGCCAGGCTGCATTATTTATCTGTCACTATGTTACTGTTTAGAAATCATGAAAGGGGCTGTGGTAATGGGGATGCTAAACCACTATATACTAAGTTTCTGTTCGGAGAACGAATGGGACGTGATGGTGGGAAGAGTAGAAGGTGGGAGAGAGAGAGAGAGAGAGATAGAGAAATTGGGAGGCCGCAAGGGCGTGGTACGGGAGGGGGAAATAAAAAAATAAAAGTGGTACTCTTTCTAGGAAATAAAATCCAGCTACTATCTCTTCAGCCCTGGCCACAGCTAAGTGAGAAGAAATGATGCTGCTCTGTGTAAAAAAATTCTCCTTATTTATCATTATGGAAGGGAATATATGGAGTGAATGGTGAGAATGACTGAATGACAGCTGTCCGAAGACAGTGTGCCTGAGTTGATTATTAACTAACCTCCCATTGACTAAAACCAGCCTTTCTAATTGCTTATGTTTCCCCCTGTTTCTTTTATGTTTCCTTCCCCTCTTCTCCCTCGTGTATCCTGTTCCCAGTGCTCGTCTCACTTGTCAGTCCAGGTCAGGAGGTCATCCTCATCTGATCGCGTGTCAGAGCAGATTAGAATCAGAGCTTTTGTGCCATGTCATATTTCATTATGCATTTGACTCATCTGGCAGGTCAAGGGGTCAGTGTGATTTGATTGGATGACAGAAATGATATAATTTGTGTTTAACCCTAGGCTGTATGAGGCTCTGAGTGGCGTACTAATGCATTCTGCAAAGACGGGGCAGGCCTTCTCCACAAGCAACTAATCTGAAGTGGCACACCGCAGAGTTGAAGGAGAGCCAGAGCTATTGCACAACATGCTGAGGTTATAAGGGAGGCTTTATCAAATAATAAACACAACCTCCCTTGTACCTCTGTTTCTGTCTGTCTCTCGCCCGCTTCCTTTTTACTTTGCAAACTGATGCAAGTGCCCAGACATTAGCTGCCTTCTGTGCCTAGTATGTTGCTTTCCACTTCCTTTTTCTTTCTTTATCAATTTGATTCACTGAAAATGTGTCACTGACCCGCTTCTCTCTTGTATTTCTCTGTATCTTCTCTTTTTTCTTCTTCTAACTGTCTAATAACACTTGATTTTAGCGAGAGAGGAGACTAATGGAGAAGTGCTGTCAGCAACAACAACCACATCATTATTGCTGAACATTCAACTGGAACACAGACAACATTGAAATAGCTCCCAAATGACTATAGAATACAACACATAGTAAGAGTGACACAAAAAGTTATTGTTCTGAAGAGGAATAACAGCAGGTGTTATTGTTTGATGAAAAAACATGCATCTATATTTGCGTTTGGAAGAGTTCAGGACCTTGCTGTAGTAATGATATGCAGATGCTGCATAATGTTAGTGAAAACTCAACTGTGATCTCCACTAATGCGGTCAGAAAACAACACGGGTGCATTTGATTGCTCAGGTTTCCCAATAGTCATCTAGAGTGATTATGATACCGATGTTGATACTGCTGCTGGTGACGGGAGAGGAGCGGGGAGAGGGGAGGGTGGATGGAGAAGAAAACGGAGAAGGAGCGGAAAAGAAGGGGGGATGGGGAATGAGATGAATCCAACATTTCAAATGAGGACCATAATCAAAGTTATTGCCTGACAGGGTGAATCTAGGATTGTAATGTTACATTGTCAGACATGCAGTATTATTTCCAGAGTTCCCTCTGTCTCTTCCTGTTTGGAGCAGCCATGTCTCCTGGAGAGGGAAACCGTTTCAACTTTGCTCATTGGCCAACCACTGTCTGTTCTGCGAGCCTTGACAACAGCCACTGCTGCTGCTGCAGATTTACGGCCGCCCAGAGACTCTAAGGGCCAAAAAACAGCAGCCAGTCAACTGTTTTTTTTTAATTCTGAAATGACTCTTCAGTTATCTTCTTTTCTACGCTCACTGTCAAAAGCATTATTAACATGTGGACAATGGCGCTGCTGTGTCTGAATGACAAAACTAATTATTGTTATAAGAGCAAGTAAATGGACAAAAAAACAGCACAATAAAGGGTTAGTGGATCAGTACCAACTGACTCTAACAATGTTGGAAATAACAAAGGGAGCGCTGATGGCGCAGTCATCCAAACAAACGTGCATTATACTGAAAATTGTTAGGATCCTGTCACCCACAAATAACTCATACACCAGGAAAAGGGGGGCGTGAAGTGTGTGTGTGTGTGTGTGTGTGTGTGGTGTGTGTTTGTGTGTGTGTGTGTGTGTGTTTGTGTGTGTGTGTGTGTGGTTTATGTTGGGTGTGTCATTAATCTGGGTGACAAATGTGGGTCTGCGTGCAATTCTTGCACAAACTGAGTGCAATTGCTCTGAATGCTTTTGTGAACATTTAGTAGAAATACTTTCTGTGGTGTGTATGTGTGTGTGTGTGTGTGTGTGTGTGTGTGTGTGTGTGTGTGTGTGCGTGTGGTGTTGGTGTGTTCCCAAGTGTCTTCACTCCCTGGTTCGGAGTCAATGAGGCTGTGTATTGGAGGCTGGCACAGCTGGTGGGAGCAGGAGACTAACATCTGGACCCTCGTACTCTTGGTGCCATTGTTAATAAGAAGCTGGTGGAGAGTGGAAGGGAGTGGAGGAGACAGCTCTCCAGTGTCAATGAACCTCCCTGTCTCTTAGCTCGGCACTGTGAGTCACACTTCACAAAAGTGTCCACGAAGGAATCTCCAACATCACGGCAGCGTGGTGGCTAAGTAGTTAGCATTTCTGCCTCACAGCGAGAAGGTTCTTAGTTCGAATTCAGGTCGTTCCTGTCTGTGTAAAGTTTGCAAGTTCTCCCCGTGTTTGCGTGGGATTCCTCTGGGTGCTCCGGTTTCTTCCCATCATAATTACATGCATAAAATTGGTGCATTTACAGAAATGTTGATTAATGTCATAAAAAAATAAATTGCAGCATATCCACAACTACGATTTCAGACCTATTGAACAGCTCAATACGCCTGATAGTTGGAGTAATTAGCCACATTAGCACTGTACCTCTAGGGATGGCATTGTGGGTCAGTTGGTCCATCATTTTGACCCAGACTGAAATTTAACAACTACTGAATATATTGCCATGAAATTTGGTTCTGACATTTATTCTGCCCTCAGGATGAATTGTAATAACTTTTGGGATCCCTTAACTGGGATTTAAAATTGTCCAGCAATCTGGTTTATGATCAAATGCCTTCACATTTGCTTCAGTCCCTGCTGCATTTTGTGTGTAGTTTTTACAGTAAAAGCCAATGTTAGCATGCTAGATGGTAACAGAATATCAGCGGTGTCTTTGTAAGCATGTTAGCAGGCTGACGTTAGAAGCCTGACAGAGCTGCCAGCATGACTATACTTTTACTCTTGTGAATTCACTACAAACAGCAGCTAGGGGATGTTAACGGCATCTATTCTGATTGTTTAGATTTTCCGGTTCTTTATTGTTTTACATGGTTAACTCCATCTGTTAGAAAAATTACACAAATAAAAACAATTATGGCTTTGGCCCAATATATGAAAAATTATATTACCTCATTTATATTTTCTCTCAGTGGAGAAAATAAGTTAACATGGATGGATCGATGTTGGCTTAGGGCTTTTTTCATACCTTGAAGATACAGAGATAATTAACCAAGTATTTTTGCTAATGAATCTTGGGTCAATGCAAAATTTTCCTCTTTAATAACCCAGAGTTTTTTTCCGCAGCCTTAAGGGCAAGCCAGTTGAAGTCAAACTTGGTGTGTTTTATTTTCTAAAAGAGATAGAAAATCTCTGTGGTTATAAAAAGGCTAAACACACACTGGTCTTTTATAACACTCTGGCATGTGATCTAGGACAGGAGTGAGTGTTTGGTCTGTCATCATTCTATCCAATGGGGTGAAAGGCCTACACAAACACATTAAGGTTGCCATTAGTTTCATCTGATCACCCGGGGCAACAGGGGGATGGACAGCTTGGCAGAGCGAGGGCCTTACACAAATATACAGCATTTATATGTGGTGCCATGTCAGATGAGTATTTCAAACAGAAGGCTTTTAAACTGGGAAAGAGTGAGTGAGCAGGGTGAGGTAGGGGGTGTTCAAATGACTGTAAAAAGGCCACGGGGAGAGAGCTTTCCATCTTTCTGCTGCCGCGACAAATATGCCTGCACATCCTTTTGCATTGTCTCTGCTCCCTGCTTCGTCAGCAAACAGCTATAGAAATATTTTGGCAGGCAGCTCTTTGTTTTCATTTTCACAAAAGATGTAGTGAGGGAGTGAGAGAGAGAGAGAGAGAGAGAGAGAGAGAGAGAGGAGGGGGCAGGTGGGAGAGGTGCTGGGTGGGAAAGGTAAAGGGATGTTGTCAGAGGTTTGGAGTTGGGGGGGGCATGTAAAAATGAGGATAAGGGGAAGAGTGGGGACATGGGTTGTAGGGAGGTGGATGGAAGGCAGAAAACAAAGAAAGACAGATGGGGAGACAAAAAGGGTGAGTAGGAGAGAAAGGCGAAAGTGAGAAGAACTGGAGGGAGGTACGTATGGTTAAATTATGTTAATCAGGTGAGGTGGCATAAAAGGGTTAGGGTTAAAGGTAAATCAGGTGGGGTGGCATAAAAGGGTTAGGGTCAAATTAGGTAAATCAGGTGAGGTGGCATAAAAGGCGGAACCGACAAGGGATTGGGAAGATTGGGGTGACGAGTAGAGGGTGAGACACCAAGTGGGAAAATCAATTGGCAGAGTAGGGGGCAGGTGGAAGTGTAAGGGAGGAGGTGAACTGCCACTCTGGTCCCCAGCTCCAATCTAAACAGCGGGAGGAAGCTGTAAATCAGACTAATTCGGCCGAGCTGTAATTCAGACCAGCAGGGCCAGGGCGCTGGTGCGGGGACCCCAAACGGCGGGAGTTTACAAAACGCCGCCGCAAGGCTTTAATCAGTGCAATGATCCGAAGATACCGTCTCCCCCAATCAGCAGGCTTCCTGTCAGTCACGCCCGACTGAACCCGACCAATCAGGATCCAGACGGGCTGGCTGGGCTTTGGGCTGCTGCCAAACAAGAGAATTACTCATCTAAACTGGAAAGGTGGAATGAGCCTTTAATTCAGAGCATGGAGGGACGAGGTGATAGATTTGCCAAAGGTTGGACATAAAAGACTTTGGGATCATGTTCTACAATGGTTCATCAGAAACATATGGGGGAAAGATGAAAGACACAGGGGAGCTGTGGAGGAGGATTAAATCATATTCATCATTTTCTGAAAGTTGAGGAACTAAAACTGTGCGACAGACATCGTCTCTGTTCGCAAGAGCTCTTACACCCCTAAATCTCTCATTAAAAACATTTAGGAATAACAAAAATAACACAAAGGCCTCATTATAAGTTCTGTCTGTCCGTGTGTTTTTTAAACTTAATCATAATCCCATCTGTTTGCTGCCATATTTGAAAAAAAAAAAAAAAAGAAAAAACCTGCAATCGGTCTGCAATCTGTCTCTGATTCTCTGTCTCACAGATCTGCTGTTGGCACTCAAACACCTCCCTAATTCCAATTACAACACCCAAGGGACCAGTACCATCCCTGCCAGCAATGACTTACAATAAAATAAGTGAAACGAGAAATAGCATCAAGCTTACCGTTAAAACATCATTTGAACTCCCAAAATGTAAAACAGGCAGGCAAACTTTCAAATCCCTCGTTACCAGAAGCCGCCTTTTTGATACCTGCATTTTACTCAAAGAGGAAAGAGGGCAATACATTAACTTAAAAGTGAGTGGAAAATGTAAATGCAGTCCACTTTATCATCAGGCATTCAAACAGACCCTTTCAACTCGACAATCCATAATATTTCAGCTTTGATGCTCGGGAAATGGCCACCGCTCGACGGTAACACGGAGCGGGATTCTGCTCTAGTAGTAGTTGGACTTGTGTAACTGGCTGGGCTACACACACACACACACACACTGTGCATGTTAAAACCACATGCAGTGTCTTGGCAGCAAAGACGCTACAGCGGCAGCCAATCAATAAAACCTTGTTACGCTAATTGCAAGATCATAATCTCTGTTCCTACTTCTGCTGAATATCCAAACAGTCACTCCATTAGCCGAATTATTCCCTTGTGCAGTTTCTTTTTCTCTCCCCCCCCCCCCAGCCCGACCCTCCCACCCTCCACCTTCCATTTCCTCCTCGTGTTCTTTTTTTTCCTTCTGCTTTTTCTGTGACATATTTCTCTCAAACAGCAGTTCTGCTAAATGAATTCATAAGTCAGGGAGAGAGACATCAAAGCAAATCATTGTCAAGGTAAAGTGCTGATGAAGTATACTGTTTCTTTCACTTTGCTGCAGAGCTATGAGAAGGCATCACCACAGTGCATTATCATTGATCACATCGCTCCGTACTGCTCTGTTTAGTATTAGCAGGAGAAATCCCACTTCAGCTGAAGGTCTACTAAGACCTTTATAGCACAACAAAGGCTCTCTACCTGCTGCTCCTCCACACTCCACTGTAGAAATGTCATGCTAGTGTGTCTCTTTTTTTTTTTGCGCTTGAGGGTCTTCGCAAGCCGGAGCTTCTCATCATCGGTTACTCTATCCTACTTTGTTGCCACGACAATGGTCAGTGGCCACAGGGGCAGACAAAGACCCTGTTGATGCCAAGACCAGGGTCTGTGACCTTGTCATTGAATCACTAACACTTTGTCACTCCGCAAGGGGGGGGGGGGGTGGAGAAAGACTAGAAGAAACACCACAGAGAACTAAGCAGGGTCAGACGACGATGCTCATGGGAACATCGATATGACAATGGCACTGACCCCGTTTCCTTGTGACTCATCACGAGAATATACCCATCTAAGTATCTCACTATATGATGCAGGTGGTCGGAGTTACTCAACAGGGCCTTTATGAAAGTACATTATGTCAAAAGAAAAAAGTATTTATATAGGTGAGCCAGATTAAATAGAGCGATTACATGCAGAAACTGAAGTGAGAGACGGCAGAGCACTGAGAGACACACTTTCACAGTTTGGAGGCGGAACCGCTGACCCAAATGCATTTAAATGCAACGGGGGGTAGAGAGAAAAAGAGAAACGGAGTGAGAAAACAAGCAGAAGAGGGAGAGTCAGAGAGAACGAGAGGAAGAAAGATAGAGAAAAAAGTGAGATAATAAAGCAGCAAGCAGAGAAAAGTGAGCTTTAGGCAGTGTGATTTGTTTTGATTCAAGATGGAATATATTGAGAATAATACAGCTACTGTATATACTGTACAACACGTTTCTTCTGGAAAATAAAACGTTAATAAAAGATTATCCCTGCAGGTGTCTTATTTCTCTGTTCATTTTTATCTCTACAAAAACAACACAAGCCTAAACACATTTGCAACACCCAATCCAATGAAACCCACTTACTTGCATAGAATACAAACTATACTAATAATTGTCATAGTAGACTTGTATTGCACTTTGCAGAGAAGGAATCGATGCACACTACCAATTTGCCGAAACGGAAGTTATGCAACACAATGCTAATAGACACCTGAATCCCAAATCTTTACTACACACTAATTCAAACAGCTCTTAAGTATGTAGTATGTCCACAATTGAAAAGTGAAAAAAACAATGTATATTTAAAAAAGTGTGTACATACTAACAAAAAAAACTTTTTTGTTTGTTTATGAATGTGCTGTTGATGTACAGTGTTCTCCCACAATGCAGTTCACAAAGAGATTGGAGAAGCTGCTCACAGCTTGATGACATTTCAAACTAATAGTGGGTGGTCAGAAGGGTGGTACAGCTCCAGAAACACACTTTGGAGAAAAAACATGTTGCTGCTTTGTTAATTTCAATTGACAGTTGAATTCTAAAGCCACAGTTTGATTGACGCCTGTCTAAATACCAGTAACATGGAATTTCAATTATTTGAATTCCTTGTGATTTAACTCCAGAAACAGTATGAGGCTGTAATATACATTATACTGTACTGTACTGGGTCACCACAGTCAGTTATAATTCACAAAGATTTAATACTTATTTGTCTGTTTTTCAAGATCTTCCTCAAGCCCAAATGAAGCCTTTTTAGTCTGCATACTGACTTTTTTTTAATATACTTTACTTGACTTTACTGGGTGAACGCACTACACACAAATCTCCTTAGTATTGGTATGTAGTGCAGAATTAGGACACAGCAGATCAGTGATTTTTTTTCTATTTCTTCCATCTCTATGTTTTGTTGTCGGAGTGTGTGTCCACCCTTAAGGCCCTCCCTGGTTCAAGCTGTCAGAAGGAAGGAGAGGCTAAACTTGGTGAAGCGGAGAATGGAGCAAGGCACATGTCAAATTTGAGGGGGATTTTGAGTAAACAAAGTATAACATCGAGCAAAGCAAAATCGTCTCTCATCCCATCAACGTGTTTCGCGCTATTTCCCTCTCTCTGTCTCTTTCTCTCTTGCTTCCTTGATCCTTTCTCTCCCTTTCTCCCTCTGTCTATCTTCCATGCCACATTTGCGATGTTTTATCTGTCCCTCAGTAATTCATCGAAGAACATTGTGCACATCACGACTTGTAATCAGTCAATCAGCACTGCAGTTAAAGTGCATGTGCTGAATGAGAATGGGCGATAAAAGCAGTGGTTCTTAAGTGGTTTCTTTTTTTTTAGACAGGCAAGAATCTGCATGATACATGTGTCAGATAACAGCACTATCCTACTGAAAATCCCTTTGTAACAGAAATATTTGTTGTCAGAGTAATGTAAATAAATTTAGGGAATCAAGAAGCAGCATGCCTCTCATTCTGGGCTGTGAGCCACACTTTAATAAACCAGGGCATTAAGAAATTAAGCAAAACAGCAAATGCAACAGAAACACTGAATTACTGTAGCCTATGGGTCAGTTCTAATAATTGCAATTGACAGGGACAAATTCACTGTTTCCCTGTGTATGTCAGATGGGCTTATTCCCAAACTTTGCAAATCCCCCTGTCCAAACACAACCATATGGTCTCCCAGTTGTTCCCGACCAGCTGTGCTACGGTGCATCTGGCACGGTTGCCATGTACTGTAGAAGAGCGCTGACTCCCCCTCTATTCTAACTAAATAAATCCTTTGCAATAAGGCCAAAACTCACTCAGAGTGAAGCAGCGTTTTCTGCTTGGCCCAAAGGAGAACAGCGGATGATTGCATAATTGGAATAAAGTCAATTTGAATTTTATGATGGGTTAATGAGTTAGCTTAATGGTTGACACTTTCACCTCACAGGAAGAAGGTCCCAGCACCCTTTTCTGGAATTTGGATATATTTTACTGCTTTTGGTTCTTTGGTTTTCTCGTATTGAAAAGAAATGTGATGAGCCTGACGTAGACTGTGATAGACTAGTAACCTGTCCAGTGTGTTATAATTCTTTCTGCCCAATGCATGCTGGGATAGACTCCTGCTTCAGTACGACAAATATTGTATCTATTAAGGAAGTAAAAAACCTTTTTTAAGAAATATAATAAGAAAATGTAACTTCCTTTTGCAGAGTGGATGTGCAAATAAATTAAGAATTATTATTTTAATGTTTTACTACTAATTTGTTCTGTTTGCTTGTATGTCTCGTATTTGTTTGGGATGTTATTTTATTGGGTTGCCATACTGTAACTGTTTTACACAGTTTACTGTAGGCTTTGTAGTGTGAGTAAAATACATTTTGTGTTACTGGCTATCCAAATGAGCAGTAACAAATAAAAACTGGAATTGTTTGACTGTATTTAGACTTCAGGTTCTGGAAAAAAAAAAAGTGTTTCTGTTTATTCCCAAATGTGACCACTAACACTTATTTTATTATTTAATATTAGTATTATTATTAGTAGTAGTATTATCCTGGGGGTATATATCACTAAATGAGTGCGTAATGCGTTGAATATGTATTTCTGTTAACTCTTGCAGAATAAAACATGGGTGAACTAATTGGAATATTTATTGAGAAATTTCAGTCCCTTTTCAGCAGATGTCATATAACTCTGTGGTTTTTTCTGTAACAATACTTTGTCGTCCATCGCAACAAGCTTGAACAATAGTGGAATGAAAAGGGCTCGGAGAAGATCATTGGAACAGATGAAATGAGAGGAAAAGAGCAGGTATTCCATTAGAGGCAATTTGTACACACCTGGTTTGGCGGGAGGAAATCATGGTTGTTTTCATTCATGTACATGTTGTCACCATCAAACTGGAGAGAGAGAGAGAGAGAGAGAGAGAGAGAGTGAGAGAGAGAGAGAGAGAGAGAGAGAGAGGAGAGAGGGAGAGAAAGAGAGAGATTTAGAAACATTTAGGCAGAGACCGACACATCACAACAGGGGCAGAGAACTGATTTTCAGTCAGTCAGTGGAGATCCAGAAACAGTGTAACACTGCAGCCTAATGACTGCATGTACTCGGCTTATAGACCTCGATGCTCTGGTGGATGTCAGTAATTACAGTTCATTAGAGACACGTGTAATTATGCTCTGTCAAAGCTTGTGTAACTCACACTGTTAGTCTCAGCTTGCCGACAGCCTGAGGTTGTGTGTGTTAGTGCGCACACACCTTACGGCTGTGATTCCATGGGTCTCACGGGGCGACAAAGGCACAACAGAGTGATTATCACAACACTGAGAGCACAACACTTGCACCAGCGGCCATGTAGTTAGTCAGCCAGCAAGTTGGCCAGTCAAATCAAATCAAAGGCAACATTAACATAATCAAACATCATGTGACAGGTAAGTCAGCTGGGAGTTGACCCAGAAATTGATTCGCGGGGCCGCACAGTTCGCTAAAACAGCTACAGGAATTTCCGAGGGACCTACTATCCGTGGTTACTTTTGGTCAGACGTAAAGACAACAATCAAAATGATTTATATGGAATTTAAAAAAAGATTGAAAAGCTGTAGGAGGTTTGTGCTCCTCGCTCTGATCGTCATTATGTATGCCGTAGTGCGGGGTTTCCAAAATCTCTAGAAAATGGAGGTGGTGATTGTCAATCAAAATAGAGGTTGACAAATGCTGAAATCTATGAAAGCCCACCAGACACAGATGCTGTTTCCCACCCTTACCAGTTAGTAGCATAGGTGACAACTCACAAATCCCCACTTTCAGCAACCCTGCGAAGCAGCCACCCAGCCAGTGACTGAGACTACACAGAGGTGAGAACAGCCTTTAGCGCTTATGAACTTTGCCAAAGAAACGAGGACAGGGCAACCCCACTAATCCAGAACTCAGAAATCCAGAGCTCAAGAAGCCTAAAGGGGAGGCATAGGCAGGAGGAAAGGTGACGGTTTGAGGTTATGGGGATGAGAAAGATGAGGGTGTAGCCCTGAGCCGATGGTAAAGGAGTGGGTAGAGATCATGTATAAGTGGGAGGTACAGTAGCAAAGATGCTGTCTGAATGGTGGGTAGAGAGACAGAAATAAAAACAGAGAGCATGAATGAGAGAAAACTGAGTCTGAGAAGAGGAGGGCTGTTGCAGCAGTAGTGGCAATAGAGCCTGTGGTTGTTCTGGCTGTAGTGTGATTAACACTGGGGTCACAGCCGGAGGCCGCAGCTTGAAACACACAGGCACACAAACATGCACACACACATACACACACACACACAC
>NC_045736.1:8807955-8808342 GCF_008692095.1 Etheostoma spectabile | reverse complement strand
ACACACACACACACACACACACTCCCAGAGGCCTTCCCTGCTTCTCTGTCTGACACAATTTGGCACCAGCCATTTATGAGGATACAAAACTCACCTCAAGACAGCAAGTAGTGGCCGAGATGAATTACCGCTGCTATTGTAAGGTCAAGTAGCAGGATGGATATGTTCCTACAGTAGCTTACGGAACTAAGGGTGTTTCTCAAGCTGTGGCCAGGGACCAAAAAATGGGCCACAATCTTTTTTGTAGCCATGTTTCACCTTGTGTAATAAGCTATGTGTTCCAGGGACTAAATCTACTGTAGCTACTATAGTTTTTCAGTTCTCTTTTGAGTGATTTGTTTTGAAAATGTTCCATTGAAATGATTTTTCTTGATTTTTTTTTGTTTA
>NC_045736.1:8806253-8807945 GCF_008692095.1 Etheostoma spectabile | reverse complement strand
ACAAACTACAGAGAGAATTCCTTGCAACATTATTCAATTTGAAGCCCCAATCCCATTTTCGCGTTATCATTCACACTGTGATCGAGCTGTTACTTCTAGTGCAGTGCTTTCTGTCTGATAGCACCATTAGTTTGCTGGAGGAATACTCATTGTATTCTGCAATGAAAATTAAATCGCTTTCTTTATTGCTCCTGGAAAATGATTTTACATATCCTAATCACATCGAGCAAGAAGTGACGGTATTTTGGAATAGGTTATTTTCACACCTGCAAACCAGATGTCGATGAGCGAAACGGGGTAAGTAGAAAACAATTATACAGAATGTCAAAGAGCAAACCAGAGTCTGTGGTGGTGCTCCTGCAGCACAATGTGAGTCACTGAGGGCAGAGTTGTTAGAATAACAAACAATATCTAAATTGAGGGGAAAGGTAAAAATAATTATTTCCCGCCTTTGTGTGGTTAGCAAATACAGTATCCATTTAAGCTAAGTGTACTGTAATTACTCTACAGTCCAGATACAGGAGGGGACCGTGGCTAACACATACGTTTAATACACCTACTCCAACACGAAGTGTGTTAAAAGGAATAGGACAACATTTTGGGAAACATGCTTTTCTTGCTGCGAGTTACAAAGGGTTCAAATAGTTGAAAAGTCTAAAGCTCACAAGTTATGTGATATCTCTTCTGTTTAATCTGTACAGAAAAAGGAAATGTCAAAAAAAGTTGTAGTTTTACAGGGTTTACAGGCTATGCTTGAGAAGAATTCTTTGGTCAGGACTTAGTGACTTCCTAGCTAATTCGCCCCACTTCTAGTCTTAATGCTAAGCTAAGCTAAACGGCAGCCAGCTTGAATGTTAGATAATTAGTCAAGTTGCTTCTGCCTCAAAACATTTTATTCTGTTCTTAGTAACTATGAGTTGTTATTTACCAGTTTAATTATGTCAAAAATATACTTACTGCTACATAGTAGTTCCACCTTTTGACAGAAAAAAAGTTGACTAGTTAATAATAAACTGTGTTTCTTTTGTGATGTAAAAGTCACACTTTCACCTAAAAGTTAACTATATTCAAGCAACCAACCAGCTGAAGTGTCCATTAGCAAGACCCTGAATGCCCCCTACCATTAAATTTGACTAATTTGACTAATCTGAGCAAACTGTTCATTTCATTTGTGCTCCATGCTCTGAGGTTAATTTAACTTTTTGAAAACTTGAAAATGACATAACCTCTGAAATGTTAGGACATAATGTCAAAAGCTGAGAGAGATGCATGATAACAAAATGCGTATAATTATTGAACGTGCCAAATAAAAATGCACTAAGAACAAATTGATAATGCATGTGGCTTTACAGCAATGGTCTTGGAAAGCTGTTCTCGCTGCCAGGTGGCGGTTGTTGTCTGCAGAAATCAGATAAAAAAATGTGTGTATATAAAATCTTCCTCTTGTGTAATCTGACTCATATTATGTAGATCTTATTTTTTTTTTCTCCACAAAGTCATAATAGGCTCAGTGTGCACATACGAGCAGTTGACATATGAGAAAAAAGGAGGTTTGTAAGGGAAGGGCGAGCTTGTCGTGTCTCTCTCTGTTTGCTTTCCTGAGGCTTTGAGGTCATTAATCATAGCGGTCAAATCTACAGCAAAACAATTGTGCAAAGGAAAACACAGACAGAGAGTGTGTGTGTGTGTGGG
>NC_045736.1:8760327-8806243 GCF_008692095.1 Etheostoma spectabile | reverse complement strand
GAAGAGGGTGAAGGTGAGATAGAGAGGTGGAAAGCAACAGTGAGATGGAGGAGAAAGGAGTCATGTCGAGTGAGGGAACGAAGGAGAGACATTGTGAGATAGAGTGAGGCTTGAGAAAAAAAGGGACAAGTACAGCCTGTACAACTGACGCATTTGACACCAGACTCCTGTTTGCATAGCAGAAATGCAAATACATGAGAGGGAGAGAATGGGAGGGAGAAAATAAAGTGGGAGAGAGATGCTATAAATAGATTTGTGTTTGCGTAAAGCCAAACCAATGTCAGTTTGATGCAGGAAGTGCACCACAGTCATCGAGGTAATAAAAACAACTGTTGACTGGAACATCACGTATCAGAAATGCAACTTTTCAGACTCACATCTATAGTGGCATCTCAAAACCGTCCACATCATCCATCCACTAAAGAATAGGTTTCCCTTACAAAATTACAACATGGAACAAATTTGTATTCTTAATGATGACAGTGAGAGAAATTGGGACAGTTGTTGTTGGCTGTATTCTAGGTAAAGTAGCTTAATTCTGCTGCAACCAATTCATGTTCAGTATCATATTCTTTTCAATTTTTCTAGTTTGTGTTTGATACTGCATATACGTCCGTGTTCATATGTTTCGGATAACTGTGTATTTGGTTTTGTGTTGGGTTTAGTGTGTACTTTTGTTGTGTGTAACGTTAAGTGATTTTACTAAAAGGCTTGTGGCAATCCATTCCTTTCTCTCTCTCCTGAACCCAATTCCCAGACCTTACCTCTGGGTATCTGCCAATACTGGGTACTGATTGGGTACCATTGCTCTCTTTTGCCCAAATTACCACTCTGTATAACCTCACAATGTGGAACTCGTTGGGATCATTATGACATTATCATGCACCATGGATGCTGTGGGACTAAAAATTTGCCCGCCTGCTGTGATTGAATTATTTGTAACATATAGCAAAAACTGTTCATTTTATTGACAAACCAACTGGACTTAATGCGGCTCAGTTGAGTCTTACCAATACAGGAAACACTCACTGAGATCGGTAACGGTGCGGTTCCCTACTTACAAGAAAAAGCTTTTTTTAGATCACTTTTGTATCAATTCCATATTCCTACTGAGAGGGTTACTTTGCATTCTGTGCTACAGCCTTGCTAACCTGCATTGATCTACACGAGAAGCTTTTCTCATAAAGTTGCTGTGAGCCAAACTGTGCTTTACTGTACGTACTGAATACCAAATCACACAACCGGTAACTGGGGCCAGGGATGTTTCAGATTTAAAGAAAGATGAGGAAGGAGAGAAGGAGAGAACAGGACATAACCCTCTTTCTAGTCTCTTTTCATGGTTGGAGTGTGCGCCTCCGTAGTTTTTAACCCCAGCATAACTAATCACATGTCAGTCAATGTGCCCATGGAAGAGGCAGCAGTCAAAATACCTGTGTCAGGACTGTGGTCATTAGAGCATTCAGTGACTCGCTGGTTGGCACACACACACACACACACACAGATGAATGCACACACACATACATACAGACATAACCAAAGCAGACTATGGGGGATGGTGTGGTGTAAAGCAGATATGGATTGCCTGTGTATATGTGTGAATATTGCTGCTGCTGCTGCATGTGTATTTCACCTTTATGTTTTCCTTACGTGTGTGCATGTTTGCATGCTATATAGACAACTTGGGTTCTTGGCTCTGAACATGGGCACATTGCATGCGTGCCAACGTGTTTGTGTAATGTATCCTGTCCAATAATACACACATTGATCCCAGCGAGATAAAGATAACAAAGTCAGACCTTCCGTAATATTTATTTTCCCATGAAAGACCTGCTCAGCCACGCCCAGTTATATAACTCCATGCAGATGAAATATGGTCTTCATTACCTTTAAACCTCTACACACAGAAACTAGTGAAGAAAAACAGAATTGCCCTTCTTTCTCGAATGAAAGAGCACGAAATGAATTGGAGCAGCTGAGATTTTTTTACATTACCATGACAAATACGGCAAAATGGGGAAGCGAGAGAGAGAGAAGGGAGAGATAGAGCGCGCAAGAGAGAGAGAGAGAGAGAGAGAGAGAGCCAGAGAGATGCATGACAACAGACAGAAAAGGGCAGATCAGACAGAAAGACCAAATTGTGTGAAAAAAAACACATCAGCTCAATTTGTGCTAGACTGTAAGCTATGAGCTGAGAAAAGAAATAAAATAAGGGATTTAGCTGGGAATCATGTTAAACCATGCAAGTGAATGAGTCCCCAGAGGAAAGTGTTCCCTCTCTCGCTTATGATGGACTTAATTGCCTCTATCAGTGTTAAGATATAACATTCATCTCAGGTTTATTGCTCTGCTTTATGGTCTTGTCCATCATACTGAGGGGTTTCAAGAGGCGGGCCACTCCTCAAATGGCACCTTAAAATAATGACACAGATTACAAAGCAACAAGGGGGAAAAAAGGGAGAGAAATATAAGCATAATTCATATCTGGAAAAGAAGAGAATTTTACAAGCAGATCTAGTATGTGAGCGAGCAGGCAAAGCAGAATGGTTTTGATGGTATGCTGGTTGGATTACTCTTTGGTTTCTGGGTCTTTCAAAATTCATGGTTCGTCAGGCTAAAGGCACACACATCTCCCCCACCTCTGACCCCCGAAAGCTCTGAGTAGGTGTAGGGTTTCAGATGACCACACAATCGTACCATTGTACTCCTGTTAACACAATGAAAACAAAGCTAACACATCGCAGACATTCAACTCCCCCCACTCTGCCCAACCTTGACTTCCAACACAACTCAGGTGGAACACTGAAATGGAATAATCAAGAAATCAGAAAATAACTCAAAAATGAGACCCAAAACTATACTGTTAGTAATGTAAAAACTTTTGCAATGGATTCCGTCTGCATACACACCGAACAATGAAGAACATGTAACATAAAATCAAAGCTTAACATGCATCTGGAGCAACGCGACATTGAAAGATCGTTTCATTTCTTTAAGATGTGGTTCTGATCTCCTTAAAACAGGCTGCTTCTTATCACATGAGGGCTTGAAAACCATGTCTGCATGTTCCATTAAATCTATTAAATCCACTTGCATTATATCATAGTGCTTACCACACAATAGGAGCCTTTCAAGGGCAGTCCCAGAGGAAGCCAACAAAGGGCCCTCTCTTTTAGGGTCTAGTTAAGTAATTCAGAAAGAGCCAAACATGATTTTTGCGTGTGCGGATCTTCTCCCCCAGACCCCGAGTGGCAATTTCACCAAGTCAGGAAAAGTTTGTGGTCATGGAAAATGAGCTTTGGTATGGGTAAGACTAGGCAACTAAAAAATGTGTCAAAGGTGAACGTTAATTGCAGATTTGTGATGGGACAAAAACTCCAGTCTCTTGCACAAAAGTCAGATGTCCTACACCCTGAACCTTCAGCATCGCTACAACACATCCCACTACTTGCAGCATAAGAACGGGAGTCTAGACTCGTCCCCTATATACTGTATGGAATTCTTAGGGATACCAGGCTGGCCTGTCTGGATATCTAAAAAAAGCACCAGATTTCAATCAAATGTGGTCAAAAGCTCAGCCATCAGTTAAGGATGAGATGCAAATTATTAGGGCTGGATCCGAATACTCCAATATAAGTAGGCAGATTTTCAATTTTGGGATTTGAATATATTAACCCTAACCTTCTAGCTTCATCATCTCATCTTTCTCTTTCTCCGCTGTCTTCATGTGCTGCCTTCATGTGCGGTAGGAAAGGTTAGCTGAAATTAAACTTATTTATGCAGTGCACACATATCTAGCACAGATAACTAAGGTTGTTAAGTTTATGTATGGGACGGGCGGGGTCATTGGAACTGTTCTGCACGGAAGCAAAGGCTCGTGGGAAGAAATGATATGTTCTCATTGGCTGGCCTAGTTAAAGTGGGTTTTGATAATGTCTGTTAATGTTCTGGGTTTGCATTTATGTTATCTGGGTTTAGTGTTGTATGGTTGATTTAGTGTTCATGTTTATCTACATTTATTGTTGCACCATGACCAAGATCTGGGGGGGGGACTGATAGGCTTTGGGCGGGGAGAAAATAAGCGGAGACTTGTACATCGATTCTTCTGAATGAAACGTTTCATGTAACAAAATAAATTGGGAAATGATACTGTTTTGTGTGGAATGTTTTCACTGCTGTATTTTTGGAATACATGTGTTATGGTCAATAACCCAGTAACACTGTCTCTACAGCACCTGTTTACTGGTTCCACTTATTATTCCACTTATTTAGTATTATTCATCATTCCCATTCTCACATCTCACTTATTATTTTTTTTATCTATTCATCATTCTCATTTCCTAATACATAACTGTTCATATGTTAATACTGTTCATACTGTTCATATTGTAATACAACAACATAATACTATTTATCCCAGTATCCTTTGCACTATGCCCCACATTTAAATAATTTATTGATCTCTTCATTGCACTCATGCCTCCCTATTGTTTTCACTTAGAGTATGTATATATTGTGTATATATTAGTGTGTTCAATGCTCCAAAGAAAAATTCCTCGTATGTGTCCTCATACCTGGCAAATAAAGCTGATTCTGATTCTGATAAAATACATTGCTCTTAGAGTCATACTCACCTAAAGAAAAATCAACAATATTTTGCCGATATGAACAATATGTATATGTAGTAGTGTTGAATACCCTAATGTTTTGTATTTGTAATTTTTCTTGTACGTTTAAAGCTATAGTGCGTAGTTTGTGTTTTGCCCACAAGGAATTCTAAGTAATGACAACAACACTGGTGGCACGTCCACATGTTACAATCCTTCTTCAATCATGCACCCACGATGAAGGTTTCCACGCAAATTTCTAGTAAAATCAACTAATCAAATCGCCATCAAATCATTTGCTGCAGCCGTATTTTCAGCTACAGATGGTGCTACAGCAACATCATGAACTTACTGTATATGGCCACAATTCAGTGGTTGAGAGATTGATGTGAAATTTTGAAAAGAACTCTTCCTGTACAACGCCAAATACCATGGCTGCCATTTGTTAATCAGCAGGATTGTCTTTCACTGTGATACTTGATGCAGATTCAAATCTAGATGGAAATTTAAAAATGTCTAAACATGTTCTATTAAGATAACATTGTGCAGCCTTGGCAGATGTATATGCTCTCTGAATGCTCTCTGATTAATAATGACTTTTGGGAGATTTGTTTTATAAAAAAAAACAAAAACAACAACAGCTCACCCTTTTATGTTCTTGCATCCAATGGCATTCATGACCTTCTCCATTCAAATTAGAATCATTGTCCCCTGCTTCATTCTGTAGCAGTAAAGCACAACTTCATCTGTTTGTTTTCCGAAGAAACCAATCTGGTTTGCACAAGTACAGTACAGTTACTTGAAAACACACAATATAGCACCACCAGGAAGAAAAAAAAACATTTCTTTCTGTATTTAAGACCTCACCATGTATTTAAATCTAAATTTAAATGCAGCATCCAGTACCGTATGTTTCTATCAATAGGGCACACAATAATTCACTGTTCCTTCCTTCACTGCCATGCTGACTCCACATCCAGTCTCTGCCACTAGCATTCAAGCAGAATTTTTTATTACCAATCTAATTGCACATTCCACCCTGACAAGAGCTCATTAAACCTTAATTATACACATGTTGTTTTCTACAAACATCTCCATTTGGGTCTCTCTGCCTTGTAATTGTTCAGCGGGGACAACCAGTTGAGATTTCGCAGATTGAGATTGAATAAGAGAGGGAGAGAAAGAGGAGAGAGCGGGCAGAGAATGAAAAAAATACCAGAGAGAGAAAGAGAGAGAGAGAGGAGTGTCTGGAAGTAGGTCATGCCTCTTCATAAACAAGGCATGGTTTCTAAAATAATATACCCATCCAGTGGAAGTAATGCCAAACAACTGAGCGAATGTGGAGCTCATGTAATATTTACGGAGCACTAATACATAGATGGCAGGTCTTTTTCTCAGCAACCAGCAACCCCCCCACCCCCCCACCCCTTCCAAAGCCAGAGGTTTCTTTTTTATCTGTTTCTGTTTCTCTTGCCATTTGAATTTCAGAGAAAGCCAACTACATTGATATATTTGGCAGGGAGGAGGGATGGTGGGGGGGTCTTAAGATGTTGAGTTTCCCTCACTTTCTTTCTCCCTTCTTTTCTGCCCTACCCTATCTGTTCCTAACCCCCCCCCTCTCTCTCTCTCCTTTTCCTCTCCCATTGTTCCCTTCGCATTGGCTTTGGCTGTGATGTTTTTTTCACACATTTGTTACATTTTAGCGAGGGAAAGTGGGCCTTAATCCAGACTCTTTGAGGCATGGGCGATGATATTACTGTGGAGAATCAGCCTTTTAAAGACTTCTTTTAACTCCAGCTGGTGCTGTAAGGTCACCAAGCACTTGTTCGATGTCGGGCCCAGCGTGATGCTTCTGGGCTTGGGACTAACTGGCTGTGTCGACTCCAGGCTAGGCTTTCTGGGCTTTTGACAGCAACTGGCTATGTGACTGCAAGAGGGAAAAAACTTCTTTAGCATGTTCTCTAAGTCCTGTGAGAAAATAACTCTCATCATTCTGATCATTATGTTTGATACGCAGGACACTTCCACTATCATACCTGCTACCTGGATTTTGCTCTTTTTTGCATGTTAGTAAAGTGATTATCTTTTGGTTTTAACTTGTTGTTCAGACAAAACAGGGCATTTGATGTCGCCTTGGCAATTACAGTGACTGTATGTTACTATTTTCTGACATTTTTACGAAAAAGAAAAACAATTAATTGATTAATTTTGAGACAAATCGTTATAGCTCTATATAAGTGTGTTAATAAATGTGTTTGATGTAATGCATAAATGTTAAAACATATGATATACACTATATCAATTTTTAAAAAAAACATCCTTATTACAGTAATGTTCTGACTTCAGCCATGTCACCTAACAACATTGATTGTTTGAGGTTTACAAAACAGCCACTGTAGCAAATGATACATGTTTTGTTGTGTTTTCAAACTGTGTCAATGAGGCTTATGTACATAACATTTTAATAAAAAGCAGATGCTTTTTTTCAAACAGCGTTGGCATGAAATGAGCTGTCATTCTCAGTCCAGCCGGTGTCACCGCCACTTAGCACCCAAAAAAGCATCAAGTGTCCACGCTGAGCCTCTCAGTCATCGCTAAGGATCATCTCAGCCTGTCACCGTTGACACTTGCTGTATGTATCATTGATACCCACCCAGCGGCAGAAAATACATAGCCTGCCGTCAGATCACTCCTGCTTTGCAATATCACAATTATCTTGGCAATCTTTTTTACAGCAGGCATTTGTTTTGTTTCTCTGTTTTGTTTGTTTATTCGTTAAAATATTCCATTCTTAGCACAATTACAGTGGAACATCACTCAGTTCTCACCAACATCAAACACACTCACTGTACGGCGTGATGTGAGCCATGTCAAGATAAACAAACATGACATATTAAACAGGAAAATGAGTCACTCTTATTATCCCACCAAAATAAATCTGGAAAACATTAATTATAACAAACGTGTGCATGATCCTGACTAATTCACCCCTGCTCTCTGGCTGGCTGTGTGTATGTATATACAGTGTGTGTGTGTGTGTGTGTGTGTGTGTGTGTGTGTGTGTGTGTGTGTGTGTGTGTGTGTGTGTGTATATGTCTGTCACATTTTTCTCCTGCTGCTGCCTTAATAGGCAGTCTCTTAGATATTCACTACAGAATAGCGCTCATGCAATATTAATATTGCACCAAAATATGGAAGCCGGAGCCCCCACTCCATCTCTCACTCCGTACATAATTGACTATGCAAGGCTCCAAATCAGCTTGGAAAAAAAGAGGGAAAGACAGAGAGAGACAAAGCAAGAGAGAGAGCAAGAGAGAGCGAGAGACATGTAGAAACCAAGGGAAACCGACAGAGAGAGAGAGAGTCCTGAAACGATCCTGTCTTCTCTACTCTATGGCAGATTCTGAACCTTCACCCTATATGTATCCCTGTCAAGGCAGTGGAGCTAAAACAACAACAACAATAACAAACAACTACAACCGTAACTCAAACAGTTTGACTCCCTGCAAAGAATGTGCTGATGCTTATCCAACCTGAGCTGAAACAAAGCTCCACTCCAGCAGCATTCAGAGTGATTGTTAAACACTCATAATTTCATTGTACAGATTCCTGTAGCTCCATTATAGATGGCAAAACTTGAACACACAGCACCATGCATGCATGCATGCATGCATGCGGTAGTTTGGTAAACTGAGCGTACCAATTAAAGCTCGCCGATCCGCCAGCGGGTCAGTTATTGCAAACTCATGCCATGCAGCCAACAACTGTTTCAAGCCCACTGGGTGTTAATATTAAATCCTAGTGGATATCCTATTGTTTACAAATATACCAAATTTTCAGGGGGATACAAGAGGAAATGTGTATAAAATGATGCACAAGACATATTGCACCATTGCATATCATTGCTAAAATTGCATAGCTGTACTTTCCGGCAGTGTGGAATAAGATAGATTAAGGCTTCAGTTAGCCAGGGTCTTCCAAAACCGTTATTGTAAAATGACAATTAGACGTTTTTGAGCGAGTTACTTTCCACTCCCTTCAATCCCCACTCCGGTTTGGTTAACATAAACCCTTAATTCACCCATTTAAATGTGAAAATATGCTGGCTCTATAAACATCTAAAAATAAATAAATTATAAATAAATAAAAATCTATAAAGTATTGTTTATGTAACTGGAGTCTGGTGAGGTTGGTGACGGCGATTTCGGAGGGGTTTCTTGTTAAACACAAAGGATCTTACTCTTTAACAAAAAGGTCTATCTCTGTAGGGATCCTACCCATGATGTCATCAGACACTCAAATAATAATCTGCAGCATGTCAGTGGCAAAACGAGCTCTTTTAGTGGACATAAATTGACGGTGCACAAATGCCTAAGTGGTTACAATGCAGCCTGTATTGTGGATGCCGGCTACAGCGGCCTTGCTCAATAATTGAACTGATAGTTAGAAACAAAAAACATGGGAGAATAAGGTCCAGGTTTAAAAAAATACCAACGTTACCTTTTAAAGAAGTCATATTAAGAGTCTCTATTTTAAGGCAGAGATTCTCTTCAACTCCACAAATACCACCCCCCCCCACCCTCTACTCGTGTACATGGAGGGATTGCAAGATCACTGCAGAGCACTGGGGGTCAGGCCCTCCGCAATGAGCATTTTTAAAAATGAACTGTAGGCATTTAGAGCCATGATAGATGTTGAAAGAAAGAAAGAAAAGGAGAAGGTTGCGGGGGCAGAGCCGGTGGTTGGGGGGAGGGGGCAGTGCACCTTGACAGGAAACATAGAGGTGAAGAGCAGGAGTTGGAGGTTAGTTTGACAGAGAAAAAAGGAGGGGTGGTTGGTGGTGGTGAGGGGAGTGAAGAGGGGGGGGGGGGGGGGGGGGGGTCGCTACGGAAGTGCCAAGCCCACTTTTAACTGAACTGAGGGTGTTGAGTTGTGGTGGGGTGAGGCAGGAGGGGGGAGACAGAGATAGAGATCAGGGGAAAATAAAAGGGGTTTGCAGGGGAAGGAAGACGGGAGGAAGGAGAGGATGGGTGAGAGGAGCTGTGGGGGGGGCAGAGACCTACTACACCTTGATACTTGCTCTCACCACAGCACCTGATAAGTGCAATGGAAAAACGTCTGGTTTCCTCCTGCATGTTAAGTGGTTTATATTCTCCTCCTCTCCATGCAGCCTGTAACTGCAGTCTGCTACTGTATTGACGCGACACCCAGGTAATAACAGACTAAAGGAGATGACAGAAAACCCAAAAGTGATGGGAGGGGAGGAAATAGCATATATTGTCTCCTTGTGTGTTGTGTGTTTTTTCTTTTTATCTGTGTGAGTTGCAATCTTTAAATTGTGGCCTGAAAATAACAACTAGGTGATTAAGAAATGTTCCTTCCATGACATGAATGTTTATTCATCACTTTTAACATGTCCTCCTTCATTTCAAAAACAATTTCTGCATAGAGATTTAGACGCAGAGTTTTATTTGCTCAACAGAGGATCAGATGAAAGTGGATATATATCTTTACTACCTCATGCTTGTACTGACAAGGAACTCATTCCCATGATTTGTAAGTGGGTCTCTCCACAGAGCAGCATTAACAATATTCACTTTAGATAACGTATGATTCCAAGCCTGAGGAGAGGATGGGTTTTCTAGAAATGCTTTGTTAGCACTCTCCCCCTTGATAAATGATTGAGGACATGTGGCCTGAGACATCAATACAATCTCTGTTGTAATTAAAAAAAGGTGGGCACCAACAATATTACACAGCTTTCACTTTCTCTCTCTCTCTCTCTCTCTCTCTCTCTCATTCGCTTACCCACACTTCCTCTCATTGAACCCCGGAGCAGAGAGGAGATAATTCAAAAAGCACTTGCATGGAGTGATACATGAAAAAGGGGGACATATGAAATTAAATTCTTTCTTTTCGCTCTATTGTTCTTTCATTTTCTCTCCTTTGTTACATAAATGCATAAAAGCAAGGCAAGCTAGATTCTAATTATGATTTTCACAACACTAGATTTCTTTTTTTTTATTAAAAAAAGAAATAAAAAGGTGTCACAAACAAAGCAGACTTACTGTTCGCACTTTGTCAAAGTCAAAGTACTGCGTATGCTGCATCACTAAACTTCCATTAACTTGATCTTTTTCTTTTTCCAGGCGTCCTCGCTAACGATTATATGAAATCATGAAAAAATGTTTGAATCTCTATACTTAATCAACATTTGCCCTTCCTTTATTTGTAACCTAAAATAGGTCAGGAGCAGAAGCATTGTCTCCAGAAAGCCACTGCGTTTGTTCTGTGGAAACACAAATACACTAGCAGGCGGTTGGTTCTGCCAGCTTTAGCAAAACACTTCTGTTAGAAGCTTCCAGGCAGACACCACACAAACCACCGCGTCAGATGGGTGCTTGATTGGGAGCCTTGCGGTGGCCAGTGATGGTTTGAGGATGGGGGACTGAGCAGGTGTGTCGGTGTGAGCGTGGGAGGAGCCCATGGGGTGAGAAGTAGCCGGATGAAGGGTTAAAGGATGTGGAAGAAGTCATGGTAGTTGAGGAAGAGGCTAAGTTCACAATGATGGGTTGTGTGGCTGGTTGAAGCCACATATTGGAGATTGTCCTAACAGTTGTTTCTGTACTGAAGCATTCAATCACAGGATCAAGAACTTCTAGCTACTGTGCATCGAAGGGGGCGCACACTTCGACCCTTTGAAATACTGTCTGCACCGCGCGTGAACTGTCACTCCTATCCTGTGGCAACCTTGCGATGCAGATATGTGAAGGCCACTTCGGTGGCTCTTAGTGTACGGACAGGGGTTAAAAATGTGGCATGTCAGTACATGTAGGTAGGGATGAGACCTAGGGGTGAGGGAGCAGGGGTGAGGGGGGAGAGAGGGCCGAGGGAGAAGGGTCTTACCCCAGTAGAGGGCAGTCTCTTGCCGTCAGGGTTTGGGCGCATGGGCAGGGAACTGTAGAGTCTCACACCTCGATCTGCAGCAGCGTATCTGCTCTGGAAGAGGAGAAAGAAAGAGAGACATTTTTTAAGTACATTTACATTCTTTTAATGAGAATTCAGCATAAAACTTTGCATAAATGAAAAAACTCCAAACACTATAGCATAAAAGCACAATCCAAGATCAAAGATCCAGACTTAAATTAAAATAGTTTCAAACTAATTCAGTTTCAAAGTTACTTTTTTTTATGTCTTTTTTTTTTTTGTATCCATAGTGCAGGGATCATACATACTGTAGTTCTTTTTTTGCTGCCCTCGTTTTGTTTCATAAATTTCCGCCAAGTCGGAGAGCCCTGCACATTGGCTGCCATGTTAAATCACATCACCTCATGGTGATGTACCACACATAATAACTGGATAAGGTTGGCTCAGTAGCGGCACTAATGGAACTAAGCTGTTGTGTTTGGTAGCCAGGGTTCTTGTCCTGTTCTTACTGACTCCATCTTTCTATACGTTACACAGATGATAATTAGAGTGTGGTGGGCTCCGCCGGCTCCTCCCTGTGCTTATGTGGGTTTCAGCTGTATAACACAACCTGAAGGAAGTGATGGCAAAGCTCTCAGTAGCTGGGAAGCTAATGATTCGCAACAAGTGTTCCTTGCCAGGGGAAGACAGTTCAGCTCAGTGTGGTTCACACCAAAGCCCAGCGGGGCTACATCCCAGGATTCACAAAGCTCACTTTCTCTATCTAACTCCTTTTTTTTTTTTTTTATCTCTCTCCACACCTTAAACTATACACATCCCTCTGGAGCTCTGTGATTCCTTGATATTTTGTCACTCTTAAATTCTCTCTTCTAGAACATCTGGTCAACAAGTTGCATGGTGTTTCTGTCATCTCGACTTGTACAACAACGATGAAATATTTCATATGAGTGTTAATTTATAAAGTAAACTACATCCTTTTCTGTCTCGTGTTGGAGTGTCTATTGTTGCTCCTGTAAGCTGCCTGCTGCTAAAAATGCTACGCTGTTTCTCATAAATAAGAGCATAAGACATGAATTTATATTTGGTAATGACTCTGGCTCTTGTCTGCTATGTGTAGTGCTTGATGATTTTGCCACACTTATTACATACAGTCTTGAATTCTAGCAAACTATAACAAATATGACATTAAGTCTGTCTCAAACTTAAGATTTTACTTGCTTTACTATTTATCCATTCATTCTGTCACCTCATCCACACACCCTCTCTCTCACAGACACACACAAACACACACACAGACACACAAAAAGAACACAAAAAGACCCAGACACACGTAATCACCCATACACAACCAGGCTACGTCCAACGGTAGGGCTTTAGATTGCTATGCAGTGAGACATACAGTGTTTCACTATATTCAACAACTGAGTGTGAAAACGTCCCTCAACCAAAACACGCAGGCAAACACACATCCAGTCCGTGCTCACATGAGCATAGCAGTCCTCAGTTTTTATAGTGGAACCTCCATAAACACACCTTTGCAGCTTATGTTTATAAGCCTAAAAGCATAATGATTCCCACCACGCAGTGAAACCCACAAGCAGCGTATGCAAAAGCTTATGTAACATATGATGCATGAAACTTATTCGAGAAATCCCAGGCTCAAAGAGCATGATTTATGCCCTATAAGCAGCGTTCTATGCAGAACAGTATACACTATGCTGATCTAATAGCTTATAACAGACAGTGCACAGTGGCAGGCTATCCCCTGAGGCAGAATGAGAGTACTTGCTGTGTAAGGGTTTGATTTCCTGTGCTCATTATGAAAGGTGAAAACAGATGAGTAGACAGCAGTGGCCATCTCGTCGATATGGTTCGCATAATGATGACCCAGCGTTATTAAAGAGAACTCTCATTTACAACTTTCCTCGATGCTTTGATAAAACCCACAAAAACACAAATATTTGGATTTTCATTGTTTTTTTTGTTTGTTTGTTTTTTAAATATGGATATACTGTTTTCCTATACACAAAATGCACATTAACTTTTCATCGCAATGTAGATATTTATTTTACTATTTCAATTATTTGCAGTGCTATCCTAAGTCATAATCAGCAACATGACTTGGTACGTTGTGCCTTGTACATCCTCCAGTCAGAAAATGATTATCCTCTCTACCTTTCCAGAAGAGCAACTGTACACTAACTGCATCCCTCAATGGAGACTTTTTCTTTTTCGTGGCTTGTTAGGTAGCTTGCCAGCATCACAGCTAAATGAATGCCTCGCAGAATAGCTGCTTTAGCCAGCAAAGGAGCCACAGTAAGTGAATGTTTGATATTTCTCCAGTGTGCCAGGCTAATCTGGCCCTGTGGCATGCCATTACAGGGCTAATAACAGCTGTCTGCGGCCTGGAGGGGACACAAGCAGGCCTGGCTGCGCTAACTGGCCCTGACAGACTCATTAGGAGTGCTGGCACCCAGAACAGCAACAGCCAAACTCCTCACATTTCCTTGCTGGCTTACAACAGTTTGCAAGTGCAAGAAGTATTGTTCTCTACCCTTGTTCTCTGACACCTTTCTTTTGTTTTCTAGTCCTCACTTCAGATGCTCTCACCCTTGACAACCCTCTTTCACTTTCTGGCTGGCTTTAGGTTTCTGTGATATTTCTACCAAAACCAGATGCTGCCAGCCGTTTACCATCTCTGCTCGACACCATGTTGAATCCAACCCCTTTTCTTTTTTTTCTTTTTTTCTTTTTTATCCCGCACACCCACACTCTCATTCTGACCAAAATAGAGTAGAAGTCAGAGTTCTCTTGTTTGTTGACGCTACAGTAAAAGTAAAGGTAAAATAAATACATAAACAACTGTGTAACTCACTTGTAGTTTCTAACTGACTTTGGTGTACAGCCACAGGAAGATGCTGCACCACACCAGGAAGAGACTGGCATCCTCTGAACTTTGTATCAGTTACTGTAGCTTGGCCTGGCTGGGGACAAAAGGGACTTCCCCAGGCAGACAGCAAAACATTGTCCTGTCTCTTGGCAGAGTGGAGCCAATCAGTACAAGCTAAGCGGGCAGACAATAAACACAGAGAGCCAATGACGCTCGTCTGGATGTGGAACCACTAACAATAGAGGGGGTGCTTTTTTCGCACGGCTCTTGCCTCCTGTCAGACTTTTATGCTTGTGTACAGATTCACATTACACGTGACAATTTCTGACAAATCTTGTCGAAAACAGATATTTGCCCCGATCAGCTAAAGTGCGATGTTGAATACTGCTAACAACAATGAGTTGTCTGCCACCACATTATATAATATACAGGCCAACTGATACAAGATTAAGTTATCCCACATATAATGGTATGAACATGCAAATTGTCAGATAAGAAAAATAAACTGCAGCAATAAATGCTTAATCGGTGGCTTTTTTGCACATATTTGATTCATAGTGATTATATATACATATATATATATATATATATATATATATATATATATATATATATACTGTATATTTTGTAAAGATGTTACCGTCTCGCTGATAAAGCTGTAAAAAAATGTTGACTGTAAAATATCTTAACTCAGACATATCATTATGTTTATGTTGTAAAAGCAAAAGCAGTAAAGAAAAGCAAAAACAAATATTGGCTGTTATGTTGTTATCAGATGTGTATTATTCTCAGCATCCAAAATAATTTGCTGGGCTCTATTATCTAACAAATAGTAAAAAATAAAATCAGGAGCACATTAGACGCTGCGATACATCTACTCATTAGATATCAGCGTTGCCTTTTTATAGGCGGGGTTGGGGGGCGCTGCAAAGCCAAAGGCACAGCTGTGGGGCTATAGTTACCTGTAACGTTAGCTGTTGCATGTTATATTATTTACGCAGATCAAGACTTAATGGAACACATGTGTGTCTACATTCTTCCCAGATTACCTAAAAGGCCGACACACATCAGACTTCACCAATGAGAGGAATGCAAGGGCCTAGACCGGCTTAAGAGGAAACCCTATCACTCATCTATAATATACAGTAATGTATGCACGCACACATTCATACATGTACATACATGTATTAATATAGTATGAAGACATGGAGCTCCATACTGTATGTACAGTATGCACTCAAAAGTGTATGCACACTGACATCAACTCTCACTCCAAATTCAGTCTCTACATTTTTCAATCATGCTCCTGTCGTTGCTGTTCTTCTTGATATTCATATGTTATCCTATCAATTCTGTTGCATAAGTGTTTTACATAATACCAGTCACATTTCTAGCTGCGGTGGTCTAACAGTCAATAACAGAGTATGAATCACTTTTTCAGTGTCTTTTTAAAGGTCTGAGACAAAACCAACTGCATTGTGCAACATTGGTTTGCATATTGAGATGAATCATTTTCCTTTATACATTTTGTACTGAATGTGATATTGTTTAATTTGCTGGGATATGATTCAGGTATAATTTCTGCCATGCTTTACATCTGATCCTTTAACATGCTATATATGTGTAGCTTTATGTCCAAACATGAGCTGAATTTCCAGCTCAGTTTGGAAGGGTGTACAGTATGTACTACAATCATATCATATATCATATATACATTGCAGGACCATGTGTGAGTTCTAGCTTTTAGACCTTGAAGACAGATGTTTAATTTTAAAGAGGACGGACTTGAGCTATAAAATATAAACAGAAGTAACTTGCATTATTGTACTACAAAGCTCAAGGTTCAAACACAAATTTGTGTATGCTCTTTTGTTGGGCCATTACTTAGGCAGGAAGCTACTTGCACAAACATCTTGATGCATATTGTACATACTATGTATATATTTTTTCGATATTTGTGTATATTTGCACATAGATTATGGGTCGGTATGTCACATTCCATAAGGCTGTGTTTGTATTGTATGTATTATTTATTTCCAAAACACCTGTAGTGAGAAAGGCAGACAGATGAGTTGTGTGAGTACGTGCGTACATGCGTGCGTGCGTGTGTGCCTGGGTGCGTGCGGGCGCGCATGTGTACATGCGTGCAAGAGAGATGTCAACTAAGGCCTAAGCAGCTCAACCATAACCGGGACATGAACCCAGAGGCTACCTGCCTCGGGCCACTACTGACACTCAAACTACTGATCACACCATTGGGAAAATCCAGCGGAGGCTATTTATAGCTCACCGCAGCTATTACAGACTCTCCCACTCCTGGTGTAAACTCGTGTCAGTTTGTCTGTACGTACTGTACATGCTTATGCTTCTAAGGTGGGAATAACTGATTATTATAACCTTGTTACAGAACTTTGCCTTTGCCACCCCTGACTGTGCGTCAGTCTTCTGTTTATATTTCTTTAATGTTTTTTTGTTGTTCCACAAGTCAACGCAGACCGCAATTATCATGCAAGTCTGTTTATTCTCAGTCTTCTGGCATTTCAAGAGACTAGCACGATGTGTTAAAATGCAAATACTGTTTGTTGTTTGACACTCAAACTGTACAGTAGAAAGTGAGGGTGAGGTCCCATTTTCCTTTGGTTGTGGCAACTCATTCCTCACTGTTTTTTTGCCCTTAACCAGAGGTGGGGAATTTGTTGAAACTTGACTGTCACCGAACATTTACATCTAACTAAAATGAAAGGAGTCTCTGTCTGTCCGTATGTCGATTTTCTCGACAACCGTTCATCTGATCGACTTGACCCTTCACGCATTTACTGCTGAAGACTCAACGGAGTGCAGTGTCAAGTGCAAGCTCTTGAGATCTATGGGAAATTTGTGTTACTAGTGTGTAGCATGCTGGGTAAAGCTCACTCTGTCACTTGCTACAGTGCATTTAAGAACGGATGAAGACAGAGAGACCAGAGATGTTACATTAAAACAAAATCTAACAAGTATCGGCAATGTGCCTTTTGTAATGAACATTTTTGTACCTAGTATTAGCCTGGTCCCAAATTTCTTGGCAGACAGCACTCATATACTAGCATTGCTAGGAGATGCAACTATTTCATGGCAGGTGTAATGCTCAGGACACAAGGAAGCGCAGTGTCGGGTGTGAAGTTGTTTGAATGAGCGGTTTTCAAAAAAGCTGCAAGCAGCAATACCGGAGGCCAAGCAATCAGCCACTTAGAAAAGTGCATGTTTTGAACGGGGCACTGCACTTGTGCGATAAACAACTGAAAATGTTTTGCTATTTTTAAGAAAACACAATTAATGGTGGCAGTGGAGGCGACACATCTGCAACACAGTTTAGGTTTCCGTCTTTGTGCTCATTTCTCAAACTTCTGACACTGCGCTGTTCTCCCTTCTCTTCCCCTAACTCTTTCTCTCTCTTTCCAACTTGACTTTGTGTGTCTATACCTGCAGCTACAGAGGGCTGTCACAAAAAGTAGATTCTGTATCTACTGGAACAACAAAGTACAGCTTGGCTGCATGTTTTCAGGCCGGGTAAGATAAGAAATTCAACAGCACCATCTAAAATTGGGCCAAAACTCAGATACTAAGTACAGTCGACTTAGTGGATTATTGAGTAGATTTAACGCTGTATTTTTGAAGACTCCACACAAGGAAATGAAATAGAAGTCATAGATGTAATTAAAGATTTTTGCTTCAGTCAATCCTGGTCAAGTACAATTTGTCGCAGGATTTGTCATAGTGCAAAATGAAAGACTAAATTAGTGTAGTTCAAAAGAAAAAGTAATCAAGGATCATCGCCACTAAAGATTGAATGCCACAGATAAGCAATTCGTTGATGAAGTATGTCTCTTGTTTACATCAAAGGCGGTGCTTTAGACCTCTAAAGCACTACACCTCTTACCAAGGATAACATGTGTAGGAATAACTAGCCTGCTGAAATGGGTTTCCTCTCTTTTCTGTCACTTTCTGCCCTTTGCATTTGACACAAAAGCAGGAGAGATGGAGCCCATTAATAAACTGAAGTCGGTGCCCTTGCTCTCTCTGACACAGAAGGGAGAAAAGAAACTTTTCATTTTCATATTTTTTATTTTTTTTTCAGAACCCTTCATCTTTTAATGTAGTTTCCTGAAGGCAAAACAAGACAGGTTCCAACAATACGACTTACAACCAACAGCAGACAAGCAGAGCCAGAGCCCGGGGCTGTGAGCTGCCCACAACTAATGTATTACAGACAGAAAACAGATGGTTGGGAGAAGATTTAGCTAATACAAAAACAGGGGATTTGCTCTTTTCTTTTCTTTTTTTTGTTACCAAGAAGAGGTACACGCAAAGGCTAGATTATTTTAATACAGGCAGAAGCAGTGGAGAATAAGTCCTTAACAAATTGGGATTGCTGAGGAGAGCAGAGACTCCTGCATGTCAGTTTGCATTTGTCATCTAATTTCATGAGAAATTCTGTGACTGTGATATAAATGTTCTTGCGTTTCCTTTAACAGAACTTAGCAAATATACCATCTGTACCGCATTATAAGGATTTTTAGCAACACGGTATTGCTGATAGTAAGACAGGAAAAGGATCAGTGCGGAAAAGGAAAGTTGATTAGCAACATTAGCAGACATTTATTGACCACAATTTTGACGATCGAGTAAAAAATCTCTTATCCCAGCGTGAAATATTTGACAATTTTCTGCTTTTCTTGATTTGATATGGTTGTGAATTGAATATTTTTGGATTACGGACTGTTGGTTAGACAAACAATCTGATCATCTGAAGACAACAACTTGGGCTCTAGGAAATCATGATCATTGTTTATTAATACTTTCTGACATTTTAAAGACTAATTGATTCATCTGAAAAATAATTACGTAACAGATCAACAATTGTTATTTACAGTCCTAAAAGGTGCCGAAAGGTTCAAAACTACTTAATTTTGGATTGAAACGAGACAGTGTAATCTCTCATGCATTATTGCATTAATCTGTATTCTTATAAAGAGCATGAACTGAACATAGCCTTGTTCAGTTAAAGGTACTCCATACAATATCCATAATAGTAATGAAATAAAGTATTTGTTAATGGTATAACTGCAAAAGCAAAGCATTAGAATCTGAATCAGTATTGAAAAATGTCAATTTACCTCAGAACATTTAAGTAACATTCAAATAATAATATTTTTTAAAGTTTAGATGCATTTATTTGAACCAAAAGTGTTGCTTTTCCGAGATGTGAGCTGCAGAGCAAGTCGCTGCCTGTGTTAGGTAACCTTGTACAGTAAGGCAGCTTTAGCAACATGTTTAGAAGTTCAATCACACATCGCAGGAAGACAGAGAGTGTGGGAATGAGAGTGGCAGTGAGGATGGGAGAAGACAAGGCAGCAAAGACAGAGAGAGAGAGTTGTAGAGTAGGCAAGAAGAGAGAGAGAGAGAGAGAGAGAGAGAGAGAGAGAGAGACGGAGGGACAGAGTTAGTTGAGAGTTGATATGCTGACTACAGGCAGTTGATTTGGTTTCAGAGAGCATTGTTACGGTGCTTTGAATTAATGCCTCCCAAAGAGTCCAATTGTGATTCTTGGGCTGTGCTGACAGAATATTTGACAGCCTAGGGTGAGCTGCTGATGTCAGCTGAATCCTCTGTTCTGTGAGTAAGTGTGTGTGTGTGTGTGTGTGTGTGTGTGTGTGTGTGTGTGTGTGTGTGTGTGTGTGTGTGTGTGTGTGTGTGTGTGTGTGTGTGTGTGTGTGTGTGTGTGTGTGTGTGTGTGTGCGTGTCTGTGCAAATGTATGGGTGATACCCAACACATCCATACACCTACACGTCTTCAGATATGTGTGGATGTGCAAAACCTCCCACGCGGACGTGTGCAGACTCCCCCACATACACACACAATGGACACAAAGACAGAGTCGACAGTATGTGATAAAGACATGATACATAACTCAAATCCTAAATGACTCTAACACACACAGTGACACAAAAAAAAAGACTCATATGCAGCTAAATTGAGCACATTCACTTAATCAAGATGAAACCGATTGACCAAGTGTTTTTTTCTTCTTCCGACAAGAAGCATGTTGTCCCTTCTGGGTGGCTGGAAGAAATAAAAAAATAAAAAACAGACAGGCCCAATGCCAGTGATGAGAAACAATAAAGATGCTCAATTAAAATAAATGTGTTGCACAGTACTGAGCCAGTTTGACAGCAGCTCACATGAAAACAAAATCATTTATGAAAATGCACTAAACAAACCTGCAGTTACCGCAGATATATTAATTGTATTCATCATGTTAAGTCTCTGGATCTTAAAGCTACTTTTATCTCCTACGCTACCAATGTGCTGTGAGGAGATGGATTGTGGGCAATCCAGACTGAATTGTGTGTTTAATATGTCATTACAGACAGATCTAACTGGAAATTCTATATTGATTTCTATAATTGAATAGGTTTTTGTCAAACACATTAATGTATACAAATGCAAATCAGTGGTAATTACAGAATTAATTGGCAAAGCCTTTTGCATAAAGAAAGACGTATATAAATCTACTGCATATGATGCCCAACCAGTGCACTGAGCCTACATTAACACATAAATGTAGTCTACATAGTGTAGTTCATTTATTTATTCTCATTCTGCAGGGGTTAATGATGCGTTTTAATGCAAATAGATTGCAAATGTGTAGTTGTGTAGCACATAGCATGCAACAGCACATTGCTTATGTTTTTGACATCCCTTCATGGTCAAATGTACTGCTTTTCTCTGTTTCTCTGTCAATGTCAATTCAACTTATTTGGGTTAGATGGGAAATTGCGGTGGCCATTTTTTACTATTTTCTGACATTTTATAGACAAAACAACAAATCCATTAATCAAGAAAATAAACAAGGCCTTAATTGATAATAATAATTTGATAATAATAAATATTTGATCCCTGCTTTAAATGTTTAGTTGTATGGTATAGTATAGTATAGTATAGTTGTGTAGTTGTAATGGCCAACTGACAACTTGCTAGTGACTTGACTGATATTAGCCCTTGTGCGCTTACTTTACTTGAAACTTAACTTTGACTAATAACACCAAAAGGAAGAGGGGGAAAAACAGCTCTGACCACCAAGAGGAAATTTCTATAATATATCAAACAATGCAAAATGATTCAGCGTTAGATTCAAAGTATGAAATCCCCTTGTCATAATCTGTGTGTATGACCTGCCACAAGATATGAGACAAGTGTAATAAGTACATAAGTAGCAGATGAGTCAAAGGTATATATTTAGAGTTTACACTAAGTAACCTTCCTTTTTCCCCATGCGAAACTCTCGTTCTGCTGATTTGAGAACTTTGCTCACCACAGTATCATGAAAAGTTTAGTATGATTGTAATAACACAGTTTTTGTGTGCTTTACAGAGGTTTCTACAGTGGAAACATCCTAAATCTTGAGCATGAAAATTCAGTTCTATTGATCTTTTTGTAGGAAAGCTCAGAAGCCTCTTCTTCGTTAAAATGAACTAGATACGGAAGAAATAAAGAAGAACAATAGGAAGAGCAGTAGGCAGGAGACTCGCAACCAACTGAAGAGTATAATTGTGATGCAGGTGTTGATTTCGTGGATGAATACTTCTCCTCTTCCAGTCCCCTCTCTCTCTCTCTTTCTCTCTCTCCAGCCTCTCTCTTCTCCCTCTCTTTTCCTCTGCTATCCATTTCCAGCACCTCTGCCTTCCTCTCTCTCTCTGCCTTTACATCTTTCTCTCCATCTTGAGTGCTGTGCCTCACCCTAATTAGAAATTCCCCCTCCGACCAACTGAAATTGAATTGCCCATCATTTGCATAATGATAGCTCACCGGGCCGACGGCCGATTTACCATGAGATGAAATGTAGCAATCACTTAAGAGAGTGACCATGAGGCAGTGTGGGTAACGGGGAGGGGGTGCATGGAGAAGAGAAGGAGAGAGAGCAAAAAAGAAGTGTCGAGTGTGAGGATGAAATGGGATCACAAAGATAGAGAGAGCGAGAGAGAGAGAAATAAAGAAAGAGAGAAATCCGACAGGTATTTAGGTTATTGTCTCATACAGCAATATAGCCGGGGGGAAGGCTGTGTCCTCAATATGACAGCAACTGGACACAACAAGGACACAAAAGGACGCTTATGTAACAATTTTCCCCTTGTCAATGGAAGCACTTCTGTCTTTCAACTCCAATTATCATAGAGCATGTTTCATACAGAGCCACTGTTCCATCAGAGCGCTGGAGAAATCCTGTTTTCCCCAAATCCTTATGCGCTGATCTTTACCCTCCCACTTTTGTATTTTTCCCAATCTCCAGCTGCCTTCTCCCTAGGGTCATTCAACAATTTTTTTTTTTTGTTGCAGACTATTCATCACAATAAAAAAGAAGTAGCACAACTGATACAGGAATGAGAGTGTCAGTGTCCAGTGATTACTCTTTTATTTCACAGTATCTTATATTATATTTAGATATGGAATCAACTCAATGAGCAACCAAAGGTCTGTCAGCTCTAGTCAGTCAAGACACATTTACCATTTAGAATGAACAGCTCATACGATTTATGTGCGTTTTAAGTTTCCTACTGATAGCAAACAATCCTTTTTAGAAAGTAAATAAGGAAACGTTGATCATTAGGATCCAGGGGTATGTTTTTGTTCTCTTAGGACAGGAATAAAAATACTTCAAAACAATTAATACAAGTCAGTGACCTCTATTGTTGGTTTAAATGTTAAGCTGTTGCGCACTATTTTTAGTCTCTCGAGTAGATGTTTGGCAAGTTCTGACTTTGTTATCTGCACGAGATCAACATCGGGAACTTCTGAACCACCCACAGTTTACAAAAAATGGTCAGGCTGTCAACTGTGTAGTTGTCAGTGAATGCCCTATCAGCTCCAAAACTGTCACATCATGTACAAATTACTGTAATCAACGATATGATAATCATCTCCTTGTCTCGCCTCTTCTGGGGTATCGATCTTGTGTTCCACTAGGCCTGAAAATTTGATTTGTAAAAAATCCTGATAAATCCTGTCTCGGTGAGGTCACGTAACTGCAAGGAAATCAAATAATGCAGCATGATGAGTGTGCAAAATCTTAACATGGAGACAAACTTGCCACTAAGGGGCCTTTTTATCAAAATTAGTTATTCATGGGACAGAGTGGGCTGAGGCAATTGGTGTAGAGGTCATATTTGTTTCTACAGTAATAGTCATAGTGATGTGTTGGGCTATCAGGATGGAAGCTCTGCCCAGAGTCTGATAAGGCCACTGTTTATTGTCTAACTTCCACTCTTTAACCTGAGGAACCTCACACTCTCACACACGGTACTTTCCACTCCTTAGCCATTACCTCAACATGTGTTTGTGTGTGTGTGTGTAATCTTTGGTTTCCATCACATGGTTTGACCTAATTAAAAAGTCCTGTAGATGCTCAATAAGTGACAGATCATCGGAAAGCTCACAGAAGTGCACACACTAAGACACAAAGCAGTCTAGTAAACCACCACTGGCACATTTAGGCTTTGTTCATAATATTTTCATTGTAGCTTTGCTTGACTTTCCAGCAATTCCATCCGCTGTGTGTGCATAGTCAGTTTTTGCTACTCAGATAACATCAAATAAGAGCGTCAAATAGAAGCACTTCATAGAAGAACTGCACCCTATACTTCTAGATGTAATTGCGTTTTTATTCTTCCTTGCCTATGCTGAATCAGTTGCTGAATCTATGGTATTCTTTTAACATCTACACATACACACACAAACACACACACACACACACACACAAACACTTCACTCAGTGCTCAAATTATTTATTCAATTCTTCAATCTCCTCTTTCTATGTCCATCTCTACATAAGTGATCAGTGATCACATGTCGCATGTTAAAGTCGGCGGGCCCAGACAGGAGGGAGTTAAGTCCCTTATCTCTCCTCCCCAGAAGAAATTCCTACTAGAGGCCTCGCTCTGCTGGTTTCCTGCCTTCTTGCCCAATGCCCTATTTTTACTCATCGGCTCTAGAATACCAGGGGCAGCTTTTTCCTTGTCACTAACATATTTCCTGCCATTCTCACTCTGACATTTCTCCCCGCTGCACGGTTGCTCAAATCGTTCCCCCTCTTTATGGGTCATAACCTTTCAATCGGGCCCGCTCATATGCAAATGTTCCGGGCCGATGCCGGAGCCGCTGCGTACACATCCGTCATTTTGGTTGGGCTTTTTTGGTGTTCGCAGGTTTTTACCATCAGTGTTCGCCAGGTGTTAATTTTGAGATCTTCCTGAGAGCAGCCAGAAACAATCAGGTCCACTCTGCGCTTTGCCGTCAGGTTACCTGACTGTAGTGTATAATGGCTCATCTACATAACCATAAGCGCTTTAGTGTTTCAGGCTCCAAATTAAAAGAATGAATAGGGCTCTTAATTTTTGGGAATTTGTATGTTTATTTTCAACAAGTTCAAAACATGTCAAAATTGGATTTAAAGACAATACCTCAAAAAGTGGTGCATTATCTGCTGTTCATTTGCACTTTCTTCCCATTTTTCTGTTTATATTAGAGCAAGCATTTTCTGACAAGTCAACATTGCGAGGGGACTTTATTTGTTCTAAGCTGTGGTGATAATAGTCTTTTTGTAGCAGAGTACCTACATTTGAACCAAACAGAGACACAAAATCTTGGGGAAATGTGTTCAAACTGATCTGCTCCTTAAAAAAAGAATCTGTCACAACTGAAAAAGATGGACCTAAAAGTCCTCACTTTTTGTGTGAGGAAAAATAAACCTTTATGATGCTGCAGGTATAGTACGTATTTTGACATTTTACCCCAGAGAATGAGGCCATTATTGAACATATCAGTGGAAACAGTGTCTGACCTTGAGTGCCTGAGTGGGCATTTCCTACCTAGGCTACAGTAGCTAGCACTGATTCCCAACTAGGAACGTGTTAACTTGAGAATCATCAGGAGCTTCTGTACACTCTGATTTGGCTTCATCATGCATTACACAAGCAAGTGGGGTCAACATAGTGTTAACTGTCTTTCATGGGTCCAGTTGTGTTAATGACAATGGCCATACTGTCACAGCAAAGGGAAGTCTCGTTTTTGTTTGTTAACTCTCTTGTTAGCAATCAAGACATGGGAAATCTTTCCTCCTTAGGCAAAATTTGTCATTTTCTTTTACTTTGTCACGTACCCTTCTTTGTTTGCTCTCATGCTCTCACAATTACAACAACACCGAGAGGTCACCACTGAACAAGAAATGTAATTGTCGGTCTTTATGAGTTTACTAATCAACCCATATGGTTGTTTTCGGGGTGAGAACGGGCTGATATTTTGCACCAAGAAAAAAAACAGTGCCAACAACATCAGGCCCAAACATTTACACCCTCTAGAGAACACCAATGTAGAAGGTGTTATCGTTAAAAAAACATAAAAAAACGTCTTCTTTTTGCTCATATACGCACCAAACAGACTACTGGTTTAAACATAATAAGGCTTGGTCTTTTTATTATTATAAGAACCAACTCTTAAAATAATCCCAACCTTTCGTTGCCAATGTTGGATTTTGACAGCTGGAACGATCCCTTCAAAGTCGCAAATCAAGATGTAGAATTTCTGGTTCTCAACCTTACTGAAGCATTTTGCATTTTGTAACCAGTGACTTGAAGTTGAAGTTGAACTACTTCACTCACAAGGCTCGAGAGTCCGTGGTACAGAATGTGCAGTTAGAGAATTCTAAGTAGAGAGGCCTAAGGAGGCCTGAGGAGGAGAATGAATGGCAGTTTAATGAAAGCCTGGGGAGACATGATTTCAGTGACTGGATCCGTCACTGCAGCTTTCATCCTATCATACACCAACATGGTTTAAACGAAGGTGGGATGATGCTGCTTAAAAACACTAATGGCACATACAGTAAAGGGAGCATACTTTGCTACTGTGTTTCTTTCTCACCAAGGTCTGATTGCTCCTAGTATATTATTGGAATGCAGCTCTCAGTATATTCAACCAGCTACAGCAAAAAAAAAGAAAAAAAGCCCCATTGTCCATTTTCATGGTTACTTTTTTTGCACAACGGTGGCATTGACATTCCAAATAAAGATAGTTTTTCTTCTCATTCATATTTGCAGTAATATTGTAAACGTGCTAAAATTCATTCTTAGTGGGATATTGTGAACCCAAGACGGAAGACACCTGTGCTTGAACCACACTGTCTATTGTATCACTTTTTTTTGTCCCTTTACTGGGTACATTTATGGATATCAATATTATTTCCCAGTAGGAGGTAAATGGTATTGAATGGTTGCCAGGCTGCTGGAGGGGAGACTGCTCAGCTGACTAAAAGAGCCATTCTCCATTTTATCTCTCAATCAGTGTGTGTGTGTGTGTGTGTGTGTGTGTGTGTGTGTGTGTGTGTGTGTGTGTGTGTGTGTGTGTGTGTGTGCCTGAATACCATTCTACAGGCGTGTGTATGTGCAGATGCGTGTTTCATTCTGACGAGGAGCAGAACGAGCTGGAGCTTGCTGCACCAATAGGCCATGTAAGAAAAAATGCACGTGATACAGGCGAATACAGCCGGTCTTCAGCAGGATGGAAAGACTGTAATCAAACCATAAATCACAAATCACTGAACTGCCATCCACCCAACGCCTCTCCCCCTCCCTCTCACTTCTTTTATTGTTCCTACCCTCTTGCTCCTCTCTGCAGAGCTCCCTAGCATGTTGTGTTACACACAGCCATGCATAAACTGCTCTGAAAGAGGTGAATGGCAGATCAATGAAATATGCATTTTCCCCATATCAAAGGTTTTCGTCATGAGATGCCAGAAATCATACAGTGTAAAAAAAAATATATAAGAAAATTGTTTTTCAGAACAGTGAGCTTTTTCTATAAGCTCTTGTGGTTTGACCTGTGGTGTGTAACAAACCTATGTCTATATCTTACACAAACTGCAGTCACATGTGTGCATGGTCATTTGTTTTTCCGACGACTCACCAACACGCGCAGTCCACATTTGTCTGGCCATGACATTTCGTAGTGGGCCACCTGGTGTTCTGTAATATCAGGATAACAGTGGGGTCATTGTGAAGGAGCTGTGTGATATCAAGGAGAGTGACCCATTTAGAGCCCAGCCACAGAGCTGACAGGCCTCTGTTATGTCTGGGACATCTGGGAGGCCGGAGACGCTCACTCTCCGCCGTACTCCTTATATAAGTCAACCCTTACCAGAGAGGAAAAGACATCTGACATGGTCCCGGATATTTCACACGCTCACCTATAGGAGCTATTCAGGAGGTAGGGCTGTAAAATGGTGCTGATACTGGCGAGGCTCTGTTACAGTACACTGAGAAATCTGGAAGGGATCCAAACAATATCTGAAGCTGCTCTGGTAATCTTGCAGATATTTTAGAGGGCTGGAATGAAGTTGCAGCACAGTGCTATCTGCCGCTCAGCAGAAGTGCCCCGCAAAGATCAAGTGATCAAGAGAAAAAGTTCTATCTCATTATTCAAATGAGAATTACTTTTTTAGTAACTGGTTCAAACCACTGATGTTCAAAAGGGGCCGCATGTTCCGGAAAAATAACGGTAGCTGGAGAAACTGACTGCTTGAACGAGAGAGAAAAAACAGGGAATTCAAAGAAACGAAATGTTAACATTCATGTATCATACACAATGCTGTCCAAAACGACTAAGATTTGTCCAATAAAGCTGCAGTGTTGCGTATTATATAAACGAATACATGAATGCATAATGAGAGGCCAAAATGAGCCAAGGCAAGCACACTGAAAAATCCCCCAGGGGAAAGGAAATTATTCAGAATAGACGAGGACACAATTCATAATAATATTGGGAACGGAAAGTTTTTTCTCTCTTTATTTAAAATACATACTTTAAATGTAAATCCAGAACTAACCTACATGTATTGAGTGGATTACTTTAACAAGATAGGGATTTTAAAGGATCTGTATTTTTACACTGATTTCAAAGCCACACTTTGAAAATATGGCCCGAGGTAAAATTGCTGAGACAGCATATAGACAAAAATGCAAGCTAACCTAATACATGTACGGTTCAAATGTAAGAATTTGTGCACTCTTCAGCTTTGTAACAGCAAACACTCTGATTATTCCATCTAAAAGAAGCCCGCTGTCATTTCACATTCTGTAGCCCAAACAATAATTCTGTATCATGAGGCTATTCGTTTTTTTGTGTGGAGAGGCAATTAGCTGCAGAGATTGAATCATCGGCCCTTGTTTCACTTTCCATGTAATTAAATCAGCTTCTGAAAAAAAAAACGATGTAAAAGAAAAGAAAAAAAAAGAAACCATGTAAGCCGGCGTACGATTTAGGGAAAATTAGCATTTTTAATCACAGTACATTACTTTAATAACTCAATAAATCTGTGGCAGCTGGAGCATCTGAGAATGTTGTCACAGCCACTTAGTTCTGCATTTGCAACTAATACAGGCTGATGAGAATCAGCCCGAGAGAGAAAGAGAGAGAAGAAAAAGAGGGTTAGAGAAGGGGAAAAACAGAAATCCAACAGAGTGAGAGAGAAAGGATGAGAATCCAGGGAGATAGGTGAGGAACAAGGGCGAACAGAACCAGGAAGAAAGAAATATCACCGCAGACTTTGGCACAGAGAGGGGCTCAGCAATTGTCTCACCCCCTTCAGTTATTAACTGCTAATCCCCAATTAGCTCATCCATCACTTCGGTGTCATACGCGAAACCTGCTTACCCCTCATGCTGCTTTGTTGCTTGGGTTTGTTTGTGCGGCTTAGCAAAAGTAGTTGCCAAATACAAGTCTGAATGACTACAGAAAATCTAATTCTATTGTAAAGGGATGTCAAAGATGCATACAGTGCACAACCAAGCTGCAGGAGTTATTACAAATTTGAAGCTGATGTACCAAGTCCACGGCAGAAGGAGCGCGGCCTCTTTAAAGTGAAGAGAAAAGCCGAAATGTTATTGGAATGTGATAAAAGCTGGAAGTGTTGCTGAATGGCCAAGCACTGGTTCATGGATTGCCTCTCCATATCTACATTTTCGTATATTTTTTCCAACACTACTTCATTCTCCAAGAGCCACGTTTTGGTCAAAATCACAATACTTTGACAGACACGCTGCCCTCTCCAGAAACTAGACTGAGCACTTGTTCAAACTAAAACAGCCCCTGGTTACATTTAGCGCCAAACTAAACGCAGTGTTTGGTTCACACAAAAACGAAAGGACGGGATAGAAGGATGGCTTGCATCTTGTATCCGCCTGATAGGCAATTGGCTTCTTTAAGGGCTTTTTTTATCAATTACTGTAATCTGTAAATTCATATTTCTATTGATTAACAAACTTTCACCAACATTCCAAAACCCACAATCACATTTGAGATGCTGAGCCGGTGGATATTTGACATTTTTGCTTAGTATATGGCTTTAACTAATGATCAGTGATCATAATTACTGGCAATTTGTTTTTTTGTTGGTCAAAAGATTATTAATCAAAAAATCCTTTTAGCTTCCTTCAGCGTGGCCTAAACGTAACCATGACTTCTCCCTCATTAAGTGCACATACATGAGGATACACATGATGTTTTTGGACTGCAATGACAAAAAACCATTGTCATTTAGTCGTGGGAACTTGTCAAACACTACCGTGTGATTGGGCTGTGGTAGGAAGACCAATGTTTGATGTTGGATGACGTTCACTCTGCTGTAATGAAAATAACAGCGAGTGTGAGCAGGTGCATGAGCACAAATGAAAGTGAGAGCGGGTGTCCTGTGAGCACATGCACGGCTGGAAAAGAGAACTCTGTCTTGGTTTGTGTGCATGTGTCAATGCTAATGTGTGGCACACATCATCTAATCTATTAGTTTCTTTTTTTTCTTTAAGTTTGCAGAATTGTCAGGCCTCTTTCTCTGTCAGCCAGATACAGCTCTATCTCTCTATCTCCTCTTCCTCTCTGTCGGATGTTTGTTTTCTAGTTCTTTACACAAGCTGTAATAGTAGAAACCTACAACATTGTACAGTTTAACAGTGTATTCCTAAGTCTTGATTCACACACACACACACGTTTACTGGCATCTTTTCACATTGAGTATCTAAGAAGGCACACACTAGGAAGAAAATCCTACGCCTTTATTGAGATATTCACATTCGACATAGGCAGGAGAGGCACATGAAAGCATTATGGCACTCAATCAATGCCCTGAAGGTGCATTGGCAGGCGTCTGTGCCTGTTCGCTCTATCTTCGCAGTTCCATTGAGGAGACGGAGAAGCCTTGTTTCCAGTGATACACAGCTTTTTGATTGACTTAGCAGGCTTTGTCATGCACACGTTTAAGCTTCTGTCTAAAAAATCAACCGTGCAGCGTAAGTGCGCACGCGCGAACGCTGCAGCGCCCGCAAAGCCGCAAACAGCCATTAGCAGGATAGTGGTAGACCCTGCTAATTAGCTCATCATCTCAACACCTCTCTCCCTCGCTCCACGGATCTGGTTGCAAAGTACACAACCCAAAAGTGTCAGGGTGTAATGAAAGAAACTACAAGTATTTTTCCTTGTGCTCTCTGGGGACAAGAGGCGACACACAGGACTTGTAGTTTCCTCTATCGACTGTGTGACTAACACTAAAATAGCACCCGAAGAGGCTAAGTTGATTTCACAGGACAGGTACAGGGAAAAGCTATTATAACGCCATGCCAGGCTGATTTTGTAAGAACGACTCGACTCGGCAGCTCGATCCATTTGCACCAGTGGCAACAGTGGTTTAGAGGCAGATATTTTTACACCACAAATAACACAACAAACACACAACAACCTAACAGCTCACGTTCTTGGTTCGGAATTGATCTGCTGGTTCCTTCTTCTGCGATTCTCTCCATCTCTCTTAGGGCGTTTTCACACTATTGTGTGACTGTTAAGAAATTGCTGTTATTATTCTACTTTGAAAATGCTTGAAATGAAACCCTGAAATTTCTCGTAAATGCGAACAGTACAATGCAATCTCTAAAAAATCTGAGAATATATTTGTTTTCTTTTTTGTGGTTCATACTGCCCTCAGGTCATTCAAAGAAGAGGAAGATTACTGTGTTCTTTGTGCATACCAAAACAACCTCAAATGTCAATTACTGTTGGTCTTTACGCAGCTAAAAGGAAGTGATAACACAGTCGGTTTTCCTGACACCATCTTTTCTTCTATTAGTCATTTTGTTAAAATGCAAACCTTTGTTTCAGCCCTTGAACAGTTAACATCAATCAAAGAGCAGCTGTCTCGTGTAAACTAATAATAAACTGTAGACTGATTCTTCTTTAAGTGTATGTGAAAACATTTGCAGTTGCGACTGCAGATTTATACCAGTCTGTACTTTCTGCAGCAGCTGCAATGATACTTTCACCTTCTAATGTTTACTTTCTTGTGTGTGTCTTTGCGTGTAATAAAGTTAGTCATTACTTTTGAATTAGAACGGCTGCTAACGTCTGTTACATGTCTCTGTATGGACTGGTTACTCTGTGCTGTTGAGGAGCCGCTGAAAGACTCACACACTCTATATGGTAAACAGCAGTCTTGTACAGTTTCATATGTAGACTGGAACCAACAACTGGGTTTTACATGTGACTATATATAAACATTATTACAAAGTCTGATTCTGCACCATGGCCTTATGGTTTGTGATACGGCACAGCCAGTGAAATGGCAAAGAAGCCAATTTACAGTTTATAACTCAACCACACATCAATAATAGAAAAAAAAAATAGATTACAGTAAATCCATGGTTCAAAACCTGCATACCTTTGAAATGTCAGAGGGGAAACCACAATGGATAACTCATCTCAAAACTCATTTCAACTGCACAGTGCAAGCTGTATTACAAATATTCAACAGCCTACTGTTCCCTCCAGGTATTTTTCAGCAAAACACTCTATACATTTTTATTTGAGAAAAAAAAAGGGGGGGAATGTATTTTTTCACTGGCAAGCAGCCAAACCAATTTAATTGCATTCCAAATGGGCGCAATCTCCACATAGCAACCAACCGTGTTGTATTTCTCAAACTTCAACAAGCTCCTTGACTTTCTCAGAGTAATTGAAATCTTCCACTCTTCCACCCTTGTCGTTATGCAGAGCAGCAGAAAGTACAACAAACCAAACCACAAGGAACAAGGAGATCTGGCTCTCGGAATGAGCAGCTTTAGCCAATTTGTAACTTCATCAGCACATCTTGATACAGTTTCTCTAAAGTCAATTAAAAGAATATTTGGTGGTCTGTATCTCGATAGAGCTAACGCCTTTCCCCTGCCAAGAAGCTGCTGAATACCCATGACTTGTGTCAGCAGGATTCTGTCAAAGTCTGAGGGAAGGTCACCGCTTTTCATTTTGGATTCACTCTTCTAGCATCAAGCCATGTCCCGAAAACAAAGAATTTGGTATCTGAATGCAAAGCTTTTGCATCTGAAAGATATCAAACTTTGCAAACAACAGTCTTCGGTGCCAAGAGGTAACCTTTTAGTACAAACGAGCAGAATTGCAGTAATTATGAACATAACTCGATAACTTGGAAATAAATAAATGCGTTATTGTTTGCTTCCCCATTTCCATCACTACAGAGATTATAAATGCATTTTCAATAAATGTTTCAGAGCTTGATAAAACATCAAAAGATCCTTTAAAAGAGCTTACTGCCAAATCGTTTCAAGAGTCTCAGGCTTTTTTCTTTTCTTTTCTTTTTTTTTACTGCAAAGACAAACTATAATCTCAGAGAGGTCCTCCCATCTACCCGGTGGGTAATTATAGGATGGCAGCAGGCAAATAAATCATCCATCAAGAATGGCAGTAATGTGGACTTCTGTGCATACTACAACCCAGAATAAGGTCCTGAGGTGACCAAAGAACCAGGCATGGTATCAGTCACACGATAATGTGTTTACTTCAGGAAGTCCTTATAACTGGGATGTTCAAGGTCTACAGAAATCCCCCCCCAAAAGGTAATCTTCCTGTCTAGCTTGAATAAAAAAAGAGAAAATAAATAAATGTAAATGATTTAAAATGTGAGATCTTTTAAGTAATCATCCCTCTATTTATGTACACGCATCCACCCCCCCCTCTCTCTCTCTCTCTCTCTCTGTCTCTCTTTTTCTCTCTCTCACTGAATGTGTCTGAGAGCCCAGCCACATGCCAGTGCCTTTGTGTCAAAGATTAAATGAAACCAGGAGTGCCAGCAATGCTGTGTTTGCACAGTGAACACACTTGCTTTCAGCTGCACCAACACATTGCATATCAATCAACATACTGAGGCCGAAAACATACCTCAAGCAGCTACTGTAGATCCAAGTCAAATCTGTAAATGTAAAGTTAATGTAAGGTGTGTGTGTGTGTGTGTGCGTGTGTGTGTGTGTGTGTGTGTGTATTGTGTGTGTGTGTGTGTGTGTGAGTGTGTGTGTGTGTGTGTGCGCGCGCGTAGATGCTTAAAGAATACCATACCAGATTCAGCATAGGCAAAGAAGAAGAAAAACGCAATTAAATGTAGATTTAAGTATAGGGTGCAGTTCTTCTATGAAGTGCTCCTATTTGACGCTCTTATGTGATGTTATCTTGGAGTAGCAAAAACTGACTATGCACACACAGCGGATGGAATTCCTGGAAAGTAAAGCAAAGCTACAATGAAAATATTATGAACAAAGCCCAAAAGTGCCAGAGGTGGTTTACTAGACTGAGGCAAAAAAGGGGCCTAGGGGGACTGTGGGTTTGTAGTGATAGGGAGGGGACTCTCTCACAACACACACACACACACACACACAGACTTGGCTCAGAGCAGCACATCGACAAATGGCACACAGCAGAAGACCAATCCTTGGTGGCCCAACCAGCTAACTTCCTGTGCAATCCTGAAGTATCTCAAATGTGATCTAGATATCACATGTGACACTAGTTTCAAAAGTTGTCACTTTTAGGGCTGATTTTCAATGTCAATGACACGTTGAGCTTTGCATTGAAGTTAGTCACACATCTGACTTTTTTTTTCCTGTGTTAAAAGACCAGGGCTTCTAGACAGAAACCAAATGTCTTAACCAAAAACTACTTATATTTCCAATACATCTTACCATTATACAGTAAACATCCCAACCAGAAATCTTTCCAAAATTGTGACTTACATTAAAGTATATTAATCATGCTGCAAAGTATGCATTTTGCATACTTTGCAGTATGATTGATACTGTATGGTGTTGCTAGGTCAACAACACACCACTATTTATGTGGTCTGTGTGCTCACACGTGTGCGCTTGTGTTTATGTATGCTACGTGAGCGCGGACATGCCTGCATTTACATGTATGAGTGTGAGTGTGTGTCTACCTGTGAGAGTGTGTGTACTCAGTGGACCCATGGTGTCTAAGTGTAGGCCTGAACCAGCTATCTCCAGTTCTGTTTGCACAGGACATGCCTCAGGAAGCTAAGACAACTGTTCATGTTTGCCCATGTTGCGAACCCCTCTTAATACACCCGACAGCTGCATTCATAGACGGCGCAGATGCTATGTTTATCAGTGTTTTTATACATTTATCCTATGGAATCTGTTGGATCACGCCATCCTCGCCGACCTTCTCTGAGGAAACACCCGCCAGGAGTGGAGTCAGAGGATTGAAATGCCAACAAAGAAACCGCATGCCTTGTTGCAACTCTGACAGGCAAATTCTCTGTGCTCTGTATATAATCTAAAACATTATAACCTGTACCTAAATCCACTGTCAGTCTATCATTTGATACAACAAACCTGCCTTTTAACAAGGACTGAGTCAACAGTGGGAGTGATGAAAGATGCCATGTCCCACAAAAAGCTAAATTTCCAGTCATACATTTTGATGAGTGATTTGGTGCCTTCACAGACTTACTCAAGATTGACTTAACACTGTCCCTCCCAATGCTTTGATAGGTAGATCTTATCTTTCAAGTCTACAACTTGTTAAATCTTCCCCACTCCAATCTGTCAACAACCCCAAAAATTGCCCTTATCCCTTTTCCTTCACTCCTTCCTTTTCTTCGTGTTTCATTTCCTGCTACTAGACTGAACAGCAGTCTCATAGCATTTCACATAGAGACTGTACTGAAAAAAAAATCCTAAAAGTACCAAAACACAGGCTCTAACACACCATTCCCAGAGTGATGAAAAGAAAAACAAACTGTTGGGTGAACTGTGAGATCTTTGCAGAGTGTTGAGTGTGAGAGTCAGAGACGATGAGCCCTGTCTGTGCTTATGTGAAATGTTAATATGGTTTTCTCATACAATGATTACGCTAATTTATGTACCAAAGCCTGCTTTACACAAATCTGCCAAGGCCAATAACTGCACTCATAATCTCCAGCATCTAGAATAATCACTTTGTGGTCTATTTGTTTATGAATGAAATGAAGCAATTATCCTAATGAAGATCAGCTTTCTCGCTCTGGGGAATTGTTGCATTTCGACACACTGGAAATGTTTTGTCTTTGTTGCATCTGTCTTAGCTGTGTTGATACCTTAAAACTGTGAAACAATAGGAACACCAAAGTTGTTAGTGTATGATAATTAAGGACATGCGGTTTACAGCAGGGATGCTGAAACTGTTGCAAAAAAGAGCTGCGCACTTCCTGACCTACAGTCTAAACCACATGCATGTGGATGATGCTGAATGTCAGCATCAACATTAAGTTTGGCTGTTGCCCGTGGTGAGTCAAACATGCATTGTTGTATAACAACAAAAACAGAGCCTACTATGCAACAACTTTGTGATATATCCTCTTGCTGCTAAATTTGTTTACCATACCTCTATTGAAGCCTATAATCCTGTATTTTTTCAAGTTATATACTTTATAGAAAAATCAAGGCCACAACTCTGTAGATATCAAAGGAAAACATTACTGAAGGGTTGTATTATATCCTATTTGTGTGCTGATAAAAAGACACTGAATCTGCTTTGAAATGCTACTGTAGCACAGTGAAATTCATGGAGTGTAGAGCAGAGCAGAGAAATGGTTAAATAAATCACACGAAGCAGATGTCTCTCTGTCTCTCTCCTTCTTTTTCTCTCTTACACACACACACACACATTCATTAGTGAAATCCATCAATCAGCATTTCATGCAGTTTGGGTTTGAACCACACCAAATGCACTAAAACAATAAACGTCTGTCTTTCAAGTCGCTATCTGGACTGGAACACATCTGGTGGCATAGCTCGTTTTGGTTTCCACATCATTGAATGACATTACAGACTCAAGGGCAAGCTGAAAAATAAAGTACCCCTAAAATCTCTCTCTATTTTCACTCCATCTACAGCCCTTTCTCTTTCTCTTTCTCGCTCTCTCTCTCTTTACACACAACCCAAATCTACTTCCCCCTCCCTGCACAAACCAGCTAACCTCTCAAATGCTATTCCACCACCCCCTCCCCCAACCAATCAAGAACTGAATATAAAACAGCACAAGGAAACTGGGTGGGTGGGGGGCAGACGGACAGGCAGAGAGGCAGACAGACAGGCTAGGCTATTGCTACTGAGGAACTAGTGGCCTCCTGACGTGAAGACAGTTTAAAACGCCTTGACACATTGAACTTCTCTACACAAGTCGAGGGGGTTGAAACACACACCCAACATCCAGCTGAGGAGCCAGGAGTCAAGCTTGACTGTAGTATTTTGGTTTCAAGGGGCAGTGACGATAATTAGGGTTAATGTGATTTAATGAGGGGCACGAGTTGGGCCGGGGCCGGGCTGTTTCTATCGGCGTTCAACGTCAAATTCGGAATTACTCTGACATCTTGTGATGTGGCCGTGCTTCGCATTACATTACAGATTGCCGTGCATGTCACCACCCCTGAAAACTACCTGCTATCAGTCTAATGATTTCTTATAGTAAACTTACTTGCTGGTGGATAGATTGCAATGTGATAGCAGCATAGAAATGATTTGGATAGCAGGAGTATATTACAAAAGTATATTGGGAATATTTTTTTTTTAAATGCTGATTGCATGATTGAATTCTTGGCAGTTCCTACAATCAATCATCGACATAAATAGACTATTTCCATGGATCTAGGTGATTTAGTAGCTAACCAGGCAGGATAAACTATACTATCTATTTTCAGCCATACATGACTTATGACCCTCTTAACACCTCTAGTAGCTCTGAGTCATGTCTGGTCTAGATTATAAAGTACCGAACAGAGCAACGGGAGCTGGGGAGAGTCTGGTTGAGGCTTTGCCACCTTCACTATCCTGTAGGTTAAACAGAAGTCCACTGTGGTAAATCCCTGTTATGGACAGTACTGCACCCCCTTGTCTGTTTTCTATTACTCAATTGCCGCCCTGAAATTCCCCATAAAATCCTATGTGGGTGTAGTTGCAGAATACAAAGTACAGTATCACTGATGTGGTGGCACCACTGTGGAGATTTTTCCTATGTTGTTACTGTGGTGAATGAACATAAACAGATTAGAAGGCAGGTGAAGTTCTGTCTACAACTCATGTATCTGCAATCTATCTATCTGATTCTAAAAATATTCTGTATTTTCCTTTCTTGCGTTAAAAACAAATGATCATAAATAGCGCCGATTTTCTCCTTCTGTAATAGTATGTAGCCAGAACACAATCTAAGCCCCACTGCTCCAGAGAATAACACTGTAGCTACTTATCATTAACTCAAAGACACAATCAGCCCCAGGCGATCCGGCTTCCCTCCATAACCTTTTGACATTGCTGCTGGGAAGGTAAATGAGAGAAGAAGTTAGACGCAGAGAGGGGGGAGAGGTTTGGGAGAAAGAAAGACTTGGTTATGAATAGTGCCAGGGAGGAAAAATATAAACAAATAAAAATATAACTTCACAAAGTAGACTGTTAATGTATTTTTTTTTGTTTTTAATTTTTTTTTGTTTTTTAAGGTAATGTTCATTCCATGACTGCATTTTATGTGAACTATTATTTGCTCTGAGTTAACTGACTGGAACTGCATCAGGACTATAAACTCAACACTTTGAGTTTGTGTTCACAGTTTCAGCAGCTATAGACTGCGTTTTCCCCTCTAGTGTGCATTAGTGCCATGCATGGGTTAACATTTTCCCAGTGAGAACGGTTGGGATATTGCAACTCGGACTGGCCAGTCAGCAGAATGTTATGAATGGGCACAATGAAAAACCCCAAGTCCGTGCTGTTGACCCAAGAATGCTTGCCTCCATGTAATTAACTTTTCTCTGTGTACAGAATGAGGTACTGCTAGAATAACTCTTTACTTTCTTCTGTTTCTATTATGGTCATGTTTTGAAGAGAGAGAGTGAGAGAGAGAAAGAAAAAGAAAAAACACATTCTGAGAATTCAACAGGGAAAATATATTTTGTCTGTCCAAACTTTGAAGTATCCCGTGACTAATACAGTGATTTGGATAGTGGTGGAAATGGAACGGACCACTTGAAAAGGGATGGTACATGCTCTGCAAAAAAATCGCCTCATTGCTCTTTGGGTGGACAAATGTCATCAGCTTGTTACTTGCGGTCATATAAACATGCACAATGAGGTATTACAAAGTATAACACGTGGGGGGGAAAACGCGATCAATGTATAAATGAGGGTTATCTTGTTAAACATGTTTCATACACCTCGCCTCAAGGTATAATAGCAATTAGGTATGCACCGCACGCATACAGTCAAACACAGTAATGCTTTTATTGAGATATCACTTCTATGAGTACTGCACACACTGTGTGTCAATAAAGTGTTTGCTCTGCATTGCGGTGAAAAGGGCCTCGGAATATATAAATAACATACAGTAACTTAGAACAGGCTGCAACTATTTGAAGAATAACATCTGCAAACCATTGGATTATAAACCTACAGAATAACTACAGTATAATTACTTGAGAGCCTCTCTCTTGGGCACCGTGTTGTTAGAGGGAAGAGGGATGAGGAAAAAGTGGAACAGCTACAGTAATCTATCCAACTTCATTTCACCGGAGTGATTCTGCCTTGGGGTATGCACAAGTCATAATGCATTTGACAAATAGTCTCTCGCTAAAACAGGCATTTGCGAAGAAGTGGCCTTCAGCACTGGTATACACAGCTGAGTGTACGCTGAACAAACAAGCCTCCCACTCAGTGAGGAAAGATACAGAGAGGCTTCAAAAAGATTAGGAGAAATCTTGGGCGAAAAGTAAAGATGACTCACGGTGATTGTGCAAGTGCAGGACAATGCAAGTTGGATGGAGTTGAGAAGAGCAACAGAGCCGTGGGGTTCGCAGAAAAAAATACAAATCAATGTTTTGCTCATGTGTTGTTCTTTGCATTGTTCTGGAATGTGGATGCACAGGTTGCTTCATTTACAATGCAATCTAAAGAGGCACAACGGCGTCTTTGTCTTACGTAATCTACTCATCGTTTTGTGTTTGAATCAGCTTTGGGTTTTAAAAAGGAAACCAAAGCATTAAGTGCATTCGACTCCTTTTGTTTTACACATTTGTGATTGTTACATACTGTATTCTGTTGATGTTTTATGTGAAATTACAAGAAAGCTATTGTCTAAATTCAAAGGTCAAGTGCAATCATGGATTTGTGGTATTGACTTATTCTGTCAGTGTAATCCATATTCCTGGCAGGCATCAATCAATCATCCGTCTGAATGTGGCTGATCAGTTCTATCCTGTTTCAGCTTACACATTCTTTACGTTCTTCAATTATTAACCCCTTCAGGTAGAAAATATGAATCCAGGCATGCGCACACACACACACACACACACACACACAAACACAAAGACATTCTCACAAAGCCTAACAGTCAGTCTCACAAATAGATGTGTTTGAGTTCACAACACTAGAACAGGAAGTGCTGGGCTTTTATATATGGACTGACTGTCCCACTTAGTGTTATGCTCACTTCCTGGTTAGTTTATTCAATGCTGTACAGTACTGCATAACCACACTATTGAGTTTCAGACAAGCTATATATATATATATATATATATATATATATATATATATATATATATATATATAATTTCCTATGAAATATTCTCACCAAACCATTGAAATCTTTCCTGCAGTAGCTATAACTAACTACACAATATTATATCATCTTTGCAAGCTTCCCTGTTAACACCTGCTCACACAGTACTAGTTCAAGGGGGTCAACTCCATCCAGCTCCTGAAATGAAACCGCTATAAAGGATGAACTATTGCCAAAACGTCATAAAAAACTCCCGTATCATTATTCAACAGTTATGTGTAGTAGCTGCAGCACAGCACAGATAACGTGTCACTCTACATCTAAGTCACAGCTGTTACTTTAGTAATGACAATGTTAGACGATTCTGTCCTTGAAACCCAAACCTGCTTCGTACCGGGCCAACAACCTCTATACGCTCGCTGAATCATGATAACCAGTACAGTTCGTTGTGTCAACGCTACAAGACCTGAGGCACGCCATTGGTCAGAGAGCCAGGTCTCATTGTGATCTTGAATGTACATCTGCAGCAGCTACGGTGGTGTGTGTGTGTGTGTGTGTGTGTGTGTGTGTGTGTGTGTGTGTGTGTGTGTGTGTGTGCCTATGTGTGTCAACTAGACTTGGCCAATATACATTAACACACACAAGTGTGAATATTGTAAAATTATCACAAGGACAGAAAGGTTGCAGAAACCCTTCTATGAGAATATTTTTGCTAGACCTCCTTTTTATATCTATAGCTAATTTAAGGTATGTTAGAGTTAAAAGCTTGAAGTTGATGTTACAGTAGGTCAGGGTTAGGGAATGGCTGCAGCCTCATGTATTGTAATTCAAGCCAAGTGTGGGTGTGAGAGTGTGTGTCTGAGTCGTGTGTGTGTGTGTGTGTGTGTGTGTGTGTGTGTGTGTGTGTGTGTGTGTTGTTCTTGTATTCAGGTGACTGTGTGTATGGACAGGGGAGATTAACAATTCAAATATTGTACTGTGCTATAATGTTTCACTTTGTCATCAGCAAATGTTAACTGCCTACTGGCTCCCTTCCAGGTGCTAAGGCAAGCAAACCTATTTGAATGGCTGCGGGTATAATGCCTTCTTCTAGCTCCGCCAAATGTTTACACAAGTTTTAGCCTGACCACATAAAACAAAACTGGCTTTGTTGCGTATGACCTGTAATCCTGGAATATTTAGCAGTTTTGCCATTTGGGTTAATGCTAAACCTTTATCAGTGAAGCATAGAGTCATAGAGTACATGGAAATATTGGAGCAGTGGAAAAAATAATGTGTTTACAGTAGGCCCCATGACACTAAACAGAAATATCAATAATGAATACTAATTTAATAATGAACAATACTAATCAATATTCATTTAGGAAACTTGACAGTATTTCCACAAAGGGCTGATGCAAACTGATTTTGTCAAATGGAAGCATGTCGGTAACATTGTTTATTGCTGCTCACTTCAATTTACCAATAAAAGTATCTGAGGTTCTAGTAATTGGATGCTATTTCGTGCTTGAAACCGCCTGTGCATGTTTATATGAACACAAAAGCTGATAAATAAATTCCATTATTTCATCCTTTAGAATTGTAAACAACCACGGGTGGTTGCTTTATGGGTTTCTGGTGAATAATTAATTCTTCAAAGTTATTATGTACGTTTTGATGAGATTAGGTGCATGCGCAAAAAGGTGTTAACCAAGCCTGCATAAATATGCTACTGTAGGCTATATTCTTTATTTTGTCGAGCAATGAAACAAAATAAGACAAATGAATATGCCAAGTGGCCAGTTACAAGATGCACGATATCCTATACGCCGGCTTGGAGCATCACAAATGGCCCTGATCCATAACATGCTGTCACTATCACATTAACACGCAATCTAGATAGTTGTTTATTGGACTAATTGTGCATTGACCCATGTGGTAACCTGTGTGGAGCAGATAAGATAGCGTGTTTTCGCAGTTAGGCCAGCAAGGTTTAAACAGGGAAGATTTTTCCCTTTTACATATTTAGTTTTAAGAAGAAGAAGAAAAATGCACATGTTCAATTTGTGAGCATTCGCCAGCAGCTCCAGTGCGCTGGAGAGCGCGGTGCGCTCTGACTCAGCTCACAGGACGGCTACAGTACAACGTACCCATAGTTTATCCAGGTGAACACATTTGCAAATTCTAATTAAAGAAAAAACCTGCGTGCACAAGTTCAGAACAGGTGTCAAGTGTGCTTTTCTGCAGAGTTTAAAACAATCAGCACAGCACAAATACAACAAAGTTTAGGGATAGTGTAGCTTACAGACTCATTTCGATCTAATACATCCCGAGGGAAGTAAAAGTGCAGTACTCGTCGTCTTCCTACACATTGCGCCTGCACATATAGCTATATGGCCCACCATGTGTGAGCAATGTACTTGTTTGCGCGCGTGCATCATCACACCGAGTGCAGCACATCTGACCGACTATTAGCCCGTAAAGTAGAGATAATTGTTACCTTGTTGGCGTGGTAATAGTCCAATCCGGAGTCAGTCGGTAACGTACATGAACCCACGCTTGAAGGGGGAGCTGGATAAAATCTGACGTCCATCTCAGAGTCCGCAAGACTGACGGCATGAAAGCGTAGCTCCAAAAACCTGTGCGACTCTCTCTCTCTCTCTCGCTCTCTCTCTCTCTCTCTCTTTCTCTTGCTCTCTCTCTCTCTCTCTCTCTTGCTCTCGCTCTCCTGCACACTCTCTCTCCCTCTCTTTTCCCTCTTGTTTAGCCTATTAAACCGAACAAAAAGTAGTAGTAGAAGAATAAAAAAGAAGAAGGAGAAGAAGAGGACTGAGTCTCTCCTGTCGTTCACTGATAACACCCGTCCTGCACTTACTTCAGCACTATCTGGGCATTCAGCAGGGTGATGCTCTGATATAACATCCCTATAAAGTTCACTAGGAGACAGGGGGAAAAAAGGAGGGGGGGGGGGCTGCCCGCCTCAGTAATCACAAAAGGTGAACCGGTCACTGAAGTTGTCTGTCAGCAAGCCGAGCCGAGCCAAGCCGAGCCGAGTAAAGATGCAGGTAAAAGATGCAGAATGGATCTTGTCGACGGTTTCTCCCCCAAAACGCCCCGTGCTCCGTTCCTGGTTTCCAGACGCGCTGGAGCTTTTGTCATGTGGGAGCGCTCAGATACATCCATGCGTTCATGTCCACGGAGTGGCTGCTAGGCTGCGACCTCTACCGGTCACAGGAGGAATGGGGGGGGGGGGTCAAGTACCATCCTAATTGGCGGGATAGTGTTTGTATGGTAGTGACAACACAAATCTAAAGTGAATTTAACTCCAATCAGAGTAAAAGGAGAAATACCCCACTGTGAAAATACTCCTTTACACATATAAGTATTGAATGTAATAGTCACTTAGGTGAAAGTATGAATGTGTCAAAAGCAAAAACAGCTAATGTCGAAATAGGCGAGAGAATCTAAAACATTTCCATCAGATCAGATTAGATCAGGTTTGAATATGTCACTCCATGTAAACACCATAGATTCAGTGTTGGGAATACTGCATCACGTAAATGATATACCATGTTGTGCTGTTGTACGATGCAGATAATACATTTTTGTATCTTAAAAGCTATTTAAGTAAAAAAAAAAAAAAAAAGAGTTAAAAAATCTGACTCATTAACTTTGAATGATTGGAGTCTTTTTATAACTCAGACATGAAAATCTAACAAGTTCCTTTTGTTTCTTAATAATGTCACTGAGTGGACTGTCATGGATAGCTATATGCTAAATGTTTAGAGGGACACAGCTGAGAGTCAGTGAAGAATAACTAAAGTCTGCAAATTTTAGAGAAGAACTGGCCAACCACGTGCATAGTTTCTATATTTTTCAGATAGTGTTTAACAGGAATGCCAATAAAACATGAAATCCTAGGGGTTAAACACTGTTTTCATGAATGCATAAATGTGTGGTTTTCTCTCCCTTTTAAAACTATTTATCACTTTGACCCCACTTGATATGATGTGTAATAATTTAGGCCATGAAGTTTATGCTAAGCTGTCATTTTTGGTAATGTCGTTTTCACCTAGGACTCCATACCAAATACATCATTGCCTACAGCTAAATGTACCCCCCCCTCCCCGCCCTTTATTTCATTTTGATGCCTGTCATCTATGCAGCAGGCAGTTGAATACACACTGAGAACAGATAGACTTCTCATGGTAGCTGACATGATATATATTGCTACCGTGCTCCGGCTTTGACCCTTACATACACATACACACACACAGTCACATTTACACCCAGCTGGACAAACCCAAAACATACTCACGCAGCGGTCTGCACAACAGGATGTAAACACAGAACAATGTCCAATGTCTTCAAATAGGTGCAGAGAGGGAAAACAACACAGCTCACAGCCAAATGTGTATCACACTGTTTTTAAGAATGCGGTGGAGTGGTGTTATGTGCTCAGTCATATGTGTAGGAGAAGTGTCATTAATGTGTTTTTGCAAGGCAGAGCTACATGTAAGTTATGTTTTTGTGCCAATGTGTGTGCTTTTTGTCTTTCGGTGCTTTTGGTGCATGTGTTGGAGTTTGATATGTGTGTGTTTGTGTTAACCAAGCTGCCATTGTCATCCCAGTGGGTGACTTGTTGGCCCCCTCAGGACTGTGCCTATGTCCGTGTAGCTATTACGCAGCATGGCGGCTTTGGCTCTGGGTTGGGGGCCTGCTTTAATACCAGGCACAGATGGGTCGCACGGTGGGCTTGCTGTGGCGGTCTGACATCAGCTGCCAGCTCGGGCTGTCCTGAATCCGGGCTCATAAGGTTAACTGTCACAAAGAAACCGATTCCTCGTCATTCTGTACCTCCGTGTCGCTGTCTGTCTGATTCTTTTCTGCCTGTCTCTCACTTTCTCTCTGACTGTCACTTGTTCACTCGGTCTCTCAGTCAGTCACTGTAACAGCAGAGAAGACACAGTACACAGGGGTATCTGGCACGGGCCAACTCATGGCTTCATGGGAAAGGAATGTCGTTTTTTTGTGTTGCAGCGCTGGGTTACAGTATTGGCCAGAAAGGGAATCATGTCGCAGAGAAGGAAATATGTTTTTTTTTTTTTTTTTAAACGAGGGGGTGGAAGAAAATTTGTAAATGGAAAAAAAGACAAGGGAGCATTGGAAGGATGCGACACAGGGTGGAATTAGTTGTGGGGTGGAGGGGTGAACAAAATAGAGACTCAGACTGGTGTAACATGTAAATAAAGGAAAGATGACACAGGGAGAGAAAAGTCAAAGTCACAGAAACTTTTAAGATGTGTAACACTCAAGAACAACTTGTTTCCAACGTGGGATGCAAATCATATTGTCTAGCTTACCATGGTGAAATACATTCATCCACTCAGCGCAATTAGCAAGAACAAACACTTTTTAATGCCTTGGTAAGAGCTCCGGCTAGCACCAGGAAATGAGAGGAAAATATCAAACAATATTTTCCATTAGGGGTTACGACCCAGCCGCTGCTTAGATGATGTCAGCACTACTGGTTTTATAACTTCTTCCAAGCTTAAGTGATCGCACTTT
>NC_045736.1:8756687-8760317 GCF_008692095.1 Etheostoma spectabile | reverse complement strand
GGTGGTGGTGACTCTCAGCCCCCGACAAGTTTTAGTTTTTGGAAGTAAAGGAACTCAGTAATGTTCAGTTTGTGCTTTTACAGGAGGAATTGGCCTTGGAGAGATTAAATAAAAAGAGGCAAAAGACAAAGTCATTTTCTTCCTTTTCTACTCTGCTCCTTAGATTTCTCCTCTTGCCTTTAAGTGAACTGGTATTTCTTCTTCCACTTGGGAAAGTGGACTGATTACCATCAATAAGCATTAAGCAACACCAAAGAAATGATTTCCCTTTTATCTCAAGACACAGTGATGCTGGAGTTTTTTTGGAGCTAATTTTCTGCCTTTGCTTGTTTCTTTCACATCCCTGTTTATAATTTATGAGTGCTTTTATAACACTATGAGATAGTTGCTACTTTTCCCTTGCATCAGTTTTTTAAAGCAAATGTTATTACATATAGGAAGAGAGAACCAATTCCTTGCTGTGAAATGTGATGTGGGCTTAAAATTGATTGAGTGATATAAAAGCCTTGATCACAGAAAATGTAGACTATATACATCTATACATACATACGTTAGTTTGCCCTTTTTATATCTATGTACTGTACATATATAATGTATATATTTGTGACCTTGGAATTATAAGGCTCCATCTGCAATCTGAGATGTTGAGTAAATGAATTAGCAGTCTCTGTTGAAGTAAATAGTACTGAATGACTTGTATATTTGTTGAACTGACATCAAAACATCTTAAACTTTGTTGCATGAGTGAAAAAAATTCTCAAAATGAAGCTTGGGAAATGGAAACAAAATTGGTGTCAAATAAGCTTCACACACTGTGTGTTTCAGATGTCCTATTGTACATTAATCGGTATTTCTTTAATGGCATCCTCCCTCCACCACATGAGAGAACACACATTAGCCTACTCTCTCATCTGTAACAAATAAGCAGAGTTATGCAAGTGTTATTTTATGTCAGTATAATAAGGCCTTCAGTTCCACACTAGTTATGGAAAGTGAAGCTGTCAAGGTGCAGTTTTATCAGACACAGCTGGACGTTTGTTGTTGGTCATTTTGTGTAAAATATTAATGCTTGTTCTTTTGTAAAACAGCACAAAGCTTTCATGTTCAGACATTACTACTGGACGTTTTAGAAGTCATTTCTTTACATCAGAGCAGTACAAGGTTATTTTTTACACAGATGTTCTATGTCCATTAAACCCAAATTGAAAGTACATGTTGTTACCTTTCGCTCTGATTTAATTTATCACTAATGTAAATGTTGTAACAGCATTTCCTAGGTCTACTGGCAGTAATGCCATATAAGGTTGTCCTGAGAAAAGCAAACAGCAAAGTAATGGTAAACAGGAAATAGTTCAATAGGTCCATTAAGGAAAGAGATGACTCATTAATGACCCAAATTTACACAGAAAACACGCCGTTTTCGCAGTATTGCAAAGAAGCAGCAAATTTGTGGAAAAAAGATAAAACCCATTATGCTGAAAATACCCACCTTTGCTTTGATTTGTGTCATTTGGGTTCTGCCAACCACTTTGTGACAGAGCAGCTGGTAAAATGCTTCGCAAATGACTTTGCTTTTGACTTTGGTTCTCACACAACGAATTTCACTTCATGTCAATTTGAGCTAAATCAAGCCAATACATATTGTACCAACGGTGCTTAATTTTTCACATTTCGACTCATCTCCTGCTGCCTAAATATGTTGAGTGAAAAACCATTCAGCTCAGTCAGTTTGGCTGTTTCTCCTCAACCATGCACCAAATGATTGCTATTATTTTTGCTCAAAACTACCACGGTCATGAACAGCATACAAGAAAATTAATTTAAATAGGAAGTGATGACATGACAGGGTTTGCTGGAATACGTTTCTGGGTTAACAAGGCATATAATGGCTCCAGATGCAACATTCTAACTGATAGAAACAGCAAGTGGCTTCATATAGCTTGGAACTATCACACTGACGAAAGCATTACAAGAGACCCCATTCTTGTCTGGGAATATTTAATGCTCAGTCTCACTGACCCCCATAAATGTTATTTGCTCCCCTATGAGATCATATTTCTGTATGTTCTTTCCAAGAGAACAACTGCATATGGCAAGCAAAGGTGTACTGTTCATGAAAACCTGAACCTGACTTAAGGAAATCACAGACACTTCATACATTTCCTGGCGTGGCATCAACTGAATTACAATGTGCAAATAAACTAAAATGTGTGACAGTTCCAGAATAACAACAATTACACGCCAAAGAATGATTTGCAGAATTTGCACTTCTCTTTACCCAAGCACAGTTGAGTTTTGTATCAAAGCTTGTGTGAATAAATTCTGTGTGAGGCCATGGCAGCCTGGCCACAAAGGGCTGTTCAATGCTGAACCTTTGCTAACCTTTTCTAGCCACTGACCTTCAATAATGAGACTATGTTGTCTCTTGTTCCTTCGGACAATCGGCCATTGAAACAACTGCCATTCATGGAGTCTGCTCCACCCCCTGCGTGACCCTTTTCCATACTCGTAATTAGCTGCTGTTGCATTTCCACCAGATGTAAACCAACCACGCACAATATTTACTATTCATATACGGATGTACGGGATTTTATCAAATTAGATATTATTTGTTACACCATTTCAATGTCAAGTTTATGGACAATGGTGCCTTGGTGCATCTTTTTTTATTTTACATGTTTTGATTTTTACATGAAATTACAGTGATGTGAATGTGAGGAGAAACAATGTAAATCTTAAATTACAATTAGAAAATGGGTATTTCTAACCTTTTAGATTTGTTCCCTTGAAAATGTTATTTCAACTCGTGTTTTCACAGCCCCATCATCCACTCATCCTTCCATTCCACTTCTGAATAAACCCTCCTCTTCATCATCCTCTCATTCCCCGACCTTCTACTTATGTTGCACGTGAGAAATGAGAGGGGGATGGGAGGGAAGATGAATGAAACAGGGAGTGGGGAATGAAAGGGAAGGGGGGGGGGGTAGAAGAGAGCAAGATTGGGAAAAATGCCCTTTGACTGGATTTAAAAGTCTGTGGCATTTCATTTTCAGAGAGAGGGGAGCTTCATCTCCTTCAGATCCTTTAAGGGCCAACCTAATTGATTAATGTTTCCATCTCATTGAGAAGAGGAGGGAGGCCATTTGAAGCTTAACTGGAGCCGTTCACATTCCCAAGTCTTAAAACAGAACCACCACGGAGAGAGATGATGACAGAATGAAAGACACGGTGATGAAACAAAAGTCTGAAATTCCAGTAGATGAGTGAAATATGTTGAAGGTCGAAAACGTTTAAATAATATACTGAACGTAGAGGGATGGAGAGCTGGCTTACCCACTACTAAGAAGTTTCCCTGTAATGAAATAATGTGCATGATTTTGGCAAAGAGGTATTCAGTTTTCAAAAAGGCTGTTTAGGTTTCTGCACCTGTCACAGGGAGCCGGCAGCAGGCACTTTATGTTATTGGGAAATCTAATGTAAGAAAATCCATTGCCTTTCCATTAAAAGTGAAGTCTGGGGGGGAACACACATGCTAGTGACATTAAATCTGTGGTCCACAGGGAAAACATATATTTATATCTGGATAATTTGGTGCTTTGAACAGGTGACGCTTTCCCCAATTACAAAGTT
>NC_045736.1:8746811-8756677 GCF_008692095.1 Etheostoma spectabile | reverse complement strand
TTTTTTTTTTTCAATTTGTGGCACATGATACATTAGGTCTTACACTGATTTCAAGCTTTGCATACCCTATACTTCAGGTCACAAATACATAAAGCTGATCATGGCTGAATAGAAGTAATGGAAATTAATGAGAGGAGAAACACACAACATTATAGCTCTGCATGCTCAGGTGCAAGCAAATCTTCCCGGCGTAATTAGAAATCTCAAAAATCACTTACTGAAAACGCGCCATGAATATATATATGCCTTTTGCCTGTTTCTCGACAGCAACATGGAAAAATATTTATATATCGAAGACTCTGCGGGCATTTCCAATCGGACAACAAAACCAGTGGAGAGAAGCCAAAACAGTACTGACCTTTACACAACATGGTATACTAAATATGAAAGGTCAGCTTGCCTGGTGGGGGAGGGTGCCACTGAAGTGGAGCACATAGCAGCAGACAAAATACTGTAATATCTATCAGGCAGATCCCCATGCTGCCTTCAGCGGTCATTTGAATGTGAAGGGTGTTGAGGCAAGAGAGAAGAAAAGATACATGGTTCAATCTCTCCTTGCTATCCTTCTGCTGCTTTTGAATTTGAGTTGCGTCGCTCTGCAGTGTATTGGCCGTTTTGATCAACTTTATTAACTTGCAGCTGTTAAAGCTGGTGTTAACATCTGCTTCACTCCCTGAGTCAAAAATACTGTAATTTATTACAATTTCTGTTATTTGTGACCTAACAGCCATGACTTATATTCACCATTATTAAGGCTCTGTTTTATCATTCCATTTTCGATGCCTATCACACTGAAAGGGGTTTGTTAAGTTGCTTTCATAAGTGCCCCGGCCATCTGGAGAGCCTGGAGTTTTCCCGGTGGCTAGCCAACCTGTGGGGCAATCAGCAAGCCAAATACACAAAGATTTTAAAACGTCCGGGGCTGTAGTCTGGTCTGACAGCTAGAGTGGCAAGGGAGGGAGGCTGAACTAGAAAAAAATTAGAACCAACATGTAAAAGAAAATCCAACAAAATGCCACAAAATGATTTATTTATATGGCTATAAAAGCCTAGGACAAGAACTACCATTAGTGCTGTTAGGGTTAGTTCTTCTAACATCAACTTCCTGTATAATAATAATAATGGAACGTTCCATGGATCCATAGACGCTTTACATGAAGATGTATATATATATGGCACGTTAATGTTCACAGGAATATTGAAGAATTAACCACTAACTAACCTTTCAACAAACTGGTGATCATGACCAAAAACATTGTAATTATGGTGATAAAGACTTTCTGCCTCAGAAGTTAAAAACAAAAGATTAATGCACTACTTATTTTTTGTAAAATTGAAATGTTTAGACATTACAGTGTTAATTACGTATATTTATAATTATAATTATAAATATAATTACATAAAACATAAGCACTATCATTAATAATGCTGTTTAACTGTATATCCATATGTGGGTTAAGATGGCAGTCTAGTGTTTGTACAGTTGGTCATTGTTAAAGTATCATGTGTTACTACCTTCACAGCATGAGAGGGTTTGTTTTTCTGTATTTATAGGTAAATAAGTATTTCTAAGAAAGAAATTATTTGATGCAATTTAACATACAAATATAATATTGACTTTAAAAGTTGCATTCTTTCCCCTTTTGGCCACTTGGGGGCAGAAGAACGCTACAAAACGATGAGAAACACTCTCCATTGACATATTATCACTTCAAAAAGGTGTTTTGCTAATGTGTTAGCATGCAGTTGCCTCAATTTAGGAATATTTTCTATTTTATTAAGAGTTCTTCTTAAACTGGATCAACAATTCCACTTCCTGACACTTTTGCTAATTTACCAATTTGATGTTAAACGTTGTTCCGACTTGGGAGTGTTCACACATTACTCCCTAATAGTTACCCTGCTGCTAGCATTGTTATCACATCATTAGCCTAGATTTGCCACTTTTGCATTAGTATGTAGTTGGAGCAGTTTGTTTGTAAATTAAACCACATTTGATCAAACAGTGTTTAATTCATTTTTAATTAGCTGAATCATTTGTATTAGTGTTAATATACTCACAACTAAGTGATTATCTGAGCCACATCGTCTTTTCACCTATTTTTCTTTTCTCTATTTTTTCCTCTATTAACTCACATTGAAATCTAAAGATGACCTTGATCCTAGTTGATTTTAGACTTTATTAAGGCGAAATTAATTTCCAAAGCACTGTACACATCAGCCAATAGTACATACAACAGCACACAGTAAACTACATACAAAAACAGATGATAGTACACACTCAGGCCTGTTCAGCAAGGCTCTTTATTTAAGTATTTATCAAGGCTCAACCTACCAATCTCTTACTTACCAACATGGGAGGCTAATTATCTTACTTTATGTTTACAAGTAAAATTAACTGTACATGTTCTCCACCAACATCAAACTCCATCTAGAATCAGAGTGGGAATTGTTGAGGGTTATGTTGCAGTCAGGCTCTGACATCAGATGGAGTCATTGCAACAAAAAAAACTGTCTATAAAGAAATCTCTCCTTCAGAAATTAATTCAGCTTATAAATCACAACAGAGAGAGGTGCATAGTCCCTTCCAACATACTCTTAGGTCCATGAATCAGAGTGAATGCTTTTGGGTTATGTAATGCTGAGGCAACATTCCAACATCTCATCTAAAGGCAACCACAACAACAGGTTTATCTTGTTGCTATATTATAGTTTGCTCTGAAGAAAGGTGAAGGTGGTGTTTTTTAGAAACTAAATTTCTTTTATAAATTATCAGCCAAAATGCCACAGACATTTAATCTCTCCCTGTAGTTCTGCCATCAAGCCATCAAGCTCTACTGTCATCGAAGGCCTTTTCCTTCCTTGTGTTTACATTAATTATGAATATCTCAAAAACAAAGAAAATCTCCATTTCTTTGTTTTCCTTGTGTCACACGTGTGTCAGGCAACCTTTGCAACTAATACTGCACTGCCTCACATTAATTGTGGTTATAAAAAAAAACTATGAAAATAAAGAGATTTGTAGAGACTCAATCCACTTTAGAGAAACTAATCTCATGCACGATAATCAAGGGCACTTTCTTCCATTTCCATCAGCACAAGAGATCTATCTTGGATTTTAGATAAGTGAGAAGAGGAGAGGATCTACAGATTTATACAATCTTGTAAAGTTACATAAGCCACTCTAGGCTCATGGCACACTTAAATAAGCAAAGGTTATATAACAGCTCTATAACTGCACTTTGCCATTGAGTAGCAAAGACAAATTAGCTCGGTGCACAGGAATTTACAAGTAAAGCAAAACATTGTACTAGATTCCTGCTTTTGTTCTCGGTGTGCATTAAGCCGTGTTTTCATATAAAAACTAAAGGTACAGCTGTAAAGTATTTCCTCCACTACTGGTGACTCACAGGAAGTTAAAGGGAAACGTGAAAAAATAAGTCAGAGCTGCACAAACACTGAGAATGCACACACGCACACACACACACACACACGCACGCACGCATTTATTCTGTGTGTGAAAGAGACACAGACAGATGCAGCTGTCTGTGTTGTATACCTATCTATTAAAAGAGAAAGAGGGGTAGTTGTGAGAGCCAGAAGAAGTTATTTATCACTATTCTGTGTAACCCGGCCCCCTTATAAATTCAGAATAGCTGCTGTTATGAGTAAAGCCTTTCATGGAGTCATTAATATTTGACAGAAAACATGGCTTTTTTATCAGACGAACATTTTTACCATTACTTTTCTCTTGTGTCACAGTGCATTACAGGCTTTTGCTTTTATCTCACATGGTTCTATTACTGAATAAGGCACCTCCATGCATCCCATTCTTCCCCTATTGCGTTCATCAATTAACATTTCTACTTGTGTTAAAAGACAATGCATTTAGTCCTCCGCTTTGATCTTCAGCTCCATCTGCATCCGTCACTCCTCCTCAATCCCAAACGTTTCCTTTATACCTCTATTATCACACCATTTACCAGCGTGACTCCATTATTTCAAACATCTGCATTATTATCATTAAATACTATTGTCATTTTGTATATTACCGATCATTCTTAATGGACGTGGGAGTGATGTTGAAAACAAATGCAATCAGGTGAACAACAACATTACAGGATGCCGTTTCCTCGTGCTGCGAGAAAACGCAACCAACTGTGGTGTGTTCATGCTCCCTATAAAGGTAATGGATGGATCACAGACTTGCATTTGGACTAACACAGGACCTGTTTTTTTATGTTAAGCTTTTTCATTAAATTTGAGCCACTCTCACACATCTTAGACCCATTTATTTAGACATCGTTTAGAGTTGTGGAGCAGAAATGATTTGCCGATGAAATGATCAGTAGATTCATTGGTAATGAAAACAACATTTAGTTGCAGCCCTATTTATTAATGTGTCACACATAGATGTCAAAACACTATTTTCTTATCTGCTTCTTTTTACTGAGCACACAGCACAGGAAACATTCGAAACAGGTTAACTATAAAGATTTGGACAAGATTCCCCTTGAATTATATCAATATATCTTTATTATTGCCTCAATACAGCCTGTATCATAACGTCTAAACGGGCCTTTATGATCACTATATGTCCGAGCATCTTTGCAAGTACGGTATTCATAAAAGTTTCACTTAGATTGAGAGAGATGTGACACCTCACTCCGTGCAGGATGTAATTATTAAAGTGATGAACCAATCCATTAAGCTGTGATCATAGATATCAAAAAGGATGTGGTGTTTTAATTATAGTTAGCAGGTTAAATTAGGCAGTCCAAGATGTTGGTGCCGACTGTACACGACAAAATGACTGTGTTGCAAAGGAAAAGTTGGTTGTGCTGTGAAACCTAATTAAATGAATGAAAACATTTCAAAAGGCCCTTACATTTGTTATTTTCGTTTTGTCGGCAACATATTCACGAGTCAATTCTGCCACCAGCAGTTGGTTTCAGTAAAACATCTTGTTGCTAGCGGCAACCACTTATAGCACAGTTCCGTGGCAGTTTCACTGCCATCATAACATCCACCTTTTTGTTTGTTCATGCAAATATTGACAATTTATGTGTGGGATACCTGTTTTGTTATGTGATTGGTTGTATTTTTTGTGTTTACTGCCAGCCAAGCTGGTCGTTATACAGCGGTCTGACTGAGGCTAATGTGTCATTTTTAATATACAGTTGAGATAAAATGACCTATAAATAAACTTGCCCTGCCTTTACACTGCTTTCATCTGAAACTTCATTTCACTCACACTCATAGGTTGACACTTCAACTTTACTCAGTGCACACACAGAACTGCTAATTCAACTTCTTTCAGTAGTTGTAACACAACTGCCATTTCAACTACAACTGTTTCAGTATCAAATGTCTCATTTGAAAAATTTCAGCTGGGAGCTACCCTACATTTTCTCCAGGTAACAGCCCTTTCTGGCTATTTAACGCTTGTTTATGTAAAGCTTAATTGGAAAAAAAAAGAATAGTAGTGACTCAGACTTGATGTTTGCTTGCTGAACCAATATTACGTAAAAAAAAAAGAAGAAAAAAAAACAGACTAAATGAGTATGGAATTTTAAATAACCAGCTTGGTGAATTTAAATAACATCAAATATTTATTGCAAATAGCTGTATTAATCATAACTATTCAGTGGCACAGGACAGTTATCCTCTGAGAAAATGACAGAGCGGGCATAACATTCTCCAATTATTGGAGAGAAGCCTGTCCTCTCCACATTTTATAAATCTTACACATCTTGCTGTTCTGATCTAATATTCTCTACATGCAGCTATGGTGCCCTTTCCACAAATCAGGTGTTTAGTTTATATCCCAGTGGTAAACAAAAGTAGGAAAAGGTACACAATGAAGCAATGTATTTGATTGTCAGCTTCCTCAATTTGCAACGTACTGTATAACCAATATTTTGTCAATCATTAATATAGAGCAGAACAATAAATCCACTCCAAACATAACGCTGAGATCGTGTTTTTAGTCTTTTTTTTTCTCATGGAATACTGTAAAACGATGTAGAAAACATTTGTTATCCACACATCACTATCACTAGTTTATCCGCCAATGAATTGTGTACTGTTATATAGTAATTACTCATTCCTGTCATTGGTGAGAAAGAATATACTCTCAGTGCTTTGCAAAAAAACACAAAGTCTCATGCTCACATCTAGTCAGCAACAGGCTCACTGTAACAGCCTTCAGTCTTTTATTTCCATCCATAATGTGCACAGGTGCAGCTTAATTCAATTGGAAGACGTTGCTGTGGCTATACACAAATACGTCTCCACGTTACCAGTAAAGCTGTTGTCATGGAGATGATGAGGCGTTATATAAGCTCAAATGTATTTTTGTTCAAAACAAGTGTTTGGTCCTCACTGTGCTCATTTCATTAGGATATGTTTATACCCACACATATAACCACAATTGAATCAACTGTCTGTCTTTTTTCAGTATAAAGTAATACACTTTAACAAGTTTTTTTTTTTTGTATGGCAAGTGACGTATGAAGGATATGCTCTCAAGCAGAGATATTTTATGCCATCTGCAAAAGTTGATAACAGGCATTTCCCCTCCGTATGACTTTCATCTGTATCACTGTCACAAAGCAGAGCTACAGGCTTGATATTAAAAACTCATGTCTGGTTTCACAAAAGACAATGAGATCTTACCTTTCAGCCAACTACTGTTATGCTCTAAATGCTCTTGCAGGGACGGCGGGTTGTCATTCACTTCACCTTTAACCTCCTATCTGCCTCTGGATCCAGCACCTACCAGCTTTCAACAGAGGATTAAACAGCTATTGACAGAGGAGTGACGTGATTGACAAGTTAAGGTTTCCTTCCTTGTCAGAAGGGCCTCTGTGTCTGTCTGGCCCAGGTCTTCCCGGAACTCACATTTCACATTCCAGCGTGACTTGAACAACTTCTGAATTTCTCTGCTGTGATATACGAGGGAGATGTCTAGAGCCTCACTGTTTGCACTGTTTATCTAAAGGAACGACTCCTGTACATTGACAAGGGGGGATAAAATTCTTAAATAAATTCGCATTCGAGTGTTATGTAAAGTTCTTACTTGCTGTTTGCGAGCCTTGAACGGGGTTTCTCTCACGGTGCCTACATGTCCAGTGTGCAGCAACACCTCCAGTCTGCAGCAGGCACTCGTCTCAAAGGAGGGAATTTTCAGCCTCAGTGGATCATGTGGGAGTAGGTGCTTACTGTATATTCATTTTAACCCTTTGACTTTGATTTTAACTGAAAGAGGGGCGGTTGGCAGTGGGTATCACCGCTTGTGCTACTTCAAACAGACAATAACAAGAAGTTTTGAATAACCTGTTTAGTTATGAATTAGTCTGGAGAGCCCCTACGCTCACAGGTACAGGACTCATGCTTCATTTATGCATACAACACTGTTACACGATGATAAGCATTGAGTTTCTTTTACATTTTGACAGCTAAGTGGAGAGAAAACAGAATGCTGAGGGAGGGAGTTCAAAAATGTAGTGACATTCTTCCTAATGTTCCTGTCAGATGACACTATATGTATGGCAGGTAAGTTAGCTCTATATCAATAAACAGGGACAGAGAGTAATAGCCGAAGGCGTAAAGCTGGAGGGACTTGTCTCTCTGTCTCTCTCAGTCATCTGGACCCACCTGTCCGCAGCCGGAGCCTCTCAGAAGATTTGCTGCTGGTTGGGGAATTGGTGGCTGAACGATGCGTCAGGGGTTGTCATATAAAATGTGAGTGCTTTCCCCTGAGTAATTCTTTCACAGACTTTTATGAAGGCATCAGCCTGCATACTGAGTAAAAGGATTGTAATTGGACTTCTTTCATTCAAAGTAATATATGGAATATGTGGTATAATTACAGCGCCCGGTAATGGTCTGCGGACGACGGAAATGCTAACATGCAGTGATTGGTTTTAATGTGTGTTCATCAGGGGGAATTTGCACCATATTGACTTGAGACTTTTCTTTAGTGATATTTCGTTTAGGCTTGTCAGACGTTATCGGCGTGTCTTTCATAACCTCCCAACTACTCAATGCGACCATCCAGGATGATAGAATGGTTGAAAACAGCTTCTCAATAAATGAAACTTAGCAAAAATGGTCTATTATGTGCCAAATGAGTAATTTGTGTGGGCGATGTCTGAGGTCAACTGTACCATCATTAAAGCGCTCTTGAATAGTCTGAAAACCCCTCTTATGCAACTGTGCTGTTTGAACAGAAAGTGTTGTCTTCTTATGGTCTGTTAGCTACTTTCATTTCACCATGACTGACATGACTATTTAGTGAAAGCTGGTTGTTTGTACTGCAATGTACCACCACCAAGAAGGTAGATTTCATAACTGAAAGAGGTTAAAGTGATGCCATCAATGTTCAGTTTGTGTTGATCCATATTATTAGGTGAGATAATTACAGATTGTCAATTTGTCAGTTCTTTTTCTCCCAATGTCAGTATGTGTCTCTCAGTTTTCTCTGATATTTTACATGTTACATTTACCGATAAAAGAAATCTACTTTTGTCTTGTTGCAGTGCTAATTACCATGTTTACTGAGTTTATTGTACAACCTGGAAACAGTCAATATTTTACTGAGGGAGATTTCTAGAGCCCCGCTTTTTGCACTGTTTATCTAAAGTAAAGACTCCTGCACATTGACAAGTGGGGATAAAATTCTTAAATAAACTCGCATTTGAGTGTTGTGTAAAGTTCTCAGTGAAAGCTGGTTGTTTGTACTGCATTGTACCACCACCAAGAAGGTAGATTTCAGAACTGAAAGAGGTTAAAGTGATGCCATCAATGTTCAGTTTGTGTTGATCCATATCATTAGGTGAGATAATCACAGATTGTCAATTTGTAGAATTTGTAGAAGAGTCTTTTTTCTCCCAATTTTAGTATGTGTCTCTCAGTTTTCTCTGATATTTTACATATTAGTGCATTTACCGATATAAGAAATCTACTTTTGTCTTGTCACAGTGCTAATTACCATGTTTACTGAGTTTATTGTACAACCTGCAAACAGTCAATATTTTACTGATCTACTGATAACAGTGTGTGGTTTACCCCCCAAACCACCGTGACACCTACCTCCTTGTTCGAGACAAATCGTACATCAAACTCTAACTGCATTTGTGGTGACACAGAAATAATTCTTTACTGGAAACCAGGCAGTTCCTGGATAGCTTGGGAGTTGTCATGCTGCATGCTACATGTTTACAGTACCTTGGGCTTTTCCACACACATCAGCCGATTCATTTTTCTGTTTCTCAGCTAAACCAATCAGGTGAATCTGCTGTTCCACACAGCTTCTGTGCAGCGTGCGAGGGTGTGTGAGTGTGTGTGTGTGTGTGTGTGTGTGGGTGGGTGTGTGTGTTTGTGTGTGTATGTGTATGTGTATGTGTATGTGTATGTGTATGTGTGTGTGTGTGTGTGTGTGTGTGTGTGTGTGTGTGTGTGTGTATATATGTATCAAAACATTCAGCTAAAGCAATAATTTAACCATAAAGTATACAGCATATTTAATGCAAAAGTGATAGAAAACTGACAGAGTGGTCTTTTATAGTTATTTCCCTTCACATGGCCTTTTCTAAGAGATTTTTTTTATTTGTGTCATGTAACCTCATCTAGATGGGATCCAGACCTCTGCTCCATATATACAAGGAAAAGGAATGCATTTTGCCTAACAATTAGTAGCGTAATGTAACCTGATGACGGCGCCACCCAAACGTTCAAAACATTAGGGCCTGGTCACACTTTCCATCATCTCGCTCATCATGAAACATTACTGAAATGAGATCCAGGTAGTGTGTGTGTGTGTGTGTGTGTGTGAGAGAGAGAGAAACAGAGAGAGAGAGAGA
>NC_045736.1:8732563-8746801 GCF_008692095.1 Etheostoma spectabile | reverse complement strand
GAGAGAGAGAGAGAGGACAGCGTTTCACAATCCTCAGATAAACTCAATGTGACAAGACGGTTACTTTCTCCCTCTACTGTGACAGTTAATTCTGCACTAGGAAAAATGTCAAAAATGTTTAGCTGTGCTTGAGCGGAGTTAATTACAGAGCCCATGGCCACTCAGTCTAGGGCTGCTAATGGCCTTGACTTACAGATAAAGCTTCATTTGCCGAGACTATTTTTTAGCTACTGATCTAATATACTTAAAATCAAACATTTTGGCAGCAGCAATTAGATTGTCACTGTTTAGGGTATAATTTAGATTACATAGCAGCCTGGTTTTGTATCACCTGCCATTGACCTGATTATTGTGTGTTACTTATCATTTTGTAACACTGTGGTGTATTGTGTATAAGAGTAATTGTTATGTGTATGGGTTAGACAGATGCACGAGAAATGAAACTACATGCGTGCAAAAATATACACTTTGACATTAATTCTCCAAACTGTCACCACCTGACATTTAGACCCTTTGACCACCTGTGTGTTTGTGTGTGTGTGTGTGTGTGTGTGTGTGTGTGTGTGTGTGTGTGTGTGTCGTGGTGGGTTGTGTGTGTGTGTGTGTGTGTGTGTGGGTGTCTCTCTCTCTCTCTTTGTTTCTTTCCTTCCTTTGAGGTCAGCGAACCACAGTGTTAGTGTTTTCAAGCCACCCTTACATGTCTTTGTGGTTGCATCACTTCCTCCTCACAGGTCCCTTCGGCGCTGCAGCATTGACACGTGAAATCCTATGAAACAGCAATCAAGACATCAGTAGCACAGGGGCCACAGCCAAGTCAACCCAGTCCCAGAGATCGGGACCCAGAGATGGCCCGTGAAATGAGTTGGAGTTGGAAAATCACCGGGGGGACATTCCACGCTCCGCTGCCAATTTCACTATCATAATCAAGCTCAGCTTGTAGAATATTATAGGGCCAACTTTTTTCGCTGACACTCTAACTGTGTATAGATTTTTGTGGTGCAGAAGATAAGAGAGCAGATAAGAAATATTGTGTGGGCTGAACTGAAGATTGTGCACAAAAAAAGAAAGTGCTGCATTTGTGTTAATCTGATCTCAAATGTCGTTCTTTAAATTTGTAAATTAGTTTTGTGAGATTGAAGTTTGGTGAGAAAGTGCAGAGACAAATGTTTTGCCCATCATCAGCGTCCAAGAGGCCATATTGATCCCAATTGAAAAGGCTAATTCCAATTTTACACACTACTAAAAACTATACTAAAGATCTCAATACAGCTATATTTTTTTAGACAACACATCAAAACTTGTATTTTACTATTTAAAGCACGTATCTGCAGACAATTACCAGTCAAAGTATTGAATCAATAACACTCAGGTTAAAAGACATATGAACATGTGGCACATCTAAGGCCCCCTGACAATTAAAATTTTTATGAGACATGGTTGCATTGTAAAAATAGTTCTTTACTGGAAATATAAATTTTGACAAACTGAATGGCCATTTCTTAAAAAGTACCTTGAAATTGTTTTGTTTTTTCATAACAGTACTCTCTCAGCTCTGAGGTTTACTGTAAACCACAACTTAGTTATGATTTCCCAAATTTTCAAGTGCTTGTGATAGACTGAACCCTGGAAATATTTTCTCACAATTGCAACAAACCACACAACTGAGTCATGGGGGAAATAACCTGCAGCATCGTCAAGCAGTCCTTAATGTTTCTGGCCCTGATATAAGAGACTACAGAGGGCTAAGTTTGCTGATGGTATGACACATGGGTGTAAATATTAATGTGAATGTGCTCTGAAAAAAGTCAAGTAGCAATTACGACTCATATTAACGTTCAGTGTAGGGGCCCTCTAGTAGCCATAGTAGTTACGACGGGAGCAAAATAGGAAGTAAGTTGATGAGGTAAGAGCGTCAAATACCGCATAAGACATTTTTCAGTCCCGTTTAAAAGTAATAGCAGGGCGAGTTGTTTTTTATTTTACTACAAACGAAACTACATACAGTTCTGCATCACATGGGTAATCGGATGTGAAGTAATCCAACAAATGTCCACGATTTAAACCCAAACCTCAATCTTTTTTGATTACACAATATTAACAGCTAGCCTGACGAGCCAGACCCACATCAAAATATTGGGTCTGGGAACTCACCATGGGCAGGGCTCAAACCGAGGGGCGGGACAAACAGTTGTCTTTCAGATAGGATAGCAGATAGATAGTAGTAGTCAGATAGTAGGATAACCAACCAGAGCAACGCTAGGTGATAGATTAAACTCCAAACACATCTTCCTTTTTTTAAGAATCAATTCAGTGCTTAAAGCAACACTATGTAACTTTTCCAGCTCCAGTCCCCCTCATTGGCTGAGGTGGTTTCATTGGAACTACAGCTGCTGCTAAAAGTTACATAGTGTTGCTTTAACTCCACATCTTCCAGAGTCGTGGCCAAAGCCGAATCAAAAGCTTGCTGTTTGCAGCAGCAGCAGCCATCTTCTTTGTTTTCAAGTAGCAGGGAATTCACACGGAATCGTCGCTCTGCCGTCATTATGTTAAGCCCCGCCCACTGACTTTACATAATGTGATTGGCCTGACCAGAATTTGTTTTTTCCAGCTCGCAAGCCAACTGAGAGTTGCTTGATCGACCCTAACTGCAAATTACATGTGCTGCCACTAGGGCACGTCTAGATTTCTAGGCTAGTTGACAACAATATGAGAATGGAAAACACTCCTGTGGGTCAATCATTTTAGAGGGTAGGATAAACGACCTATATGCTATTTACTGTATGGTTTGGAAGGCTTGATGGATTTGCTCCTTAAACCGCCCACCGCTAGGTAGGGCGCAGAGCGCAAAGCTCAGCGCAGGTAAACATCATCAAGGGTGGCAAGGAAGCTATTTCCCGTTGCTAGGTAACGACATACTCTTATCTCATTGGTTGCGCTTTCAAAAAGTCAGTGGCAACCATTGATTGTAAATATTAATGGACAACGCAACCGCTTTGGCAAAGTGCTGCAAATGTGGAAGTGCCTCAAAGCTGCATGCTATCTGAATTCTAGCAGGGGACGACACTTGCGGTTGCAAAAGGAGGTTGGTTTCTGTAGCAAGTCTGTGAGAAATTGACCCACTTCTCACTTGATTTATTACCTCAGTAAACATTTTCATAATGAGTGTATGGTCTCAATTGCTAGTTTTAAGTCTTCTGCAACACAGAATGATCTGCAACCAGGATGGCTGCACCCGTAACGGCCAACTCGACGACTCATAGCAGATCTCCACACACCAATGGGTGACATCACACAGGCTCTGTCCGTTAATATTATACAGTCTGTGGTGGCAATGAGGTCAAAGTGAACTTTGAGATAAATAAATTTAACTTAGATTTTTTTAGGTTTTGTGTCAACTTTGTTATATTACTCAAAATACATTTAGGAGCTATTCTTCCTTCTGGTCAGTAGCGGATTGGCAATCGGGAGAGTCGGGACTTTTCCCGGTGGGCCGGTAGTGTTTCGAGTCCGCAATGGCCGGTCTGATAATAGTTATACATTGCAAGTTCTTAGCAACACCATCCAGCTGCCTGGTGTGCGGCCGCTGCCCGCTGGTCAAACCTTGCAGCCCCACTCCGCCCCTGCTTCTGGTCATGGTTGTGCTTGTTAAGCTGACATGCCAGACCTGTAGATGGAGTGAAACATGAGTTCACAGTGAGAAATAATGGGAAAGGAGCAAAAAAATGCTCAAAAATGTCTTGGGTTTCTGCATCAATAACTTGGTAGTGATGTGTCTAATTTTAGTAGGCCTACCTGTGTTACTATAGCAGACTCCCATCAATTTGACAGTGACAGCAGAACTTGAGTTCTGGTAGTGGGGTGAGTGTTTGTTTACATTTACATTACAGATTACACCTTCAAGAAACATATCAACTTTTTTTAATTTCAACAGTATCCATTTCCAAAACCTGCATATTGTCCTGTTGATACACATAATTCAGCTTTATAGATTTAAAATAACTTAAAACATTTCAGGTTCTAGCTTTAAAAGATCCACAGGGAGAGGAGGAACCCACAACAATCATTTGTTGAGCAGCCTTTGTTGAGAAGTGAAGCACTGAGTGTGTAATAAATTGTAGATCAATGAGATATTCAGCTTCTACATCTTCATCTCCAAATCCGGTGTTGTGCTGAGGTGTTGGCCAGCTCAGAAGTAATGGAACCTGATTTACTATTGACCCTGAATCAACCATTGTTCCTCTGTCTCATGAGTGAGTTTCTGAGAATAAATACGTTTTCCTAAATTGGCCTTAGATATGTGGCGCATACATGGTGTGGTGTGCAGATCCTTCATTATCTAGTCCAATGTTGTGTACACTTGTGAAAACAGTCAGATATAGATTTCAACACTGTGTCACAAGACTTGATAATTCAAAAATATAAACGTCCATGCTAAAAATATCTCCCTGAAATTTTCTGAAAAGTTTTAACCATTGATTGGAAAAGGAGAGAGTCCTGCATGCACAGAGAAAATCCAGATCAATATGCTGTACCTCTATTATAGACTGCAGCAGGAGACCTTTTAAAGTCTGTGTATAAGCTCCTGCCTCAGTGGGCGTCTGTGTGTTAGAGAATGGCCTTTATATACTGTAAATCTCCAGGACATTGCAAGATCTCTCAGGCAGCCAAAGCCAGTCGTCTTCATTCACTTGCAATGTACATCTGCCTTTGGTATGAATATGGCTGTCAGTCCCATAAAAACCATCACAATAGAACACGCTCATTAGTATTGTGTTGCGCTGTGCTTCAGCATCAAGCGCCCACCACCCTTGACTAATTTTCTGTTTGTATCGAGAAACAAAAGCTCTCCAAATCCCCCCGTGGGCTCCGGAGTGTCTTGCTGCACATCAAACTGTGCTAATTACCTTTTGCATGATTAATTGGACCAATTAGAATTAGTAGAGGAAGAAAATGATTCTTGGCAAGGTGCAAAACATTAATTAGTCTTTAAAAAAACGTTTATTAGTGTTCAAATTTAATCTCGCAGAACACAATGGGATTAAGAGGAAAAGGCAGTTAATATGAGGCGTGTTCAATCACTCTCGGCTGCAGATGGAATAATGAGTGTCACTGCTTGCATTGTGCTCCGTCACGCACACACACACACACACACACACACACACAGGCAAACACACGCACACACGCACACACACACAGCCTCCATCCCCTACCATAACTACTGTACTGTTAGAAAACACCCATCTTCATCCATCATACAAAGTGGCAGTTGTAACACAAACATTCCAGCTCTGATTGATGAGTCAAGACCATACAAACGACTTATACACAGTAATCCCGTACAAGATTTATGGCCTGAAGGCGATGCATTACAAATTTGCAATAACAAAACCAACAACAGTAGCAGCGGCGGCAGCACCAGCAGCTAATAGTGATTTAGCTCTGGCAGCATTTATAATGGTATACTGTAGTATGGCACTGGTAATAACAACGTTGCATTACACTAGTTCACACGTTGTGTCTGTAGCATGGGAAATAACAGCCGCAAGGCAGTTGTTTATGAAGGTGAAAAATCAGGCAGGTTTGGGGCAGTGAGGACAGTGTGGGTGTTTTCTCACAGTTTGAACATTCATGCAATAAAACAACACAGGGAGTGGCTTCACACTAAACCAAACCTTAGCCTGTAAAAGATAACTGTAATCTGCAAGCATACACACATACAAAGGGTTGGTGTACGGTGATTACAGCACCATGTAACACGGTTGCAGATTAAGTGTATTGGAAAATCACTATAGACTTTATTTTCTTTTTCAAGTTGTTTAACAAAGTCGGTTTACAATCTGTTGTAATCCTCTCTCTCTCTCTCTCTCTCTCTCTCTTTCGCTCGGTCTCTCTCTCTCTCTGTCTCTTTGCTTAGTTTCAGGGGAAACACCCAAATAAAAAACTGAGAGTTAGTTACAGCTGAAATGTGAAACTTAATGAAATCACACTTCACTTTCTTTCCACATCATAAACACAATCGAACAAGGCAGATGCTTCAGTAATGAGAATGTCTGCTGGCTTATAACCATAATACAATTATCAGCAGAATGGAAGTGTGGTTTTGTCCCGTTTGTACTGTATCACAAAAGCAAAATGTTCCGACATTGATGAGGTAACTGTTATGCATCTAGCCTACAGGATGTGACAAGGAATGTACTGAATTTTTCTACTGATTTGGCATTGTAGAGTAATAAATGCGCATCAAATGAGAACACTTAAGGATTTGACAACTCTTCCTTTTGAGTGTGAAGCTTCTGTGGAGTATGTCTGTAAAATATCACATCATCAACTTGATGTAAATACATACTGTACGTAGTTTTAATGTCAAGTTAAGTCAACTTAAAAAAATCGGACATGTGATGAATGACTGTATTGTTCATCAAATAAGGTTTCTCATGGAACAAGGTAGTCTTACATTGGATTGGCATTTTCTTGATTCTTTAATGAGGGCCGAGTAAATGTAACTGATGTAAAGTTAAAACGTGTTTTTCTTTGGAAAAAAACATAAACATACTGTACATTATTATTCAAAGCCAAGCACTATCATGTCTTAAGACATGAGGATGAGAGGATCATGTAGATAGATAGATAGATAGATAGATAGATAGATAGATAGATAGATAGATATTTATTGATCCCAAAAAAGTGGGAAATACAAATATATCAGCCACACAGCACACATACAGACCATACATAAAAAATAACAGGATACAAGACAATGACAAATAATTTAAAATATATACAAGTTGGGAATAAAAACAAAAAAAGTACAACTGTTTAACTATTATTAATAAAGCTGTAGATAATGTAAATTTAAATGAAAATGTAGTTTCTAATCATGATGAAGGTCAGCAGTCACTTCAGTTCTCCTCCCACTACATTAACAAGGTCACTGGGAGCAGCCTCACATATTTCTTGATCAGCTTTGGTACACGATGGACTCGAAGAGGAGCAGCAAATTACATTAGATATAAATTTCTGAGGTGAGAGTGTAAATGGAAGGCAAATCTGTGCTAGCATGAGTAAACAGTTGCTCTTTTTCAAGGGCTTTTACCCTCTACCACTAGGATCCTAAATGAGGACAGGACACCTTTCTAAGTATGTCCCTAAAAGATGATTAGTGATAGCCTGGTTGACATCAGACCCTTCTCAGTTGTAACTTCTGATAGAAGGTTCATTCACAGCCGATTTCCAAAGGGGCGTCACCAACACACACCGCTCAAATACCTCTGGGCGCAATTGGAGAGTCCTTCAACCAATCAGACCAACAACAACCCAGGTGACGTAGCAGCGACAGCTCCCTTCATCGTGTAAAGCAAATCTCAAAGAATAAAAGAAGAACAATTATTATTATTTTAGCTGTCTTTTTTTCATATGTAAAGGTATAGTATGTAGGAGGTAAACACAGCGTTTAAGCTCAACAAGCCAGAGAGACAGAGAGAAAGCAGCGGTGGTTGAGTGAGTTGGGGGTGAATAAAGGGAGGGAGCACCGAGCAAAACAGTTATCGGAGAAATAAAAACGTAAGAAGAAGAAAAGAGAAAATCTAGGCAGAGGGCAGGGTCTTTGCAACTACAGACACCCCAACACACTTCTAGTGGGTCATATGGGTCCTAAAATACATCATACTGTACCTTTAATGATTTGACCTCTTTGGGGGTCAAACAGTTATTAAAATAAAATGTGACAAGTTTCAAGGGGAAACGTCTCTTTGGTAACCTGAAGAGCCCGATGGTTTGTTAACAAAGAACCATCTGAGAAGCAGTCACTGGAAACAGTTTGGAAAAGGGCATGCACTTTCAAAAAACATCTGGCAGGTGATTGGATGAACCATTTGTCCATCATTGTTGTTTTAAACAGTCGCAGCCATCACACACACATAAACCGCGCCTGTAGCTTCTGGTAACTCCTCACCGGATGCTGATGGTTCGGTTCACTGCTGATCAGACACAATCTTTTTTTTTTTTCCAAGTCATCAATTCTTGCAAAATCCTTTTTTGGTGGAACTAACGACAACTTATAACATCCATAACGTGACAAAGAGATACAAGTACCCTATTATGATTTTGCAAGAGGTCACAATCCAAAAAGGTTGGGAGACAAGATTTTACATTTAAAAACATAATAAGCTTATAATATCCAATCAATACTAAACCTGTCAAATAAATGTGGTAAGTGAAAAAGTACAATACTTCCCTCTGTAATTTAGTAAAAGTAGAAGAATAAAGTAGTGAAGGTGGAAATGCTCAAGTAAAGTACAAGTACCTCAAAATTGTACTTACTTACAGTACTTGAGTAAATTTACTTACTTTCCACCACTGTTGACACAGCCAACAGTGGCAAAATTGAACACCGGTCCAGTTCAGAGTTTTCAGCAGAATGGATCTGAATGGGCAAATGTTATACTAAAGGAAAAGGTCACTATAGCTTGCCAGCCAATCAGTTCTAAAATCTCATTCCTTTTTTCTGTTTTATGTGACTTATATGAAAATCTTTTCAGCAGAAGTGATATAGTTGAGAAATAATGTCCAGCACTAATTTAATACCTTATTACCATAAGCCCGGCGCAATGCATGCATAATAAATTGTTGTATCTTTTACACGGCTCATGCATATGGTTGGGAGACCAGATTCTCTTCAAACTGCACCACATTTGCATGATAGGATGTGAGAGTTGGATGGATTTGGGGATTATATGAAACACAGCTTCCATTTCCAGTTCATTGTACTAAGCAGAGGTATCACATTTACACAGATGGCAAGGAACTTGGAAATGTACAGCTTCTGTGAAACACAAAATGTGCGCAAGAGAGAAAAAAAAAAATCACTTCAAAGACGGAACCTATACAGTTTTTTTTTTCACCTTCCAAAAGAAAATGTGATGCTATTTCTAGCGTTCTGTATTTTTTTTTAAAAGGGCTCCGGCTTTCGGCAGCTCAGATGGAGCTGATCAATGTTGTTAGTAGTCTTTAAGCCGCATGGCAACAGTCTTACTATGTGTTTCGTGGGAGGTTCTAGAGACCCTGGCAAGACAATCATGATGCCTATTATAGTTAGATCATTCTAGATGTCAGTCCGGTGAGCATACTATGTCATGGTTGACTGGCATCCCTCTGCCAGTCTACAACTATCTAACTGTACTTTGACATTACAGTGTCGCATATAGATAGCTTTCTTTTGGGGGGGTTAAAATTTGATGAACCCTTTATTTATTTATTATTTTCGATTCAAATGTAGTCTAACTTCATTGTATTGCTACTTTCTTTATTTCAAATTACATAATTGTACTGTTTGCTCGGGCTAGATTGTGTAATGTGTTTCACGAATCTGATTTTAAAAGGAGTGCAGTATTGAAAGAACTGATTAGCTTCTTACCGTATACAAAATCATTATCATTTGTGCTTGCACCTAAGAAGTTTACTGTGGAAAATCACACCACGCAAAGAAGAAGAACACACAGACGCAATTAACTCCCAAACACTTCAGATAGATTTTGTCACTAGGCTTGAAGAGCATGATCTTTACTTTGCCCCAGATTTGAGTTCCATGTTTAAAAAAAAAAAATAAGACAAATATGATAAGGTAAGCTCTCTCCCACATGCTGTCAGTTTAAATCTGGTTGTTCCTGACATCCAACTCAGTATTTAACCACAAATACCAATGGCCAGGTAACGATGATTTGTAGTGATGACAGGGACAGGGGAATAGCCGTGTTAATCAGCTGTGTTTTCTCCAGGTGACACTAACGTGTCTGGTTTCGTTGTTAAAGGTCATGGACACAGCGGTGGAACTAGCTGTGGTTCAATTTGGTGTTTTGTTTTCCGTCAGTATCCAATAGCCATCGCATTTACTACCCACTATGTTGACAAGAGAGTATCAAAACCGGTTGTGTTTTAACAGTGACCAAAAATGTGTGGAATCTATGTCATTATAATAATATTAATAATGAGGCTCCCTCTGTCTTTGCTTTTGTTTTTTTGGAATTGGAGTCTATGGCAGTCCACAGAACCAAGACTTCAACCTTTGAGATACACATTAATTGGCATGTAAAGACAGCTCAGTCCAAAATAATATAACCATTTATTGACTGTAACCCTTGAACCTTACAGTATAATGTATCCTCAGAGGTACGTTTAATACATATAATGAGGTCAGTGTCAGTTAATTTGGCTGGTAAATTATGTATTTTAACAATTTGATTCAAATCATACTTTTTTTTTTCTCCTACACATTATGTTTACGATAAGTAATCAATAGAAGTTGAATAGTCTAAACACTAAACCTTCTGGCTCTAGTCCTGTAGACACAAAATTGCTCAAAACATGCAAAAATCCTCAGTGTGTGTTGGCCGATGTTCAACAATCCTTGCGCCAATACCACCCCACATGTTGATTATTTGGTACTATTTTTACTGAAAATATTCATCACCACTAGCAGTATTTGTAACTCACAGCTACAATGGTTTATTATTAACAGAAGCTAAATTTGTATTAATATGCATTATTCCAGGGGCATAACAGCCAACGTGTACAGTTTTTTTGTTGTTTTGTTCCCTTAGCATGTACAGTTGTTGTGCATTTGCTCTTTACTTCTTGCACACACACACACACACACACACACACACACACACACACACACACTTAAGTTGATACTAAATATTGATATTTGGAAATAACAAATTCATAATAAATTAATCATGAAAGAAATGGAAAGTAAACCATGCAGATAATGTGCTACATTCTTTGAACCAGCTGCCTGTTGTACTTTCTTTTTCTAACCTGACCTGAGATTCTTTTTGTCATGCTTTCAGTCCGTTGTTTTGAGCATAGCAACTCAAGAGTTTCCTGCAGCTGATAAAACGGTTCTTCATGACAGAGCTGCAGCAATGCTCAATACAGAAACTAACGGCTAGAGATCTATTCTACAGACACGGATCAAGCCAGCGCCATGTAAACCAGCTCCATATTTGTAGCGTTAGACAAACCTGTAGCTTGCGGTGGCTCCTGATCCACACAGCTTGTTCGGTGGGAATAAACGCTTTATTTCACTTCAGTTATTCAGATTGCTATGTGGCAGTTTCGATTCACGTCTCTTCTACTTGCGATATGCATTTGGGGTGGAGGTTGGCCTTTTTACATTTGTCTTAAATTACTGTCAGTAAAGGCCACACAGACCCACCATCCAAGTCATCAAATTTCAAATTCTACATATGGGTTTTAGGTCTACATAAAATTGTAGTAAAACCACTGAGCAGTCAGGAACTATGCAGAAGTGTAAATCCTGTCAAGCACATCTAAATATTCAAAATGTGCTTCTAAATTCAAGGCTGTTTTCTACCCCTTTTTCCATTGAGACTGAACTGTCTCTTTCTTTGTCTGTGTCACTCCATTTCTAGTTTTTTTAATTGTATACTTCAAAGCCAATCTAAAGCACAAAGGCCTCTAAAATTAGCTTGCCCATGAGTCATCTTTTAAACCATTCCATAAAGGTTACATGTTTCTCAACAGCAGTAACTGCAATCAAGGCCTGTTGATTGTGATGGGGGACTCAAAACCACAGAGACCCAAATTCTGTCGTGTTCCTTCACATGCTCTCAGTCAAACCTCATCAGGTTCTGTGAATGGAGTCAGGTTTACCTTCAAAGAAATGTTGATGGTTTTAAATGAAGGTTTGTGAGTCAGTAAATTGTTGTATCCCTCATCTGATGTTGTCGTTGTGATGGGTAGAAGATCACAGGGAAACAGTCATGCCTGTTTTCAGGAACAGTTGGGAAAATTGATTGCACACAACTCTCTCTTTATTTCTCAGTATTGCTATATTCAGAAGATTGTGTCATCAGGCGAAGATAATTACCTCTTCTGAAGAGTCCATCATGTTTTTTAATCCTCTGCGTCCTTCTTAGCTACAAGCAACTGTGTGAGGGAGGTGCATAATCACGGAAGGCTTGTATCATGTGGCTGCGCCGACAGTTTTGTTGTCATTACTGAGAATTTGCAACAGAAACTACGCACTATAGCTTTAGGAGTAATTCTTGCCATGCTAACATTAGCATTCAGCTTAAATCACCTCTGTGTCCAGTACAGTGCCGCCTTACAGAGACATTAGCATGTATGTAGACTCTTGTTTTGTTACTTTTTTTTAAACATACAAATGAAACTTTTGTTAAAGGTCCCATGGCATGAACATTTTTACTTTATGAGGTATTTTAACATTAATATGCGTCCCCCCAGCCTGCCTATGGTCCTCCAGTGGCTAGAAATGGCGATAGGTGTTAACCGAGCCCTGGGTATCCTGCTCTGCCTTTGAGAAAATGAAAGCTCAGATGATTTCTCTGGTTACCTCCCCTTTCTCTGCTTTGCCCTCTCTCTTCCTCAAAAGCTACAGACTCAGAAATGGCACATACTAAGGAAAGCTCATTGTGGTACTGGCTCTAGTGGCTTTAATTTTGCACCAAGGCTGAATATTTGGAAAGAGACTTCAGATACAGTATTAGGTGACCACTAAGGTCCATGTAAAAGCATCCAAAGAGCACCATGTCATGGGACCTTTAAAACAGCTACATCAAGAATAAGACTCCATGATAAGAGCTGAAACAGATTTAACTTACTGTAGGCCTACAGTCATTCACATTACTGGTCTTTTTCACTTGAGTGTTTGCAAATGTGTTTCACCATTAACACAGTGACAGGATGGATGAAGAGCTCATTTGAGGATGCATATCTCTGTATCATGTTTGGCTTTTGATTTGTGTATTTCTGTCCGGGCTGTACTTTTGTTGATGTTTGGAATATGGATTTGAACATTAACCATTTGCCCACAACTGCTTGCTAAACGCTGTCAAGCAAAACAACTTTCCCATTGAGTTTAGAGAACCAGTTAATTTAAACAGTGGGAAATAAATGAAAGGATGGTAACACATTACCTCAACTTGCCAATGACATCAGACATGTCCTCCCACAGTAGGCTACAAACATAAGCAGCCTCATTAAGATTAAAAAGGCAGGATTTACTCTTTCTATCTTTGCAGCTTGAATTTTTAGTGCACAACAACTTTCTTTTCTCTTGTTGTTTGCTGTTAGCCAACACACTATTTAACACCTTTCAAAAGATACAGTTACACCTTTCAAGCACCTGCAACTATTGTCGCACTCGTATTCAATATCTCGCAATATCTGTGGTTTTTATCTGTGCACCTTGCCTCTTGTTTTATTGTTTCTAAAAATGATGTTCTTGCAGCAGAGGGGGGTAGAAAAAATACCCTGACTGCATGAAGGTAATTCATATGCATTATTCATCTCTGCCTCATCCATTTATACTTACAGTTGGCTGCAGTTGTATACGATGAAAAAGCCAGTGTACACACTGTATGAGAGGCTGCTTGGTGCACTCAGAAGCCGTTATTCCATGTTTTGCATTTTCATTCCCAAGTACTTCTACTGATTACGATGATGATCATGCTTTATGTTCTGTATGTTTTATTTAGTATGCAAAGGGATTAATAAGATTTCACATATACATAATATCCCTTTTTTCATCAAACTGAGGACTTTGCTGTCGTAATATAGGCAAATGTAAAGTGTGCATGATATGTATGGTCCTTGTTGCTGTTTGAATGGTGAGTATCCTCTCTGCTGGAGCACAGTGTGGTGTAAATTAGTCATTATTGTAGTTATGAAACAGCAGCAGAGCATGTCCACTTGCCCTCACAGATTTACAGAGAAAAAGGTCGAAATGTTGCTCCATGGTCTCTAAGCCTGTCATGGAGGAAATCATTTTTCTGCGGCACCATTGCTTTCAGATGTGGTCAAACGGCATGGTCTCCTGATGCAAAAAAAGAACACACAGTTTCTGAAAATGAAGTGTTTCGAGAGAAATGACTTGTGGGGGGAGAGTCCCTTCGTGGAGACAAGTAATATAAACTCACAGAGAGAAAGCTGTGTGGGAGACAAGAACCAGTTTCATAAAGTTTTCCATTACCAGATATATAATATACAATACAGAGCTGACAAACGACCAGTCACATAGTATGAACATATGCAGTGCACTATAGTACTAAGAGCAAACTTTATTACTTATTAAAATTTCATTGCATCCCCAACTCTGCTCAGGTTATTCTAACATATTTCCCTTACATCAAGCAGATTTAATCAGATTTGTCTATGCAAAGTCACGAAAGTATGACTGACCTGACATTATCTAAA
>NC_045736.1:8700474-8732553 GCF_008692095.1 Etheostoma spectabile | reverse complement strand
ATGTCATGTTTATTAGTCTTGTACATCTTCTATTTGCGGTAACAGCTTGCTTTTTGAACAATACAATCAACAGAGCACCAGGTATTTTCAAACCTTGAAGAGCAGCCTCTTAAGTAATAATGAGAGTAAAAAATGCAGTGCATTTAAGTGAAAACCCCGATTAATTATGTATGATTAGAGGACTCTTAAAAGCTTTTGGGGGAGAAAAGAAAGAAACTACATAAACAGAACACGAAGTCCAGAATGGCTGGATGGATACGAGACGTGAAATTGTAAATGAACCTTAAGTATACAGGTGACTGCAGAATGATGAGAGATATTGTTTCTGCATGGCAGGACGCTGGCTGACCGTTTGTGTACAGGTCATGTCACACTGACTTGCAATTTGCTGTAAATAAAAGACAGGTTTTGTCCCATGTGCCAAATAAACATGTTAATGTGATTATGATGGATATAGAAAATCTTCAAATCTCCTTTCATTCATGTCAATATATACAGTAATTAGACATATGTATACACACACACACGCACACACACACACACACAGTGTGAATACAAGAGAAGATGACACTGTTTATGTTCTTGGTAGCTAGCTACATGTATGTTTGATCAAAGAATGAGTCACTGAGCAGAGGTCATTTGGAAATATTTCAGCTGGAAACACATTTAGACGTGCAGGGGATGCTATACACCCCGATAACTTTTACAGACCTCTGTTGTTCTTCTTTTATTCTTTCCTTTCCCCTCTCTTCCTCCCTGTCAGTGGCATCATGCATGTTTTCACCTCTAAAGTGATTGTACCTGATTTATATGACAGGCCTTTAACCCTGCGTGTGCTTGTCCATCAGCATCAGGCAGGAAACACCCAAGGGCATGTGTGAGCAGGACCAAATCTGGCTCTCTGTCATTCAGTGGCAGTAACCTCCAACTAGAATGCACTCCAACAAATCACATTTATTCCTGCACTATTAGGATGTGAGTCAATCGCACAAGGTGAGAAAAGCTGCAGGTTGTATGCATCCAAAAATATACTTCTACTTTTTAGCAACAATCTTACTGAATGTTTTGTTTTTGAAAAAGTATGATTTATGCATTTACTGTTATGTGAATCATGGTAATAGAGAGTTCTCTGAATGTACAACTGTCAGTTTGAAAGTCATACCATTTGGATCCAACTCTGAGCCTTAGATAAGGCCTGCAAAAATTGTTTGATAATGACAATATGAGCTTTAAATTAAAGAGTTCACTTACATGCATGGAAACATGATTTTTAAAATATTGTAATGAAGTTAAAGACTCAGTCAAAGACTCAGAGGAAGTAAACAAAACTGAATGTTGTCTCCACCTGCTGTCAGTAGATGGCAACAGAAGTGAATGTTTCAATGTTGTAATAGCCCCACTTCTTGGTCATGAATAGTACTACAGGCTAAGTTAGTTTACGTAGGGAATCCATCATGAATATTATACTACATTTAGTAAGGCTGAAACAATTCATGGATTATTTGAATTGAATAATCAATTAACTAGTTATTGAGCAAATATGCCAAACATTGTCTCCAGCTTCTGAAATGTGAGAATTTGATAATTTTCTCTGTTTGATATCATTATTTTTTTTGACGATCTTCATGATTTTAGACTGTTGGTTGCCAAAAAAAAACAAGTAACTTGAAGACATCATTTTGGGCTTCTCAGAAACTATGATGGGCATGTTTAGAATTTTCTAAAATTTTACAAACTAAATGCTTGCTTGATTAAACAAAATAATCACAAAAATCAAAATAATCTAATTGTTAGCTGAAGCCCTGATATTTATATGCTGTTGGGTAGTTTCATTTATAAAAATTGCATCATACATTGGTGTTTGTTTACCACAAACTAGCATTGCTCAAATTAAAACTGACTACTGCCACACAATTTAGGACAAACACAGTAGCCTACGTTTTTGTTTAAGTGAGCGAGCCCTTTGAGAAACATGTTTCATAACACACACTGAATTCTGCCCTCTGCGTATTGTTGATACCTTTTTTTAACTGTCTAACCACTGAATGCTAGCAATACAATTTTTATTGTAACCATGTTGTCATGGGTTAATTAAGTGGAGGAAAAAGTACAATATGTTAGTGTTTGTGTTATGTAGCCTACTGCATTGCATAAAGTAATACAAAATACATATAGACTACCCAAAGTCCTGCTCACTCTAGTACAGTAGGCTACGTACTTGTATTGCTAAATGTTATGAGTTAAACAAATAAAATTGTATCTCATTTGTTAATTACATATTCTATAATTGGTCCCTATACGCAGCTAAAGTCAATGTTTTGGAATATCTTGTCACTTGCTCATTCTCCAAAGCCAGACATAGGCTTGGATTTATGTTAAACTCAGCTGCAGAAAACGTTTGACCAACGATCTCTGTTTAGACAATGAACAAACAACACATGCTATTCGTGTATAAAAATGAACGACTAGTCTTTCTGTAGTCACCGGAAGTGGATTTTTGCAGCGATTTCAAAATAGAAGTCGTTTTACTTATAGATCACGTGACTGTGTTTACAGGCATCCGGAGAAACATGGAGGACACCGCTGGCAGTAATCCCCAATCTCTCGGATTTACAGAGAAATTAAAGTCTTGGCTCTCTTGGTCATGGACCTATGTGTGCTTCATTTGGTTCGGCATGGTGCTGATCATGATATACGTCCTGTGGAGCCCGCTGAAACTGCAGGAAACTCTCACCTCAGGTGAATTAATTTGAATGCTAGCTAGCTATTGTTAGCCTTTTGGTATCTTTCTTTAGCCGACAGCAAGCGGGAGCTGTTGTTTTGACAGTTCGGTGTCTGACTCATTCAAACACGAATAGAGGCGAATTTCTGGTTAAATTCAACTCGAGTTTTTTTTACATATCCATTGCCAGCTCCTATTTATTTCATTTTCTAACGGCAGCGTGTATTGTATGTACCCTTGTCGTAATTCGGTAATGTATTATTTTATGCTGCTTTGGTCTTTATGTCACCTGCTACTGTCTACTAGACCCACTGCCGATGGTTTTCTGTTGGCACTGACGTGCACGTTATTGCATGGTCCCAACTTCTCACAGCTCTGGTTGCATTGTGACACTATCCTGACTGTCACCTCTTCTTTCAGCCTCAGTGTTTCTGAATACACTGACCCCCAAATTCTATGTGGCTCTCACTGGAACCTCCTCTCTCATCTCTGGACTCATCCTTGTAAGTTATCACCTTAGTTATTTAGTGCATCGTAGAACATATGTTAAATAGTTAGTTACCCTTTGCATCAAAAAAATAAATGTATTTGCTAATAATGCAAATGGCATACACAACTTGCAATGGCCTCGTCCTAATTCCTAAACTCTTATTCAGGAGTCACTCATTAGACATATATGAGCGGAAGCCTTGTTTTAGAGGACCGTGTCACCATTAAATACAATACAGATATAATGTGGAACAAAAGGTGAATGAATCAGAATAATTTGGAAGCAATAAACAAACAAGAGTGTTAGCAAGGCTACGTAGATTAAGGTTAGCCAGGTGTATGCAGACATAAAAATAACATGTAATAAAAATTATAATAATAATAATGCATTTTATTTGTAATGCACTTTACATTTAAACAAATCTCAAAGTGCCACAGGTAAGATCATAAAAGCAAGGTGAAAAAACATCAGAGTAAAATATCTATAAATAGTGCGACGACATTTTTGTGCAAGGTTAAAACTCATAAGTTCTGCTAAAAATAAATGTTTTTAGTCCTTTTTTAAAAGTCTCAATAGTCTGTGGTGTCCTCAGATGGTCACGGAGTGCATTCCAAGTCCGAGGAGCGGCAGAGCAGAATGCACGATCACTCATGGTGCTGAGCTTATGTAATGTACACAATTGACAGATTTTTGTCAAAGAAGAAAAATAAAAGGTAGTACTCACTTAACAAAAATGTCAGCTGGCAAGTCCATTGTCATTACAATGACAGAGCATTGTGTCGTTTGTGTTTTATGGCAATTTGGAGAGATGTTAAATTGCACAAGATAAATAATTTCTTTGTAGCTTTGAAAGGGGGCCATGGTAGACTACGAGACTCTCTAGTTATATGATAGCAATTGTCACTAAGGGATAACTGAGTAATTGTTGTGTTATCATATACTTGTAGTGTAAAGCATGTTGTTGCCATATGTGTTCTCACCGCAGATATTTGAGTGGTGGTATTTTCGTAAATATGGGACCTCATTCATTGAACAAGTATCAGTGAGCCACCTGCGTCCTCTTCTGGGTGGAGTGGAGAGCAGCTCCACGACTGGTCTGTTTGCATCAGTTAATGGAGAGGCAGAGCCTAGGCCCAGTGTTTCAGGTAAATATGTTTATAGTACAAACTATAACAGATATAATACTATAGCAGTAATAACAATATATTTCTTTCGGTAGAGTGTAAGGTCTGGAGGAATCCTTTGAATCTGTTCAGAGGAGCAGAATACAACAGGTATGTGTGATACTACTTAAAATGGATGGTTCATAATGTGAAACTATACATAAAGATGCATACCCTCTTAAGCTTACTTTGGGGTTTGGAGAAAGACAATTTAATGTAATTCATTGTGGCAAAACTGTACACAACTGTAGCAAAACAGTTTGTGTTTTATATGTTACACTACAGGTATACCTGGGTAACAGGGAAGGAACCCTTAACATACTATGATATGAACCTGTCGGCTCAAGACCATCAGACTTTCTTCACAGGAGACACTCCGCAGTTAAGACCAGAGGATGCTGGTGAGTTAATCATATGCAAACTAAATCCCCAGTTTAATAAAAAAAAATATGAAGAAGAAAAAAAAGATATCTATTTGACTGGAAAAGATCTAAGATCAAAAATCTCTGGTTCTTTGAAAATGTTCAGAAAGAAAGGCTTTTTGTTTATGTTTTGGTGCTTTTGACTTGGACACATACAATGAAAGATGTCAAGACTGTAAGGTGGCACCTATAATAGGCTTGAGTTCATCATCTCATTTCAGTGATGCAGAAAGCCTGGAGAGAGAGAAATCCTCAAGCCAGGATCAGAGCAGCTTACCAGGCCATAGAAATGAACCATGAGTGAGTCCTACTCTTACACATTATCACACATGTTCTATATTGTCTACCTAAATACTGTATCTATAAACATATCTTTTAAATAGCATCTACTTTTGTAATGAAGTTAACATGCAAGCACTCAAAGTAAGGGTGTGCAACAAAAACAAATCTCTTCACATTCTTATTGCGATTCAAGCTCTACAGATTCAAAATCGACTCGTAGAATTCCAAAAATTTGTTTTGTAATGGCGTGCATTGTGGGAAATTAGCACCCGCCCCCATTCATTGGTGGGTACTGACTTTGCCTTGTATACCAGCCACAGTGGCGGGTGGAGTGGTTTTCAGCACTAGGCTGTGACACATATAGATGCACTGAGGTACAGACAAAAGGAAAATTATCTGTAAAAAAAAATTGGCGCCATATCCTCGGTGTTAAGAGGCCCGCCCTGGAGTCAGCAGTAGCTAGGAATGTACAAACTGTTAAGGGCAAAGTAAAGAAAAAGAGAAGGTACTTTTTAAACAGGTGGCGCATTGAAGACAAAGGTAAACGAGGGAATGGTTAGCCTTCCTTCCCGACGACCAGTCCATGCTCTGGAAAATGTAAAGAATTTGTTTGTTAGAGGAACAGCTAACCTTAAATTAGAGGCAATAAAAGACCACAAGTCATCTCATATCAAGTGCACTGCCATACAGCTGGCGAAGACGGGACCCCAGGAGCATAGTGTGGCAATAAAATATGCCTATATTAATGAAATATGAATTATTAATTCAAATAAATAATGTATTGAAGCAAATCAAAATATGCTAGTGCACTTTCTTTTATAAATTTCTATTCCAGAAAAATAGGCTGTTAAAATAGAGCATCCACCAACCACTGTGGCTGGTGGGAAAATTCCCAACCTGATGGCATGTATACTATCACATGGGAAAAGTAACTACCTTTACAAACTGAATCGTTTTTTTAAATTGAGAATCGTTTTTGATTCGTGCATCGATTTTTAATCGAATTGTGAGCCTAAAAATCGAAATCGTATTGAATTGTGACATTTTCTGAATTGTGCAGCCCTAACTCAAAGTAAGGAACTGGGATTGTCATTCATATAATGATATGGGTTTTTTATTGGCGCCTTCATACTCAAGTCAATGTCTTGATTGCATTATGTTTTGATGTGCGTGCAAATGGTATGGGCTGTTAAAAAATCTGTCCCTTTGTTTCCTACATGTGTGCAGATGTGCTGCAGCCTATGTGCTCTTAGCAGAGGAAGAAGCCACAACCATCACAGAAGCTGAGCGCCTGTTCAAAAAAGCACTAAGTATTGGTAAGAATGGATTTCAATATGCATTAAGTACTCACCCATTATACACCATGAGGCACAGTAGCAGGTAGATGCCTAGTTAGATGAGAGATCTTTCCACACCCACCTGTGATGAAGGATGTAATCACAAGTGCAGTATTCTATCAATGCTTTTCCTTCACACAAGACGTCAAAATGTAGTATGAAGTTAGGGATGTAACGGTATGAAAATTGAACCTCACAGTTATAGTGACCAAAATTGTTACGTTTTTGACATTATTGCTGTATTTTTAAAAGTGTGTTTGATGCCTTTAGCAGCAACTTTTTTCCTGCACGTTCTGCAGACAGAATAACTGTCTTCAATCAACTGTCCTTTGACATTCTTATAATAACCAGAATATGCCCATGCTTCAGACTTAGTCCTCTTAGAGGGCTGATAAATGTCCTGAGCACTGTCGTCTCCTCCTTCTGCCATGATTCCAACTTCAAGCAACGCACATTGTAGGCTACGCAGTGCGCCCGCGCGGTAACTTCAGGAGACTTGGATAAAGCTGGGAAGGATTAAACACACGGTTTCCACACCGTGGTAATCCAGCGTGATAGTAATGATATTTTAAATGAAAACGGTAATTGTTATTGTCAGCCTTTTTATCGTGGTTTACTAATCGTACATCACTATATGAAATTGTATTATACAACATATTACAATTTGATCCATGTTATTAATGTTTAAATTTCTATGGACCGATATGTGATTTGTTTGTTAAATGTCTCATATTTTCTGTTTGCCATCCACAGCAGGAAAAGATATCAACTTACTGGTGTACATTAAACGCAGACTGGCAATGTGTGCACGCAAGCTGGGACGGATTAAAGAAGCGGTGAAAATGATGAGAGATGTGAGTTGTTCTTTTTTTCATAGTAGCACCTCATAATGCTTATAACTATAGTTTGCGAATGTCCAATTACTCATGCAACGGAGTAACTGAGGCCTGTTTACTGTATTTAAAACAATGGCAGTAAAGCAGTACTAACAAATTGCATGGTTAATGTAAGATATTTTCTCTGCCCACAGTTAATGAAGGAGTTTCCACTTTTGGGAATGTTAAATATACATGAAAACCTCTTGGAGGCACTTCTAGAGCTTCAGGCATATGCTGATGTCCAAGCAGTCCTTGCCAAATATGATGGTGACGCACTTTAATCATACTATGTTTGTGCTAATAAATCAATCTTGAAAATGTATGACATATGTGACCTCAATTTCCTCCTGCCATTGTAGACATCAGCTTGCCGAAATCCGCCACTATATGCTACACATCTGCACTGTTAAAAGCACGGGCTGTATCAGATAAGTATGCGTCCCTTTGGTTAAGAACTGTTATAATATGGCTGCTCAAACAGCAGCATTTAATAACATTGGGAGCAGCAACAGTGTGTCACATGTGGTGTTCTGTCTCAGGTTCTCTCCAGAGGCAGCGTCTCGGAGAGGGCTAAGCACAGCAGAGATGAATGCTGTGGAGGCCATACACAGAGCTGTTGAGTTCAATCCACATGTGCCAAAGGTCAGTCATGAGACTAATGAGTGTCACATGGATTCTGATGGTTTTTGCGGGCCATGAATCCCATTGATCACTTAATAATGTGATATTGCGCTTGTGTCCTGTTCCACAATTGTCCACATTATTTTTTTATTTAGATCTCTGGTGTCTGATTTCCACACTCTTAATGAAATGTACTATCTGTTACAGTTCATTTTCATCCATGCAGTTGCTATGCTGCAAGTGGTTCCCATTATTTCTATATTCAGTGTGATCACGCAGGTCTCACATGCGTAGAGGTCACACGCAGAACACACTGGTAGATTGGAAAACGATCCGTCAGACACTTATACTGTATGTGAGTTATGCCAACAGTAACATGTTGTGTAGTCTACATCCTTGATGTTCCACCTCCGGAATGCTCTATTGCCGCCAGAAAATCCGCCCGATTTCACTCATTTAGGCCGGATATCCGTTGCCTTGGGCTTCCTTTGTGTTGGAATTCTAAACTCTGGTGGATTTCTGAGGACTTTGGTTAACTGATCTTCAGATCTCTGAAGGGTAAATCCAGACAGCTAGCTAGACTATCTGTCCAATCTGAGTTTTCTGTTGCACGACTAAAACAACTTTTAAACATACAAACATACGTTTCACCAAAACAAGTTTGTTCCGAGCCTATTTTGGAGCTGCACCGCTGCTTTTCTCCGATGCTTAGCACCGCCCCAAGAAAATTGTGATTGGTTTAAAGAAAGGCCAAGAAACCGGAGCAGGTTTTCCTCCCATCCTCGAATGCTATGCGGAGTAGCCAGACTCTCCTCTAGCACGTTTTGGAGGACGGTCTGGCAAAGAGAGACTACACGTGGTGCAATTTAGGAATAGAGCAGTCTTCATTCCAGACGTCCCATATACTGGCTGACCAGCAGGTGTCAGTGTAGGTCTTAATACAGGAGCTAATTTTTATCACATCAGAAGTGTCAGCTTGAGATCCTAAAGCTTGGTTTGGATGTGCATTTTTCTATTCTTTCTCAATTTCAGTAATTTAGGGAATTATTGTATTTAGTATTCATCAATTCAATACAATTAAATGGGACAACATTGTATGTTTGATGGGCACATTCGCCTAATCATCAGTTACTGTTACTAGACAGTGCAGTATTTTTTGGAATCATACGTGCATCATGTGTTTTTACAGGTGGTTTAGTTTGAATTCCACATTTGGGTCCCTATAACAGATTGGTCACAGTTTTGCATCAGAAGAGAGCAGCTCTATATACAACTGAACCAGAGATAACGTGGGACTACAATTGGGTATTTCTCTGGCCTGTCACACCAGTTCCCACAGGATTAGATGTCACACATGCACACACACAGAGTCATACACAACTAGTTGGTTGCTGCAGAGTTTTGTCTCAGTTTAGCCTTTGTATTGTGAAGGTGTTTCATCTCTTGGGCTCATTTTCTGAGAGAGAGAGAATGAGAGAGAGAATCTGTGTGAATGAGTGTGGGTGGGTGTTGCGGGGATGTTAGCCAGCACTTTGATCCAGCCTTTGATTTTAAAGTGAGGCCCTCATTTTCAATGTTTCCAACTTCTCCCTGACGGCTGCACCCAGAGGCAGCATATTCTCTACATCACGTACCCTCATCCTGTTTCTTATTCTCTCATGTTCCCTCATCCCCTGTTTGAGCCAAACAAAGAGTGTGATGTTGGCCAACCTTATGAAATTTGTAACACACCTTTCACAGAAGATTATTAGTAGGCTCATCTTTCTGCGTTTGACTGGCATCTGGTACTTACTCAGGCCTCATAACAGAGTTGTGTTACCTTTTTGACCCGCTGGATGTGAATATGTAATGGTGGGCGGGGGTTGTTGCTTTGTGTTGTCTTTCTGGCATTATGAGTGCACCTGTGATTACGGCCTTTTTAGACACGAGCTGGCCTGTTGCCCCCTTAAGTAGGATCTGCAAAGGGCTTTTTGTCCAAAAGTTCCCTAGAGCCTAATTCTGTACTTTTGTGTAGATTTGACTCTATTTTCCTCTATTTTCCTTAACATTGTAGAAACCAACCCAGGCTTAAACTAATGAATATTATATTGTGTATATTCATAAAATGTATATCAGTGTAAGGCAGCGAGAATTGTGTCAAAGGGGACTGAATAAGAAAGCCTGTGTGTGTTTGTGTTGCTATAGAAAAGCCCTAACAACGCTGACCGAATTGAACTGAGTAACGCAGCTTTGGCAAATCTGAGTCTGTGTATTTTTTAAAAATCTTTCCACCATCGTAATCGATGTACCAGTTGGCCATGGTTAAAATCGGATTGTGAAAGGACCGTAGCCCATTTTGTCCCTGGACAAGCAGGATAAATAAGTCTGGGTATAAAAAAAAGTTTCTCCCTCCACCATCACCAGCACTGACGTGCCCTCAAGCAGGACCTTTAACCCACAGACTGTGGTTGTATCAGGTAGCTTCCAGGTGTGAATGTGTGTCTGTGCGAGTTTCAATAGGGAATCTTTTAACATCATGCAAAGGTCAAAAAAGTAAGGGAAAAACCCAATGGAAAGTGGAAGTGAATGAAGGAACAATGTTGTGTGCCTGTGTTATCAAGCATGCCAAGGAGATTATAGATGAATATTATACTGGGCTACATCACATGAGCTTATTCAAACCGCTCAAAAAGCTATACACACACTAAACCCACATCCACACACACATGCTTCAGTTCTACCCACCTCCCACAAAACCCACCCTTTCCCAAACTAGGTCTCAATATAGCCCCTATTTACCTCCTTTTCTATTTTCCTCTCCTCCTCATCTTCTTGTCCTTCTCTATTAATCTTCATCCTCCTTCACCCTTTCCTCCATCTGTCTGTCTATTCCAATCAGCCTCTCCCCCTGCCAGTGGTTAAGGGACTGACAGTTTGTCAGATGCTTGGACAACTGATCAAGTGTTCCTGCTATCTGAATCTGTTGTACATTTACATTTACCACCACTTTGGTCCATACATGTTCATTTTGAAGCAGTCTGAGGGACCCAATCCCATCTACCTTGCTAGTTTACTCCACTTTGGAAGGCGGTTTCTCATCTCACCCCATTCTGGTTGACATGTTCTCAGATCGCCTGTCGAGGCTCATAAATGCAGACCGTTGCTTAGTTTACCTCTAAAACGGGCTATTTGGTTTGTAAATTGAGACAGAGCAGCAGTCCTGGGTTTGTTCCGAATTAAGATGGATAAGGTTTGAGTCAGGCAAGGCAACAGGGGTAGTTAGGAATAGCCTCATCTTGGCCCACTTTGGGATAAATGCTATAAATTGTCTGCCACTGTCCGCTGTCCTCAGTAGAGCTTGGCGTAGCTAGTAGCGTTGTTCACTGACTGCATGACATTCTTAATCTGCAACACCTGTTTTGTTTGTTTTTATTAATTCATTTTGTTCATTCACTGTACATTTGTGTGATTGTCCGGCCATTATAGAGCAACTACTAGGCTGATGTCATTGTTGCCTGCGTGTCCCATTGTGAGAAGCAAAGTGCTGCAGATTAGAATCAGAAGGCAGTTTATGAGTTATGCTCTGGGCTTATGACTGCTCAGGGATAAAAGGAGAACACATGAAACTCAATCCCTTCATCAAAGAGACGACAGGGAGTGGAGAAGCAAAGGGGGACGAGAGAGTGGGGGGGGGGAACGGCCAGCACAGAGGACTGAGGTGTCACCAGGTCTAATGCCGTGGCATGTGAGGAAGGACAGCTGAGCAGGCAGCCTCTCTAAATGGTTAATCTTAAAGCACAGAGGAACCCAGACCTACAAGTGTGCCATATACTGGCCAGTCATGATTAGCAACAGGCTAATGGGAAGTAGAAATATGTATAAAACTGTAAAATATCCAGAATAAGAAATTGGCTCGCTTACAGATTATCAAATCTGAACATTAAGATTGGGCCCTAAATTAAGATCATCTTCCTACTAATTATGCAGTTCTTCATGCATGTCCTTAATTGTTGTACCGAATGAATGAATGTATATTTTATTATCTGTATTTCTATTTTTCCATTTCGAGTACTTACAATTTCAATATTATTTATATTTTGGTTACACTTCAATATCATTTATTTAATGGTTACTTACTTTTACTATATTAATTAATTACATATCATTCAATTTTATTTCACGCCACTTACTTACATTGCAATATTTTTTGTACTATGACTACTATAATAATATATAACCTTTTATATAATGCCACTTCACATTCATTCAGTACTTTTTGCATATTGTCTGTTGTTTGTTTGCATGTTTGTTTGTTTGTTTTTTTACTGTGGAAAACTGCTGCTTTAACAAGTAAATTTCCCCATTGTGAGATGAATAGAGTATTATTATCTAATGTATGTCGTTTTTTCAATTACTGTAGTAGTTTTGCTCTGCAACAGAAAAGTGGTAGGTTTACTGGCTACTCCACACTGGTCCTGGGGGAGTAGAGGATGGTAAAAGGTTTTAAAGGTGAGAAGGATGAAGGCGGACTGTCAATTGTCTTGGCTGGAGCAGCAGGTAGAGCTGATTTAAGTAAGTCAGACAGGATAAGTAAGAGGTTCAAACCAGCAGCTTCTGGTTGTCTCTAGCTGCCGATCCTTGTAATGAATACAGGCTGTGTCAGGATTGAAAGAGAAGAGACGGGACGGTCTTTGGGAATGCTTGAGTGAAGTTAGGAGAAGTGTTCACACCTGTTTGGTGGCTGCGTGCTTGATTGAGCTTTTACCCATGAGGGTGAGAGATTCAGGAGGTGGCGAGTGAGGAACAGACAACAGAGGGGTGAGGCGGGCCTGGCAAACTGTCCGTATAGAACATAATATACAGAAATTTTATGTATACATTTTATGAATATGGCTATAGTACAGCACTGAGGTAGATGAAGCAGAAGGATAGTATTGACATGACTGACATTGCCAAACAAGCAAAACAGATTACCAGGGGTCTCAGGCTCTTATCTTGCAAGCTAAAGGAGCATGGAAGAGGGTTGAAGGAGGACAGGGATGAGCCAGGTCGTAGAGCGTGTGCTTGCTGTAATCATGAGGGTGAGAGTGGAGAAAGAGGGTAAGGCAGGGGGGAGATGGGTGAAGCAGCATGGTCTGGCTGGCTGGCTGGATGGGTGGATGGATGGCTGGCTGAGCTTGTGACCATGGAAGGGATTAGACAGGATTAGCTGTGGGGTAACCTTCCCAAAGTGTCAGTCTGAGATCCAGAGTGCTGTGAAGCTGGCCGCCTGGGAATCCAGCCCAGGGGGCCCCAGCCCCACACATGGATTTTGTTTAACACACTGGGCACCACAGACATAAAGTACATAGAGCATGTTCATCAAAGTCAACATACTCCCCTTAATGATTTATCTATGGACAGAGCTAGGCCATTACTCAAAAATATATATTGCAGACAAGCAGCACACAAGATACTTGCGTTATTTGTAGATGCTTGTTTTCGTTATTTCAGAAAGCGTACCTGTTCTATAGGTTGTAACTCTGGAATGTGGGCTTTTGTCAGCACAGTGAACCGACTGACTCACTGGGACAAACTTACATAGTAGGGGAAGAGAGGAGGGGTGAGCGGGGGATGTTACGCGTTCATGGAATGAATGTACTGTACTGTAACAATAACACATACTCAGAGAGCTTTGGGGAGCTTTTCCCTCCCACCTTGAACAATTGAAAAAATAAGGCTGTCAACAAATACCTCACATGAAGAAAATATGTTTTCAGTCTGCAGGGAGTTCACCAGACGGAATTACACAATAGAATAAGTTAAGTGGTGACGGGAGAAGATGTGAATAAAACCATTAAAGCTGCATGAATTGAATTTTGACCACAAGTGGACAGACCTTTTAAAAAAAAAAAAAAAAAACTTACATCAGCAGAATTTAGTCACCAGCACAAGAAAGCGACAATCAATTTGAGTTGCCTCTCACTCACCACCTGTTGAACGTAAGAATGCAAATACCCACTTGTATTTTAGTTGTGGTTTGGTTGCCTTAGAATACCATTTGGTCCTCTTTTGCTTGCTAAATCTTTAATTGTTTTGCCAGCATTTTGCATTCATGCAACAATACGCTGTAAGAAGAAGGAGCAGTATGACATCAAATGTCTCCAAATTTGTGCAAACGATGAACGTTGCAAATTACATGGCATTCATCTCAGCCCACATGTTTCTGGGCCAGCCATGGTGTTACCAACAATTTTACATCTGCTCACTGCCATTTTGCTGGAAATGTATTATACAATTGGCTTGTGTACTTGGTGTGAGCACCTGACTGTGGTTACAGTATGAATGAGGCCCTGTTGGCAAGAGCCACTAAGACTCAACTATGCTGAAGCACATAGAATTTCGCAAAGAAAACTATTGATCCCACTGTAGCTGAATGCTGATTTTAAAGGCTGAGAAATCAGAGTTAAAACAAAAATTCTAAAGGCACTGCACATTATCACAGGTTTTACAGCAGTATAATGTGCACCTATACTTAACACTTCCGCTATTCTTTACCATGTTCAGGAGGCAAAAAGCATTAAGGCGTTGTGCTGTATTCTTACCTGAAGTCTTGTATTTCTTCCTCTTCCTGTCTGCAGTACTTATTAGAGATGAAGAGCCTGATCCTCCCTCCAGAGCACATCTTGAAGAGGGGTGACAGCGAGGCAGTGGCATATGCTTTCTTCCACCTGCAGCACTGGAAGAGGGCAGAAGGAGCCTTAAACCTACTACACTGCACCTGGGAGGGCAGTAAGTATCAATATTACTTCTTCTATTGAATATAACTGCTTTGCATATGAAGTTTTTTTTGTTTTATGTAAATGATTTGTTGTTTTTGAAATTCTTATTTTATTTCTTTCTTTTCAAAGTGAATAGACCTCCATTCTGTGTATGTTCAGAAGTCACTATTATATAGTACTTCAATAGAGACTCTTCCTTGTATGCTGCTTGTCATTTTTATAATTGTTGTGTCATAGGTCATATATGCACAGCACACCCACGAATACGTTACTTGTGATTATACGAGGATTAGATCATTGCTCACACGAAGCACAGGAAGAATGTTATTGTAATCTTTAGGCTATTAGTATCTTGTCACGCTGTAAAATATTTTGCTACTGCTAAAGTTATTTACTGAAAATGGTGTTTAAGTCCTACTTGTTCTGTTATTATTCAATTTCCTATTTGCGCCTGTGTGTGTCTTTACAGCCTTTAGGATAATTCCCTACCCACTGGAGAAGGGTCACCTGTTTTACCCCTACCCAGGATGCACAGAAACAGCAGATAGGGAACTGCTGCCCTGTAAGTACAATAGCCAAAGCTTACGTATGTGCAGTCCATTAGAGCTGTGGGAGGTAGAATTTGAAATAGAGTGGGACATCCTCCTGCAGCTCTCTCCCTCTTGCCGCTCGGTTCAGCTCCACCCATCAGGCGCAGAGCTTCATACACTAACCTTTACGAGTACTGATCATTCATTTCATCCCGCAACAATTCTATAAGAAAGCCCCCCTTTTTTTCTTTTCTAAAGCCCTACCATAAGAGATTCAATCTAATTTTATTAATAGTGTCAAATCATAACAGATGTTATCTCGGGCCACTTTACGGATAGAGTAGTAGGTCTAGACCACACTCAGACAACCGACAACTCCCACAAGAGCATGCTTTTTTTTCGTGTCTTCACAGCAAATGTCCGCACGCTGGAAAATAAACACGACTATAGTTTTATACAATTTTGTTCCTTTATGTACTGTTTAGAGATGAATGACAATAAAGTCTCTTAACTAATAGTTTTGCTGGAGCCGTGAGTCTTTGGTTACTGTAACCAGAACTTTTATCGAAGGAACATGCCCACACAGTTGCAGAACAGCCAATAGAAACATTCTCTCTTTCTTAAACGACCTTTGATTGGCTAAAGTCTGCCTTGGAGGCTAGATTTTCTAAAGCCTGAAAACAGCTAAGAAGGAGGTGCAGAAGTCTAGTTTTCTCTCAGACCACTTGAATTTCAATATGCTGAAAGATTACTATGGTTTTTGTTCCCAATGACTCCAAAATGAAGTGCTAACCCCAGCTTTAATGTGCCTAGTTGCTCCTAATTTGATTGTGTAATTAGTCATCTTCTCACTATTTAAACCCCATGTCTCTTCAAAATGCTTCATATTTTCTTATCTGCACTGGTTATGCCTGTCTTGCTCCCTTTTTGCTGAGCGTTCTCATTTTTGCTCCAGCTTTCCACGAGGTGTCTGTGTACCCAAAGAAAGAGCTTCCCTTCTTCATCCTCTTCACAGCAGGCCTTTGCTCCTTCACTGCCATGCTGGCCATGCTCACACATCAGTTCCCGGAGCTCATGGGTGTTTTTGCCAAAGCAGTAAGTACTTCAACTCACACATCTCAATTTCATTACAAGAGTTGCTGTTGTAGTCCGTTCAAAACATGCCTGGTCAGAACGGGCTGATCACTTGGCCTCTGGCATTCCTGCTTTCAGCTTTCTCAAGAACAGCTAACCCAAACAACTTTACACTCGACACAGCACTTCCTTGGGTCTTGAGCAAGACACCTGCCATGACATAGTTGTGTCTCCTAGCAATGCTAGACTATACGCATAATTCACAGCTAGTTTCTTGGGACCAGGCTATTTCAAAAGTGTTCATTCCGAAAGTTAAATTGCTACATCAGAACATCTCCTGTCTCTTTGGTCTCTCTTTCTTCAGCTGTTCTTGAATGTAATGTAGCAAGTGACATGCAGCGAGCTGTACCCAGCATGTTGTTCGGTGGTGTAACAGTTAATGTTGGCCCGTAGATCTCAAGAGCTCACAATCGACACAGCCCTTCCTTTGGCCCTTAGCCATACACCCACCAAGTGTGAAATCATTTGGATAAATGGTTGTCGAGAAAATTGAAGGACAGACATACAGTAAAGGAGACTGTTTCCATTTAAATTAGATGTTGTTTTTAACCTGAACCTTTTAACCCCTGTGGTAATTGCTGCCTTCCATCACTTTCAGTATCACTGGAGGCTCACGGAAGTTGTAGGCCTATGAAATCTGTGCATCCCATCAAAACAAGCTGTAGCCCAAATTAAGCTATCAGTGACCACAGCTGAATAATGCAAGCTTAGCGCCATAGCAAACATAACAGTGTAGCTTACTGCCTTAAAGTTTCAGAAACTTTGAATGCGTGCATGGTTTCCTCTTGCTGTTTATTTATTTTAGAAGTGTTGTGTTATCCGTTTTAGCCAATTTGGCAAATCCTTACTTTGGCTAATCCTTTGTTTATGGTTGCCCTGTTTATTAGGGCATGCCTTACATAGACTTGTAGCAAAAACAAGACCACAGAGGACATCTAGTGCTCTTTCTTTTGTTATGGGAAAGATTGGGGGCAGATAGGATTTATACAGCAGCCCTGGTAAGCCTGGTTTGTGTAATGTTCAGAGGGAGTGCATGAAAACCATTGAGGGAGGAGCACAGAGGGCCTCACTGCCTTCTGAGGAAAAACAGATTTCTCTGAATCTGCTGCTCTTGAACAGAAGATCCAAGCAAGGCCAGACAGGGATGATGGTGGCAGTCGGCCTTTCCTTTTATTTATGTATACCAAACATGTATAGCATAGTCGTTTGGATATGTTTCATGTATTGAATTGGTTTAGAGGGGTACTTCATTTGCACTTGTCTGGCCAGGCTGATATGTCCACTTATGCTTCACTTCAAGCTCACCTCATGTCATTTCAGAGAGAAACCGGATTGTAATATTTTAGAGGACATTTTACTAGCTACTAGTAACATGTGCTTTTTAAATGCTTCATCATACACAAACTTTATAGCCTAGATCTTAATCTTAGATCTAAGTGGATATACTGTATGCCCTGCTCATAGAAAGTGAGTGTTAGAGTTGCTCCCTCTAGGTTCTAAGTATGAGTAATTCTAAGTTTCGGTAGATTTGTTATGAAGCAGCTGTGACTTAGTGGTAGAGCGGTTGCCTGGCGGTTGCCTGGTTCGAATGTTGGTGGTTTGACCCTTGTCCCTGCATGTGGAAGTGTCCTTGGGCAAGTCCTTGGTGGTTCGAACCCTGTCCCTGCATATGGAAGCGTCCTTGGGCAAGACACTGAACCCTGTGTTCCCCCCCACCCCCATGCCGCGCCATCGCGTAAATGTGTGTGAATGTTTATCTGATGAGCAGGTGGCACCTTGTACGGCGGTGCCACCTGCTCATGAATGTATGTATGAATGTGTGTGAATGATGAATGGTTCCTGTACCTAGTCGATAAGACTACATTACAATAGAAAAATAGCCCATTTATATTGCTGCTGTTTTATAACTGACAGCAGAAAATAACATTTTTAAAATATGCGGCATTGCCCTGTTGCAACTCAAATGTGATTTGCATCTGTACTGCATCCTGTCACCTGAACAATAGCTTTATGGTGCATTAAAGTGTTCGTTTAAATGTAACTTAATCTTTTCAGGGCAGTACTTTCTCATTCTTTTTTGTTTCTTTTGAATCATATTTTTGTAAATGTATTACCTCTGGCTTTGAGACAGAATATATAAGTTCCATAACATTGCATTTCATGTGTTTTACTCCAAAATTAACTAAGATTTGGTGGGAAGAGGTTTTACTGGCATTCAACTGAAGACTCATTCTGCTTTTTTTCTCTTTCTCTTTCAGTTCTTCAGCACACTCTTTGCACCCCTGGGTTTCTTCGCAGACAAGATGGAAAGCTTCATGCCGTCCAGTTTTTGGCACCAGCTGACTCGAATCTGACCCCATCTCTCTCACACACACACACACACACACACACACACACACACACACACACACACACACACACACACACACACACATACATACACTCACGCACAGACACAAATATACACACACTCCAAACCCTCGGACAAAAAGTGTTTGCTCTCCTGTCTTCAGCATTACTGTCCACTTGCTGCATTGTCACTGATTATGTTGGCTGAGGTTGTATCAACATGGCAATATCACTCTAAAGATGCTCTCCCACACTGTTCCAACAGCCACAGTTTTTCCAAGAGCACATTTAGTGAATACCATTTGCAATGATTACACAGGGTCGTTCATTAGCCATGATGTTAGCACTGGGCAAATTCAAGTTTTTGTGTATCCCACAAAGCGTTGCTGCATATATTTGGTGCAAAAATCTAATTAGGAATTCAATAGAGGCACTTCTCTGCTCCATCACAATAATAAAGTCAATTAAATCATGAAAAAAGCATGTTTTTAACACATCTCTGACTACTGTCAGATGAGTTATAAACAGAAAAGACAAACAACAATGTACGTTATGTACATTAAGGATGTTTATTAGAATGTGTTCACTGATATAACCCTGTTTATTTATTTATTAGTATCACAAAAGATACTATTGGGTATTTGGGATGGGAACCTATGTGACCTATATCAACCTTTTAAGTGTCCCGCAGACATCCAGTGGGGAAGATTTAAACATCTGTGGGAAAAGGGGAAAAAAGCTGTGATTTACAGCTTCAAAGTGCCTGCAGTGTATACAACGCCTCTGCAGTTTCACAGTTGTTACTATGGCATGACACCCCAGCACTACATCACTGGGGCAACCGCCACCCTTGCAACATCCAAATGTAAATGGCATCATCACTGGTCACAGTTAGGCCTGTCATGGCGTCACTCATTTCTGCTGATTGCACCACAGTGTGTCAAACACCAAACAAAAATGAAAGAGGCAGACATTGCCATAGTCATGCAGAGAATTAACCGGCACAGGCAACCTAACAATAGCTGTAATACATGATGTTACAGTAGTTCTAAATAAACAGACAAGCCCACAGAGAAGCATTTGGTAATAGGGGACAAAAGGTACAGACGCACACAGACATAATGTACAAAGCAAGCTATTATTTTACTCCGTATGTACAAAATCACTTGCTTTGCCTTTGACTGTGTCTGTTCATTGTGTTGATTCTTCTATAACTGGTTTAGTTCTGACATTTTTTTTTCTCCCTCATCTCTGTTTCATCAAACTAAAGATGCCAGCTTCAGCTCGTTGTAAAGTTTAATGTAAAAACTAACCGGTAATGTAATAACCTGTCCGAAACAAATGTGCCTGGTTCTAAATCGTAAAAAAGCCTGTACATGTGATATATAATCCTATTATCGGTGTAAAACGTTATGATTGACACATAACAACACTTAGTTGTTGATGATGAGAACATAATGCAACATCATCCAACATTTTATTATATTAATAGGTTTACTTAATTTTAAACCACTCAAACCGTAATTGTTGACTTTATTTTGTCAATTGGCTACTACAACAACATCTACTTTACACCAAAATCTACTGTAAAAAACGACTCTTCACTCTACTTTTAATAATAAAATGTGATAATGAAGTGCCTTTTAGTACATCACAATAGTTAAACAAACCAATTTGGAATTTACTGCACCTACAGTATTAATGTCAGGTTTAGTGGCAACTCTGTTCAGCTTTGATGGATTCAATTAAATACACAGACACCTTCAGAAACTGTAATTTATAACAGAACTGTTGATGTTTTATTATATTTTTAATAACCCCGGGCTACTCTTCAGATTCAGTTTTGCATCTCACTTCATGGTCTGTAATAAGTCTGTTTCAATTTCTGACACTTGAAATGTGAAATTTTAAAGTGCGCAAACAAAATATAAAGGGTACATGCTGAAGACAGAAGACTGTTTAAAATATTGTAACTACCCTTGGATGAATTTGAAGGCAAAACTTACAATAAATGTCTTTCAGTGCAACTAACTTGTGATTTTTTGTGATATTGTTGTTACAATGCTGAATTCATATTTTCTAAGTGAACGTGTACTGAATATGTCACTTTAGTTGCAAGTACCTGTTTTAGACAAGACAGACAGGGCTGTTAACAAATTTTGGTTAGTTCAAAAACAATTTTTCACATGAAATGGGGGACATATTTGAGTACTTTCCTTCTTCACTATGGATCCAATTCCCCTTCATATTTTAAAACCCCAACTGTATTGATGGGGAGTTAGTATCTTGTTTAAGGACAAAATACTCACTCTGCCACCCTGCCACTTCTCCTGGACTGTATAATGCCAAGAGCCATCCTTATGATTACACCACTCCACTACCATCAGCAGATTCTTTTATGTGGCATGATCCCAGTGAACCATTTGGTGCCATAATCATACTCCATACACTCACGCTCAAGTGGCAAACAGCAGTAATGAAAATCAAGTGTTTGCTCTTAGTGCCAGAGTGCGGTTTCCTACTCCCTGTTGAAACGTGAATTGTTCACTGACCTCCGGAGTCAACTAACAGGTGGTGTAGACAGAGAGTATTTTAATTAAGTTTAATTTTATCTCTTTGTGTCCTTAATGATAATAAGAGATGTTTAGGGCATTTACAATATAAGGCCATATCCAGTAGGGTTTGTAAGAAAGATGAAATGCTAAAAGGATGATTTGGAGCATATATACTTGTGTGGTAAAGCCTCGCAAGTGGAAAATGATGTCCCATACAGACACGCAAAAACTTTGACCCAATTGACCCACTAAAAAAAGAGTTCTAATGTGGTAATGCCATGCTGCCAGCCCATTGAGCTTACGAATTAATGAACGCTTGATGCCTGGGATCTTTGCCAAGTGTGTCCCTGAAGGTTTCATACAGTGTTGGACTAATCTCCTAAAACATCTGCCGCCAGAATAAAAAAAAAAAAACAATTCTCACATAGGTAGTGTTATGTCTGTCCCTTGGTCTGTTTATGTGTGTAGCTCACAGATTTATCCTTATGAGAATTCGAACTGTGTAATTATGAGATATTTCATGTAGTTGGGTTTAGTCCCCTGATGACCACCCAGTGAGTTAACAATCAACAGCTATGAAACTTTAGACTGCAATGACTCGGTCATGAAAAACTACCAGGTAGGTGACATTATTTGTGAGGCCATCCATCTCTAAATAGAGTTTTGAGCTGGTTCAGGCAGAAGTACATTTCTGTTATTGTGTTTATCTTGTATTACGTAGGGCATTTTATTTTGGTATTGTTTTAATTGTCTGGTATTACTCCTGAAATGTTCCAATCCTGGTCCTACCATTTAAAGCACTATATTTTGAAAAAAAATCTGTATTAAAAGTTTTTAGGTATTATTATTATTAATAGTATTATTATGACCATGACCAAACACAAATCAAGCACACCCCTTGGTGATAGGGCGGGCTATTTAAACTGTCAGTGCCCTTCCCACTGGTTTGGTGTTTGAGCTACTAGCTAGCTAGCCTGCTGCTAACATTGCTAGTTTGCTAACATCTCCGAATCCACTTGTCGTACTTCATTTATAAGCTTACATGCTAACAGAAGTCCTGTTTTTGGTTTAGTGGAGAAGTTTAGGTACACATATTATCCCATCCTTTCGTCTGCTTCTGCTGGAATTCATCAGCTGTGGACTTTAAACGCCATTAGCAGTTTTCCTGTCAGCTGGTAACTCTTCTCAAAGATGTACTTCGCTGACACTGCTTTAAGGTACGTGCTGCCTTTGCTAACATGCTAATGTTCAGTGATGACTTAATTTTGCTCTGCTGTGTCTGTGCCTGGCAATGACATACAGTGTTGATGCTGCTGGCCTGTTTCTCTGCAGATTCGTTTATGAGCTGATTTCTGTTTTTATGCTGCTTTCATCTACCTTTTGGGCCTACTTTGTGGTGGTGGTGGTGGTGGTGGTGGTGGTTGTTGTTGTTGTGTCTCTGTATAATAGAGGCTGCATGGTAAACTCAACATGGTTTTTCCCCACATTGTACTGAGATCTTCTCCACACACTTCACTCAGCCTAGCAATAGTAAACTGTTTCAAGTCAAACCAACGTCTTGGGGTGACAGCTTGCTTTACTCTTTCATATTATTACAGCTAACCTGCTTGAGCTCCTGTACTTATAGTTTATGCATCTGCAACACTCAAGTCAACTGCCAAAATGTTTTATCCAACCACATGTACATGAATTCCATTTCACAAGACAGTGGCTGCTCATGCCATTATCGTTTTGCAGTTTAATATGCAAAGCCTGCATAGCAATCGTGGGTTGTTGGTGGATTTAGCTACTCCCATCAGCTCCCAACGTAGTTTATTCCCCTCACGGTCTCTCGTGTTAAGCAGGAAAGTATGCATATGGCAGAGCTGGTACTTGTAACCTATATAGAATAGATTTCACATAATGGCTGGTATCAGGCTCTGTGTCTAATGTGGCTCTTATGGGAAGTATTTATCACCACTCCACAGTCTCTGCTGTGCTGATATTGGTTTATGGTTGCGGAGAGTGAATCAGCGTCTAGATGCAAAATATCAGTTTTCTATGACCATAATAAATCCACTGCATGTGAGTTGGATGAATAAAGTTACGGATTATGCATTTTCTCATTTAACATGGTCATCAATATCTGTGTACCCCTGTGTGCTTGAGATACACACTACATTACTACATTTATTGTACGTACAATATAATGATCTTGCTGTAAGAAGATCATTTACTTTGTATAGGCTGTTTGTGGGAGTATTTCCATTTGTCAATGCTACAGAAACAGACTGTATGTGAGATTTATAGCTGGATTCTCCCAGTAACAAATGTGTATGATGTCACTTGGCAAGGACAATAAATACACTACATAGCAGCTATTGTCAAGTCCAATTTCATGTCCACATAAAGCTCAATTACTGCTGATAAGGTCACAAGGGGCATCCTCTCCTCCAAGAAAAACAGTGAAACTACTGGGACAGATTTTCAACACTTTTCCTAAATAGTGTAGAGAGCAACAATTTCAGCTCCTTTCAGAAGGGAATGTATACATATCAAAATATTTCTGATATTGCTGTAATTTATAGATATTAATCATATGATTAGATGGAGCGCAGTGTTTCAAGGAGATTTAGGTTTAGCATGAACTTGCACAACACTGAGTCCTTTTTGATTCATTGCAATGTAAAAGCATGAGAACAACATTTCCCTTTCCTGGTTTCCAGAAATGTGGAACATCTGTGTGGACCATACTCTCCCCTGGGCCAAATTTAGCTCTGAAATGTTGTCAAATTGAGATGCCCCTTTGATATCACCATGATGGAAGAGAATGCCTGCGGTGCCGCTCCTGTTATTTTTACAGAGTTAAACTGGATCACACAGTGTGGGGGACAAAGCGGCACGGACAAAGTGTTATTAATCTACTCTCTCTGTTCGTACAGCTTAGCTAATTGTACAATGAAACCATACTTTTTTTACTTTAATTTTTATTTCAATATTTAGATTCCTTAAAGATAATGTTTGGGGATGTTTTGTGATGTAAATTATGTTGCTATCTATGCCCGTTATCTGCCAGTCCAGTTACATTTCTGGAAAATATGCTCTGAAATACCCTGACATTGAGCTGACTGATCTTTAGAACACCAACGCAGTTGGTTGCATTCTCTTTATTCGCTCCCTGCTAAAACACATGAGACCATATAAGCTGTAAGGGAACGGAAGACCTCTAATAGGAGTGACAGAGGGAGTGGATCAACAAGGTTTAATATAGAGCCAGTAAGGTATTTTGGGACCTGCAATACAAAGGTGAAAATACTTCCAGAGACAGTAATACAAACTAGGACACTGTTGCACCAAACACTGACAGAGGAAAACATTGACTCAGATGTAAAAATGTGGCATAAGCCTTAATTGAACAGTGAAACATTCATGGTATCCGTAACAATTACACATATTTTTGGGTTGACTGAAATGTAGGCAATATATCTGGAAAAAAAACATTTTAATGGGATGTCGAAGTTGTGAATAGACCTAAGTGACATCGCATGGGCAAGAGTAACTATGACATTCAACGTCAACCAACCCAAATCCTTAGTACGGATCAGTGCAGACCCAGTGGTTTCCAATGTGGTTTCAGGATTAAAATGTTAAATTTCATAGTGGACTGAAATAGTGAGTTTTGTGCTGTCAGAACTGGGGAATGGAAATATGAACTTTTAAGGGCCAGAGCAGCGCAGGCCCAGGTCGGCCCCCACTGTATGTTATCAGCTCTCACCTTTCTAATCTTTAAGAAAAACACAGCCATCATGCTCTTCATTTACATTCAAAACAAGCTCCTTGGTTTGCAATTAACTTTTGACTTGTGAACGTTTGACATGGTGTGTCATTTGGCCTTGTTCAAAGCACTTTGCTTTGGCTCCCTTCCTCATTACGTGGACTTGAAAAAATTTGTTGACTCCCAGCATCCACAGCTTGTTGTCAGATTCATTTAGATCTACAAAGCCCTTTTGAGGGTTGTGTCTCCAATGGTCTAGCATGCGTCTGGCTGCATTACCAGATGTTGAAAAGTCAAACTCAGGGTCCGGAGCTACTTGACTGCTATTTCTGCAATGATTTGGCCCAGTTTCATGAAATACTTCACTTCTCACAAACCAGCCCGAGCCAGTGAAAATGTGCACAAAGGACTGAAAGCCCAGTTGCATGACATTGCATTGTAAAAGTGGTCTGTCACAATACGATGGCAGGAGAAACATGCTGTACTGGCCTTTGCAATGAAGACTGCACTTACAACCTTAAGCCCACCACTGAGAGGCCTACACTGGAACCAGAACTTACCGGAAATGATAACAACTATAGTTTAAAATGGCAACATGACCTCGTACAGAACAGAAACTATGTTTTAACATTTTTCTGTGTAATTAGGATCTTTGGATTTACTGTGTGTGTGTGTGTGTGTGTGTGTGTGTGTGTGTGTGTGTGTGTGTGTGTGTGTGTGTGTGTGTGTGTGTGTGTGTGTGTGTGTGTGTGTGTGTGTGTGTGTGTGTGTGTGTGTGTGTGTGTGTGTGTGTGTGTGTGTGTGTGTGTGTATATATGTGTGTGTATATATGTGTGTGTATATATATGTATGTATATATTTGTATGTATATATATATGTGTATATATATATATATGTGTGTGTATATATATGTGTGTATATGTGTGTATATATATATATGTGTGTATATGTATATATATGTATGTGTATATATATGTGTGTATGTATGTATGTATGTATGTATGTACATATATATATATATATGTATATATATGTATATATATATATATATATATATATGTATATGTGTGTATATAGCTGTTCAGTTTTAGTTATTATCTATGACAATATAGAAGCATATATATGTTTTTTAATGTACATTCTAAGGCCTTATACTTTGATGGAAGAAGCATTACATTATCAGCAGGATAAACCGCTGTGGTGTCTGTTAAAGGGGCGCTATGCAGTTTTGGCCATTTCTTTGCTGTTTTCTCAACAGCTTCCAAATATATATTTGGCAGCTCCTATGGTAACTTGTGTCTGACTCCTCCCTCGGTCAGTCTGCCGTTTCTTCTTTCTCTGTTCCTGCGGCAATGCTTTCCTAGCTTAACGCTTCTTTTTTGCTAGCTCAGTCATGAAGATAGTTTGAAAAACTCCATTGCTACCTTTTTCGCCGGTTCCTGAATGGGCGTATGTGTACAGTGTATCGTGAGATTAACAGAATGTTTTTTTCCAGATCAGTAAAGTTTCCCTTCGCCAACTGAGACCCAGCAGGTAAAAGAAAACATAATTACCGAGACATGAAGCTCCTGGACATTGATCCAAGGGGAAAGCACTGGGTCCAATATCATCTTAAAAATAAGTAAATTTCTCTTACAATCAGTGAGCCATAGCTTGAAATGCTAATTTAACCAATGAGGGATGTACGGACGTTATTTTGTTTGTTGTTTTACAAAAACAAAATAAAAGTTGCATCTGATAAAGGTTTGAAAGATTGAAACAAAACATAGCATTCTGGAGTTAACTGTCTTAGCACTTAACAACTATGACCAAGAGAAGCTGGCACGAGGTACATTTTGGCAAATAACAAAGGCTGCAGGCATGATGGCTAACTGGGTGTTCAGATCAAAAACAGCTGCATTGGTCGGGGGCATGTTGTTTACAATACTGATGATATGAGATGGTCAATAGCAAATCCATGAGTTTGAAGAATTTATCAGGCACCGAGTTATTGCACAGCAGTATGTAATAGAGCCCGACCGGCGGGCTGATGTTATCGGCCGATGTTAGGCATTTCCCAATATATCGGAAAAAACCTCTCTGTTGGCAACACTGATTCTTTTCTTTTTTTGTGTGTGTGTTTTTGTTTAAAGGACTTTATGTTTCATATCTTAAGTTTGTATTTTTATACATTTTATCAGACCTTTGATATATTTGATATTTCCTCTGATCTGTTGTGACTACAAAACAAATTATCATTTTATTTTAGTAAGAATTCATAAATAACTACAAATCTGTTTATGTTTTGTAATAAGTTTCTAGATTTATTTTTTAAAAATTTGTCAGATTTTTATTTCAAATATTCAAATCGGTATCGGCCTTTATCGGTCGGGCTCTAGTTTGTAATATTATGACACTGATTTGACAACTTTGGAAAGTTGTTTTACATCGAAAAATCATTTGGTCATCCTTGGACAATCATCCGGTATACAGAAGAATTAGTGCATTCCCGTTAAAGTAAGTCATCAACATCAGATGCATGTACTCGATGTGCCTCGTTTTGCTGCAGTGTTTTTACATTGTTTGCCGCAGTAGCATATTTGAAATGTATGAGGTTGAGTTTGTATTTACGCAGTGCTGCTAACCCTAACCCCCAACACAGCCTAAGGACTATTGCTTAAAGCTGTCAGTGTGTTATTCAGTCAAAACATGGGAAGCAAAAACAAAGAACCAGAGGTAGAAATGACATGACGTGGAATACTGTACGCAAAATTTAACCCTGTCAGACAATAGTCCAAAGTCCATATGACCGTGAATCTGCCAAAATTCAGCCTTACTGCAAGATTCCCGCGACTTTACATTAACTGAAGTCCTTCCTTGTTTTCCTGTTTGTAGTTCCTTCCGGTTCACAGTGCAAATGTCTGATCTAATTCTAATAGAAACATTAGCAGCAACTGTTAATTTGTTGCAATAGCATACTATATAGCCTGTCATTTTAAATGATACAATGTCAGAGTTTTGCAATATTTCATTTTTCTTTGTCTCTTTCTTCAGGCTAAATATTACTGCTATTCTAATCAGTATGAGAAGTATGTCATGTTCTCACACAGTCTTTACATACTGTAAAACAAGCGGGCATTCCCCCTAGAGATGTTCCGATTGCCTCCAATACTGCCTAAAACGCTAGTATCGGGAAGTACTGGAGTTTATGCACCGATCCGATACCACATACTAAAACCCTAAAGAAAATCTACGTTAAAGTAGTTTATTTTATGTTCTTTCTCTGTTATAACTGACTGTCAAACTGGATAATAAAAGAAAGTTCTGTGGCATTAATTATTCGAGAGTTTAACCTGAGGCAGACCGACAACAAAGATTGAAATCATATCACATCCATACAAGGGTTTTTAGTATACAGCTGTTAAAACATAATAAAACATATGACACTCTGGTATCGGATAAGTACACCAATACGCAAGTTCAGGTATCAGAATCTGTACCAGGAATAAAAAAACAGAATAAAAAAACGCTATCGGACCATGTCTAATTACCACGTATCTCTGCTTCAAACAGGGGCAGTTTTTCCACTATAACTGTGTCGGCCTTTTAAATGTTCCATTGCTTGTAAGGAAATGACAGGAGTCACTGGCGAACCAGCTTTAAAAGTGATAGATTTTCTTTTTAAATAAGTGCTGTGCGGTGGATCTAATTCATGCCGTAGTGAAGAATGGTTAATGTGAATTTTGAAAAGTTACTAAACAAAAACTACACTAAATTAAAACTAGTAATAAATATTTAAAGAATCTTTAAAGTGTTAAACTGAGAACAGAATTTGGTGTGGTGGTAGCACCCCCATCCCACCAACCCACCCACCAGATTAAAGCAGTCAACCTATGGGAAACACTGAAGGGTGTATTTACAACAGAATAAAACAATATTCAGCCATTTTGTAGCAAAGATTCAAAGTTTGTCTTAAAAAAAGCTCAACAAATAGTTCTCAGAAACACTTATTAAAGCAGCACGATCAGTAACTGGGCCTAATTTCCAGTTTAGCATCAAGGTCTGTGAAGTCTCTGCTTCCGGAAGTGTCAAAGGATCAAAAATAAGCCAGAAGTATTACAGGTAAGAGATCCAATTTATATATCCCAAAGCAAAACGAAGTCATTAGCACGCAGGTTATTGAGTCAGTGGTGACCTGTGATTGGTCAGGTCTCCGTGTTAGGTTATGTCCAGCCAATCGGGTCGCTTGTGAGGCTTGCAGGTGTGAACATCCACTAAGTCCTCGCAGTCTTTGCACTCCACAGCACAGCACCACTTGAACTTGCACTCGCACTTGGTGACACGTTTGACACGCATGGTGTCGTAGCCCCGCCCACAGCACATGACCTCACAGCCGTCCGTGCCTCTGGACGACTTGTTGCACACTCTGCCCGCTGTGCCCAAGGAGCCTGTAAAGAAAGGTGTATATATTAGCATGAGAGGGGGAAAAAAATGTATAGTTATCTTCAAGCATAATAATGATAAGTAACATTTAGTTTACAGCAATGTTGTTGTACATCCACTGCCCTTTAATAACACACTATGAATTATACAAGATGTTTGAGCCTGGAAGAAAAGTATACTTCATATGAAAGTAATGTTTGGTATTTTTGTTTAGTTTTTTAAATTAATTAATGGGTGGGACTAAAATGAAGGTATACTTCTTCCCACTTCTTTTTCGGATATGTCAAAACAAAATAAGAAAAATCGGGTATTTGTTATACTGTATCTCTAGGCTTTCTAACTTGTGTAATATTATTTTCTGTATAACCATTTCTGTTTTCTTTTACAAGATCAACATCAATTTCAATCAAATCAAAATCAAATTTCTGAAAACAAAGACCATGATAAACCATGATTACAACTAACATTTTAAAACAACGTTGCCAACAATTTTGTACAGTTGTGTAGTTTTTTAATGAATAAAATATTTATATTTGTTATGTCATTGAAACTTGTGTAGGATAGCATAATTTCCATCCAGCAGACCTGGGGCAACATTAGCATTTATTTGATATTTGATATTTTTTCCCCCACATGTGGGAGTCTAATATTACCTCTCCTCTTGGCCTCTCTATATTGGTCCCTACCTCCTGAGGGGGTGGGGTGGTTGTGTGTGTTGTGTGTGTGTGGGTGTGTGTGTGTGTTGTGTGTGTGGTGTGGTGTTGTGTGTGTGTGTTGTGTGTGTGTTGTGTGTGTGTGTGTGGTGTGTGTGTGTGTGGTGTGTGTGTGTGGGTGTGTGTGTGTGTTGGTGTGTGTGTGTGTGTGTGTGTTTGTGTGTGTGTGTGTGTTACTTCTAAATGTTCCTTATCTGCTAACCTTGTCTCTCTCCACTTCAGTAGATACTGGTACAGTAAGATTATCTGAGCTTTTTGCTGAAAACTGATGAAAATGAAGTTGATGAGCTGAAGTTTCGAGCCAGAAAACCAAAACAATGAGCTGGAAGTCTATCCAGGGTGCAATTTGCCTGGGGGGGAGGGGGGGGGGGGTCTACCCGGTCTTGCTGCTTGTATTTAGCCACTATGGAGCGGCAGTTGCTTGGCCCCAATAGTTGACTGTGAGCTGGGTACAGGCACGGTCCTTTCAGGGGCCATGGTAGTTGAGTTAAGCCAGAAAAAGTGAGCGTCATGAGGCAATGACAGTTAATTTTAGGCACCAAAACAACTTGTTAAGTTAAAAAGAAAGATCAGATTTGGATGAAAACCCTCCAGAGGAACAAACAAGCGTTTTCTGGGTGAAAGTATTTTGTTTTCGCCGCATATGTGAACTCAGCTCTACGGCTTGAAAGCGCTGTGTTTTATGTTGACATAATGTTGTGCTATTACATTTTGAGTTTATTTTCCATTAGATATTGAAGTGCATATGTGTTTTTGGCATGGCTAGCCGATTAGCACTATATCAATGGTATTGGATGGGAAGATTTAATTCTTGCATATATTGTTTTGTTGTGCAAAAACATCCACCCCCCCTTCTGCTTTCTTCACTAATCGTAACCGGCGTATAACGCTGTGTAGAACTGAGGGAGGGCTGGGTGATAATTCTAACTACACATAGTTATTTGCTCCAGTGATAATATAAAATCATTTGAGTGCAGCTTTAAAGGAATTACTCTTTCTATTTCTATATTTCTTTATCTCTATTTTTGCAGCGTTAACAACATGTACCTTTCCTATTACGGTAACCAATTAAGTCTTGAGTAACTCTTCTTCAATGGTTGTTACTCCTAGTCACATATCAGCTCAACTTAACTGTATTTTGGAAAACCTCCAGTTATTGACGTACTGCAGAAAAACTAGTATATGGCAGTTAACCACCTCTGAACACGAGTGAATATTTTGATGCCGAAGACTGAAACTCCAACCTCTTCGGCACGGTATTAGCTTACAGACACGCTGACAGAATAGTCTCAGAGACACACACAAAGGTGATGTACTCAAGTGTGAAATCTAAGCCTAAGATCAGATGCCATGTCTAATAACAGAGCATCCCTGAAGTAAAGAGAAAAGGATAAGAGGAGATATTCCCTTCAGGCTCTAGGGAGTGGAGCCTTATACTGCCCAAAGGAAGGATTTGAAAAATAAGTCTGCATGTATCCTTAGGCTATGAATTCCTATACATTGGAGATTAGTGGTGAGGAGGGTCATAAGCTCCTTTTTAAGATCACCTTTTAACAAGGAAAGACAGCCTTTCCTTTGAGTGAACACACACCAAGCTAACGGCAGGGAGGAGTGGGTGAATCTCGAAGTACCATCATGTCCCCTGCACATATGCACCAGCCTACTACTTACCTAACCTATTAACAGTGAGCTAGTGAACTCCTTCACGCTCTATTGGAGGAGAGATACGGAGTTTAACAAGGTAAAGCAAACACTAGGAATTAAATGAGATGTTAAAGGTCAAACCATTGAACATTAAGCTGTGAAAGAATGCAAGCCTTCAGTGGAAAGGTCTCTTATTCTCAGTGACACACCTGTTTAACAATATACTCAACTGGAAATTTGGTGTTGCAATATTTTATATTAAAAATAATTTCATTACTTTACACAAAAATGCTTCACTGGATCTCAGAATTTAGATGTACAGT
>NC_045736.1:8693306-8698306 GCF_008692095.1 Etheostoma spectabile | reverse complement strand
GCCCGAGGACACTTTGACAAAGGACAGCAGGGCCAGGGATTGAACTACCTTCTGACCGCTCTACCACTGATCCATAAGCCGTTCCCCCAAAAGACTGGTGTTGCAATTAAGTTCTTAAGAAAATGTCTAGTTTTCAATGGAAAATTGTTAGCAGATTTTCTTACTGCCACTTTCAATCAGCATTATGAAGTCGGAAACCACACCGCAACTTTTTTCTTTCTTTTTTTTGTGGCTTTCTTTGATAAGAATCAAGGTGTTCTTTTAGTGCCTGAGTTCATTGTGTTGCTGCTCATTAAAGCAGTTTTTCTTCAGTATATTCCAGACAGCACGAGCACAGATATCAGTCCATTAATGGTAGACGGTCCAGACTGAGGTAGCAGCATGTGAGCTATAACATCAAAGTCCAGCCGACTCTCCTTTCACCTTTGCACAGATGGCAGCTTTCTCAGTCACTGGGCTGTGTTTTTCTTTCAGACCAGAGGAGATTTTGGGGGTTATTTGGTCTGGTATTCCCACCCACCTCTTGTTCTCATTCCTGCTCACGCAATGAAGCAGAACACAGGCGATATGTCAGGGAGTAAAGCTTTGTCTGGCTGCCAGAAACATCTACCCAAATATTTACATCTCCTATTACTGTTTATACATCACCAGTGTGGATCTCCAGATCTGCTACTTGTTTTCGGAGAACATCCACTTTCCCAATCTTCCCTTATTCCGGAGAAGGTTAAAAAAAAAAAAAAAAACTTTCTCTTTCTGTTTGTATTCTAGAGCAAAGTTGATTTAATAACGCCTATTAATTCTCTGCTTATCTGGGAACAGCATTGACATTTACGAGGATGATTAACTCTAGTGTCAGTGACGTAAACAACCACTGTCACGCACGTACAGAGAACCACACAGATAGAAATCCCAGTCACACGTGTACACACTCACTTCGCAGCATCACCCTGCCAAACACCGTGTGGTCCCGGTCCAGCGTGCTGCAGTTCCAGCGGTGGTGTCTGAACTGGTGCTGGCACTCTTTGATCCACTCTTTGGCTCCCTCACCGATGGACTGCATCAGGTCCGGGTGCCGCTGGCACAGCTGCCGCTGCTTATTCACCAGGCCGGGAATGTTATCGCAGATCACCCGAGCACCCAGCGCTCCGATGTACCTGCAAACACAGTGTCGGTCGTGATAACTTAAAGTGGGCACCCTACCAATTTTACGCAATTTTAATGCGGGCCTACATTGTGACCTGTGTAATGTGGTACGGTGTATTGTCTTCTGTGGCTCTGGGGGAGCTGTGTCAAGTCTCATGATGATGTCATAATGATGTCATCAGGGGTATCTCAGCTTGCTCTTATGTGACAGAATGGGATTTGGGAGTTTTCACTCATTACTGCTAGATGATTACTTTTTGTTCATGCCAATAAATAGCTTAAATTAGCTACATGTACTTTTGCTGTGTTATGTAATTTGTACAAACAAACTTTATCTTATTAAATAGCTTAATAAATTGTGTTAATATTTGATTTTACTTTCATCTGTCAGCGATGGTGGTTTTTACAGCCATTTTGCCACTGGTCTGTTGACTTTTTTTCTCGTTCTAATGATCAAGTGGGAAGCCCTGGAAATCCAGAGTTCTCGCGAGAGCACAATTTGAATTTGCATAGTGAGTTACTCTGGCATTGAGTAATGCAGCTCATTAACTATACCCTTGTAGCCGAGCTGCACCAATCATATCGGTGTATCTGATATAGGTGGGCCAGAAGTGAGCTAAACCTTAATAACCCTTAATCCTTTCGGATTTGAGTTTGGATTTTGAGGCTACAAATTGGAGATATTGAATCAGTTTATTATAAAAAAATAAATAATTTAAAATCCCGATATCTTCAAATTCTTGGTTGGGACCAGTTCCTTGTCCCGACCAAAAAATAGTCAGGACCATAACCCTCCTATCCCCAAACCCACTGTAAAGCATCAGTTTCACTTTTATACACTACAAAAAAAATGTAAATGGACTGCATTTATCTAGCTCTTTCCTAGTCTTACCTAGTCTAACTTGAACTTAAAGTCTTAACGAGTCCTCAGACGCTTTTACAGTACAGGCACTATTCTCACACACACACATGCATACACTGTTGGTTGAGGTTGCCATACAAGATAATCAGATAAACGTTTATACACATTAACACACTGATGGTACAGCATCAGGAGGAATTTGGGGGTTCAGTGTCTTCCGATTGAGACGACCGGTCTACCACCTGAGCCACAGCAGTGTCATACAAGATGCAATGTGTTGAAGATCCAGAAGATGATAGGAGGGCAGATTTAGTTATTTTTGGACAGAGCCAGGCTAGCTGGTTCCAGTCTTTTATCCTAAGTTTGTTAGCCGGCTGATGTTTAGAGCTTCATATTTGGTATACGGATATAAGCGCCAAATCGATCTTGTCACCAAACTCAATTCTCAAACGGATTTCCCAAATTGTCAAACTTTTCCCTTTTTATCGAGATTATCGATTGGACTCTCGGTTATACTAGCGTGTCTATTTTTCTCCACATCCATACCCCTACTTAAGACTCACATATTCAGGAACGTCGAAGAGATTATTAAATTCCTCACGTTCAGTGAGAAACACCTCTTTCCCTGTGACAGGCCTTTGCTTCCTGCTCTTTTCAGACATAATCCCTTTCTTTTGTAGCGACTCCTAAAAAGGCGGATCACATGCTGGTGGTATTGTGACACTGGGGGGGCCTCTTATCAACAGGACATGGGGACAGTCATCTACAGTGCAAGTGACCACTCAGGCCTTTCCCTCCCTGCCTCACAGATCAACCATATGCAGACGCAGGCCCCCCCCCACCCCACCCTCTCCTCCCTCCCTCTCTAAGCCTGCACGCTCCACTCTCCATCCGGATATCATTATAGTCCCTAATCGCAGCCACAGTTGTGTCGCCTGGCCTTCGAGACAGAAACGGACGTAGCAGGCAGTTTCCACTCCCGTTATGGCTGTCCCAGTCCTGTTCTAACTGCCACTATCTGCCTGAGCAGTAAAGCAGAGCAGAAGCACTACTTGTGTTTATTGTGTGTCGTACATACTGGCTGTGCCAAAAGACCCCGGACTGTCTCCAAGAGGACACACACATAGAAATAGAGAGGGAAGAGGGGGGTCCTGTGCAGCAAGACACATGGAACTCATCTAAATTATTGCAATAGTTAAAAATAGGCCCTAACAATGCAAAGCAGGATTAAATACATATTCATCATCTGGACACAAAGCTTCCAAGCCTCTCCTGTTCTGTGCCTGTCTCTCCTTCTCTGGAATTTGTCAGTAATTGAATCCCAGGTTGTTGTTTTTTCTCACAATGTATTTGCATAAGACACAAATGGAATTACACTATGGAAAATAGGACAGCATATACTTTTAGCTCTCTTGGGAAATTATCATAACATCATTTACAAAGAGTGCATTTACAATCCAAATCCATCCGTAAAGCTGAAGCTAATTGGTATGGGGTGCAGACTCATAATTAATATGAATTATGGGTCTGCACCCCTTACCAATTAGGATAGATAGATAGATAGATAGATAGATAGATAGATAGATAGATAGATAGATAGATAGATAGATAGATAGATAGATAGATCACATGAGAACAGCTATTTCAGGTGGGTGGGATAAGGTGAACAGGGTGGGGGGGCTGACTTTTTGCCTCCTCTGAGCGTTTAAAACCTCAAGAGAAATCATCAAGGGGCATTTATTCACGCGCCTGCGCCTGCACCTGCCACTTGCTCTGGGCAAGATGGATGGATAGGGGTGATTCCCGCCCCCCCCAACCCCCCAACACCATTAATCTTTATAAACACATGACACACATTACTGTGCTGAACATTTCACTTTGCATTGATGTTTTAATTATTGTTAACTTTTACATCAGCAACGAAAAATTCCCATGCAGATGAAAGTGTTCCAATTTGTACCTTTTTATGTTAGACTAGCACAGTTTAAGTTCATTTTTGTTGGTTTGTTGGCAATAAATCAAGTAAATGCCTTTTATCAAGATTATGTTTTAGATCATGTTTGTCATATAAGCTGAAGAAAGTTGGGTACCCCTTTTTTGCCTTTTTTTCACGGGAGCATTTTCCATCTTATACCTGACATAGGAAAACTAAGAGCAAATGGTTAAGACTAGACATTTAGATTTAGACTTTTTTTCTAAGCTTGCATTCATAACTTCACTTTGGCTATTAGTTTTAGGGATGTAGCCTATATAGGCTATGCTATCAGCTGTTATTAAAACTGATCTAAATGATCAGATCAGAAAAGGCACTCTGCACTCACCACCACGATGAATCCACTCTTGGTGTGAAAATGAGCAGGAGCAAAATAAAAATGAAATACATTTTAGAGATGGGTTTGGAGTGATGTTTGATTTTTGACCCATGTCTGATCCCCATAGCCCTGCTGCTGTCTGATAAACTGCGAGATTTCATCAGACACAACATGTTTCTTCCCTTCATGTGTTGGCAAAAGCTGCACAATCCGGTGTGAAAGTCCTTGGCGACTGTCTGCCGTCCATCATCGGAGAACTTAAAGAGCTTCACATGGAGGAAAAGTGCTTTTTAAACTCCACACCGGTTAATATTTAATAATGTCACAGAGATTTCCTGACAGTACATCCATAATCTTCATTGGCATCGGAGGTTGTAATGAATGTGTTGGCAGAATAAGTCCTGCGTCTTAGATGTCTCTCAACGCCTTTTATTAGCGATGCATTCACCTTTCCTCCTCAGTTGTTGCGCGCTGAATTAAATATCACTACAGCTGGTCCTAAAGCACACAGTCCGATGCTGGAACACAGTAGCGAAAGCAAGAAAAGTCGCTTGAATCAGATACGAGTCAAAGAGTGGAGTAGAAGAACAGTTACCGAGGATGGGACAGACATTGCGCGCACCTTTCCTCCTGTAGCCGGGAATGAAGATGCGCACCGCCGCGCTCCGCTCCGGTGCGTCAGC
>NC_045736.1:8675059-8693296 GCF_008692095.1 Etheostoma spectabile | reverse complement strand
CCCCCCCCCCCTTTGTCTGAAAATTACCAATAGCGGTATGTAGACCAACAGACAGCAGGAAAGGAGATGTGTATATATTTAGTTTGGAGTCCCTGCCTGGGATATCTACTGATCCACATACGTGTTGCCATTTCGGAAAAACCAGCCTCTCCCAATGATATTCCTACAAAACGGGCCTGCACTCACCTATCATGTCATTTAAAATCTAATAGAATTGTACAGTATTTACCTCGGGACATGTTCACTGTGCTAGGCCTTGGCATTTTGCACAGCTCAGTTTATCAGTAGTTCTCTAAAACGACTCTTGACCAGTAAGGACTGGGTTATAACCACACACGTAGTGTTTGGAAGTTATGTAACTGAACCAAAAAGCCTCCTGTGGCAACCCTGTTAAACGAACAATGTATTCACCCAGATAATTAATAGCATTGATACGAATTAAAAACACCAGGCCAAACATGGGTGTTTCCAATGAGTACAAATTCTTCAGGTAGGTCATTTCTGATGTTTGTGTCATCAGTGTAGAGCAGACGTTTATTTGCTTGTAGACCTTCAGCTATGAGTGGTCAAGCTTTCATGCTTTGATACTTCATTAAACAGGAACTTAGTGTCTCCATAGAGATAGGTAATCCTTCCCAGGGGGCATTTTAGACCATGTTTTTATATGCCTGCTGGCCCAGTGTAATTGGTCTCAATGCAACACTCTTGCAGAATTAAATAGCCCCCCCCCACCCCCTCCCAACATTTTAACAGAAAAATACAGATGAGAGATTTTGCTTACAGGCATGCAATAGATGTCGTAGGCACAGTAAAGACAGAACTAATAATGGTCAAATTACACTATGAAGAAACAGAATGACAATATTGGGTGAATAGACTGCTTTGAAAAATGTGTTTCTTGTACTACATGTACAGTACAAACCAGATGCAAAACTCAAGGATACCATTCATACAGAGGTTGAGTGAAGAGGCAAGTGTCCTGGAGAAGGGGAATCCTGATCCAAGACGTCTGGACTGAGACCACCAACAGCCCAGAAGCTGGAAAAGTCTACTTCAAAGCAAAGAAGCACATTGGACTGGAAGATATAGTGTAAGCAAATGTTTCCGCACAAAGCAAATATTTGACACAAAATACATATTGTATTATATAATTCACATACATAATTTAAATTCCCTCCAGTTGTCATTGTGGGTGAGAAAGGGCGGAGAAAATACTTTAGCCTTGTAATTAGTTTGTGTCCCAAACCAGACTCCGGTCACTTGTCACTGGTTTATTTATTTGGATCAACTTTAGCTTGCAAAGTGTTCACTAGTCTTCCTGGGTCCACACAGAAAGCAACATAAATTAAAACAAACCATAATATAAATCACACTATATCAATAAACAAAACAAGAAGTTTGAAGAGACAACTCCACATAGATGTAGCCTCTTACTTTTGGATAGTGGTTGACTTTTGACATGGCTTATATCTGGCCGGGGTTTTACAAAGTTGGTACGCGGACCGATACAGTCCTTTTCCGAAATGATTAATAAGTTCTAAAAAGTTGCCTTCATGCCGTACAGGAAGACCCATGTAAATGTCTTCCTCCCTGCTCCAAGCACTTGAACCTCTCCTGCAATGCCACCAGAGTGCATGTTTGTAGTTCAGCTCTTATCAACAGGCCCAATCCAGAAACCGGTTTGTCTCATCGAGCCGATGTGGAAACACACGACCCACCTCAAGGACACTTCAAGCTTGTATTCCTGCAACTTCAGTTAGTCACTTTGTGCGGTGTGTCCAGCAGGTAGAGAAAGACAAGACAAGACGCTAAGTGCATGCAGTATGTGAGGGTGTGAGGTCATTTTAATCAGTGCAAATCCAGGGTTGTTAGTTAGAGGCCTACGAAAAGGTCAGTAACAATGTGGCTGCCTAAAAATACCACGGCACAGAATGCAATAGTGTGTTTATGAATGCAAACTGTCATCTGTGGGATTTTCCAAATTACCAAATTATTTTTCATATAATAAAATATGAAATCAACTAATAAATATGTGTACATTACAAAATAGATTCAAGTTTTGTAGGCTTCAAACCTGTGTCCTTTCTGACATTCTCCCATCTTGTTCTATGTCCCACACATGGACCAGCTGTTTGTCCTTCAGTTATGTCATATCTGGATTTGGATCCTCATTACATGTGACCCTGTCTTTCTTTACCCCAGGACAAGCTATGGATTTTACAGTGACAACTCTATAACAAATTGCTTTACAGGGAGCAGGTGATGGTGGCGATAACACTTGTCATCCGGCCCTCCCTGTCCTTCTGTCTCGTTTCGAGCCAGCTCCAGCTGTGGTCTTCAAGAGGCTCAGTGTGGGGGCCGGGGCTCCTATTCTTGGCCCATCTCATGGCCTGGGCTAATTTTGGACATAGGAGATCGGACGAAAGGGAGAAAAGACAAAGAAAGCAAAGGGATGAGAAAGAGATTGGACCACTGCATGCCGTAGCACATGCAGATGAACGCTCAGATGACAGTGGTTGTGGGACCAGTTGATAGAATAATTTCATTATCAAGAATAGACAGGAACGACTTAAGTTGCAATAAAGTTAGGTTTACTTGCAAGTAGAATCAGTTTTACAGTACACTTATCAGTACAGTAAAACGACTGACAAAAAGGCCTTCTACAACAGCTCTTGTAATACAATACAGAATGAGATAAATCCCACAGTCACAATAAAGGAGTAATGTTGACAGTTTCTCACGGTCCAGGGGTGTCTGTTCTTTTCCCAGCGTTCCACCACGCTCCAGAGAAGGACAAGACAGTGGCTCCCAGGAACCAGATGTCAACAGCAGTAACAGTGTTTTCTATTGTCACAAAGCAGTTTTAACACTGATCAGAGAAAACCGTATGTAACGTGATCCAAGGAAAAGTATATATGTAACGTATTTTTCTAACACCAGTGCAGTGACAGCAGTCATCACAGGTACAGACAAGAAAGCGGAAGACTTGACGTGCTGCATTTTGCTTTTGTGCAACAAGTCTGAAACGAGAAGATCGTAAATTTATGGTTCTCATGACAAGTTGCGTGCTCCGTCTCCTTGACCTCAGTTTTGTCATCTCATTCACACTACATTTCACTGCAACCATGACACCGTGTCTCTCATTGGACGTCTGCTTATGTGCACCACAGTCATAAAGTACACAGCACTTACCAGATCTGCCCAGGAACAACATGCGGCGGCTGCAAGTTCATTTATTTATATATTTATGATATGGTGTGCTTCATCACAAGCACGTCTCACACGACTGTACAGAGAAGAGATCCAACAAATCTACATCAGAACAAATTGAAATGACAGAAAATATCATAAAAGTCCTCTCCAGGAAAAAAAACAAGACTCGCCAACTTTCTGAGGTTGGACACTTAAAAAGAAATCTGTTGCTCTGAATTTTATTCTTAGGGGGGGGGAAGTTAATTAGTACCATTCTTGTCATGTTGAATCCTAGAGGATGAGAGCCAAGATCCATTTTGGGGCCATGACATTTAAATGAAAGGTTTTTTTTCATTCATTTTCTGTCCCCATCATGCACCCTAAGCCTGTATCTGAGTTTGAATATTAAGTCAGTGTTTAAATATCAATGCGTACAAATACGTTTCAGGTCAGAGGCGCAGATATGTAAGAGATCCATGTTTTGAATGAGAAGTACTACCAGAACATGTATACTGAACAAGCTATCATTGACTATGAGGTTTTCTCAACAATTACATGTGGTTTTAAAATACTGACTATTATGCCTTTTGCTGCTTCAGGACAACAGCAGAGTGGAGTACAGTAGTGCTGGCAGGGACCGCAGCGAGGAGGTGGCCCCTCACAGCTCATCAACCTGAGCCTGTGTTTATGGAGGCTGAGAAAGATGAAGCTTTGCTGGAGGACCAGGCGTGCCTGTGCCGGATTTGGGATGCGGCCCCGCTGTCCTACACTGGAATGTTAATTAGGTGAGGTGAGCTGAGAAGAGGTGACCCGACCCGTTAACCAGTCAACCCTTCCCCGACAACCTAGTGGGGGATTGTGTGTGGTGATGTGTGTTGTGTGCCCCCCGTGTGTGTGTGTGTGTGTGTGTGTGTGTGTGTGTGTGTGTGTGTGTGTGTGTGAAATGCATCTTTCTGTATTTTCTGTGTGCTTACGCAATTGCAAACTCATTACCGCTCAGTCTCCCTCCTCTCATAAGTTGCATCACTTAAACAACATACCACCACTAGAGCACTGTTTATAGTTGAAGCAACACAGGGTGCAAAATAACATTCAGTCCTCTTTTTCACGATTTTTTTAAACTTCTAACTGCAACCAAATGGGAGGAAAAATACTTCTTTTCAGCATCCATATCTAGTCAAAGACCACAATACAGAAATATGAAACATACATACAAAACATACGCCATGCATGTGAGTGTTGCAGAATCTTTTCTGCCAGAGTGGAATAAACCCAACAATACAGTACTAAGTAGGCTTTTGTTCATATATGCAGTCTATAATTGGCATAGCATTTCTAATGTTCTTTATTCCAATTTTAAATACTGCTGTTACTATTTTTTAAAAGACAATGTTTTATGTACAATTACTTATTGCTGCATTTTCACTGCTATTGTTTATTGCGCTAACATAAGTGATACAATCTACTAAATATTAAAAATTACAAAAAAGAGATCTACTTTATTGTATATTTGAGAGAAAACGGTAGTAGATGTCAAATATGAGTATAAATCAAGGATCTGCATCTCCCAGCCTGCTGTAAGCTACTTATCAAATACTGACCTCTAGAGGGCATTTTTGGGCTGTACAGCACTAAACACTAGATGTCCGTACTACACAATACGACTGTAGTTGAAGTTTGGGAAGTCATAAGAAAATCGGTGTCAGCAATATGTAAATGTATGTGTGTATGCATTCATTTGTAAGACATTCATATCCTTTCATGGCCAAAAACTAAAAAACTTTTATTTTACTTTTATAGTACTTTTGATTAAAAACATGAACGAATGCTTGGAATCTTAGTTGAAGTGGTAAATCATTTACTTGTATTCCACCAAATTGGGACTGGAGCGATTAGTCAGTTTTAACAATTAACAACAACTAACAATTAATTAAATTCTGATAATTGATTAATCGTTATTGTCAAAAATGCCAAACCAATTCCCTGGTTCCAGATTCTTAAATGTTTGATGCTTTAATTATGACAACTTGAATCTACAGTTGGTAACTTTTATTTTAAAAAAACCATATCCTGAATATGAATCACATGCCTCCTCCTGACTCATGCTCCTGATGCTTCTAATGGGATAAGGAAAACAACCAATCAGGGCCGAGGAGTCTAACGCTGCTTGTGAACTCTAATCAAACTGTTAAACTAGGCAGTGCTGATCAAATATGAAGATCTGTTTTTGTGTCTATGCCTCATCTTAAATTCAGAAACATATCCTAGTGTACTGATTAGCTGTAAAATGAGCATGTTTTCTCCGGCCGGTCGCTCTAAGTGGTTTATCTTCGGCCACTAGGGGGAGGCAAGGGAACTTTTTTTTCCTCATGGGAGACTGTCATGTAGTGACAATTTCAGCAATGATGACAACAATTATTAAAAATGACCTACCAAACCTGTAATATCTATGGATTTGGTCTAATAAAGAAGCTCCAAGAATACATCCATTCAGACTGTGAGACATTATAACAGGCATATTTGATCATTTTTTTGAATTTTATAGACCAAACATTGAATCAGTTAGTTTAGAAAATAATCAGCAGATTAGTCTAGAAAATAATCATCATCCATCATCATCATCATAGCCCTACACTAAATCTTTCCAAGTTGCAGGCCGTGAGCAGCTTTAAGAGTATATAGGAGTATAAAAAGTTATGAATACATGACTATCTTTGGGATTCGTTTATTATCTGTCACTAAAGATCTCAAAAAAATTAGAGATAACACAAAAGTTCTTATGACATTAATCAAAGCCATCGTTGAAAAAATACTGGAGTGTGTTTTATAATTGTTTCTTATAAATGACAAAGACATAACGTTCATCAGAATCATTAATCCTTAACAGAGTACAATGGCACCTGCATATATTCAGAGTTCTAAGATTATCAAAACAATGTATCATTAAAGTAATACATAAACAAAACTCAGAACAACACTCAGATTATCTGTCATGTAAAACTATTATACATTAAAGGTCCCATGACATGGTGGCCTTTTGATGCCTTTTTTAAACTATACATTTTTATAAAAACGACAGCTACACACAACATGAAATAAGACATACATTGGTCCAATGACTACTTCTTACATTTGGTCTGAATATTACAGTATTTGTTGTAATAACAATCGACATACTAGGGAAACATGATACCTCTTCAGGTGATAAACTGATTTGTATTCTTTGGAAATATGATACCATAAAAAAGACTTAATATACAATAACAGTAGGGTGTGCCCAACATACAGTAACGGCATACTTGAAATAGGCTGGGAGATATAATTTATATTTTAATGCATATTGGTTGGCCATGATAACTATCTGTTATCCTCATTCCAAACATCACTGCTGATAAATGCATGCGTTACTGAAATAATAAAATACAAAAAAAAAAATTTTGGATCTCTACATGCCCTTTTGTAAAATAGAACTTACTTGCAACATATTGCATTTTTATTTTTTGGATGATAATTTCTTATCATCGTTAAACCCTCACTCCAGGATTTCGGCTTTTTTTTTTTAGATTGTTGCTTCCCAAAATGCCTTATGTTGCATGAGCTTTTGTAAAGAATTGCGATAAAACTTGCAATGTTTTTTGTTTGTTTGTTGCAATTTAGTTTGTTTTTTTTGTATAGTAAACTTGCTTTGGAGAGAAGAAAATTACTCTGGGCTGACTTTTACTAGAAACCTTGTCAAAAAGGCTCAGGATGCTGCAAATGTTGGTATAATATGAAAATGGCTGGACTTAAGACAAAAAAATAATTTATTGAATGACTCAAATTTGAACGTGAATGTGTCAGTGGCTTGTTGATCTTTACATTGTTTAGTTCCTATCCTGAGCTGGGACACGCTGGACTTTAATTTATCATTGCACTTACAATAATGAGCGTAGCTGTCCTCAATTTAGGTCATCCTGTTACTACGTCTCATCTCCGGTTTTCCTGCATCCACCGTGTGTGTGTGTTTGTGTTTACGCGCGTCAGTCGGCGGGGGAACTGAGCAGCCCCGTCCGTTGCAGAGACCCGAAAGAATTGAAACCACAGCCGCTACAGCGAGTTTATAGTGAAAAAAACATGAACGCGTACATTGATGTTCAGATGAATAAAGGTTGGCAGGACGGTTTGACATTTCGTCTTTCACTGTACGTTTTGTTCGTAAATGTGAGATGTTCAAGTCACACGCATCTCACTAAACAAGGAAATTTATATGGCCACGCACGTATGACCTCAACCCGTTCTCACTCCCGCTTGGTCATTGGCTCTCAGAGTCCCATACTAATCTGTCTGGCACGTGGGACTGCTGGGATTGGGAAGTTGCGGCAAACTCCAGTTATTGGTCAAATCTGCAAAAACGTTACGGTGATTGGTCAAAATTGCGAGTCGCACCAAAGTTGCGTTGATTGGTTGAATTGGCGTGAATTGGTGCGATTGCGACATCGCAAAATCCTGGAGGGACTGGTTAAAGCTATGTCGTCAGTAAGGGAATTTCAATATTCGCACAACCCTATCAGTTGTACCTCTTCATTAGTACCAGCTCTTTCACCACTATCTTGAATAGTGCCTCAGCACATACCAAAAAAATGTAATAAATACAATAACAGTGTTTGAAGAGACCTCTGTTAAAATAAGCACAGAATATAAATTCTGTCAAGTACAAAGCAATATCTCAACAATCATGATTATGAGATGTGGATTCAACTATCGTGTCACAAGCAGAGAAGCAGCTAACTCATTCACTGACCAATCAAATGACCAGTTAATTAGAAGAAACCACCATGTCCAGTTCTTTGACTCCCTCCTGGCTGGAGGTGAGGCCACAGCTGGCTGAGAGGGGGCTGTCAGAGAAGTGGCTGGCGGACCTGGGCACTGCTGCCGGGGAGGGAGGGGCCTGGGCCAGACCGGGCTTCTTAGGGGGGATGGGTGGAGGGTTGCCCCTTTCTGCCCTGGGGGTAGTAGGTGATTGGATCCCCTGCTGAAGTACTCCTGCGGCCCTTCCGATGATCGGAGACAAAGGCGCTGCTAGGCTGCGGTAGTCTGTACCAAAGGGTGAATTGTTTGGTGTTGCGAGCTTCGGTGTGGCGCTCTGCTGTACGGTGGTGAAGCGAGACAGGACTTGAGTGACTGTGCTTCGGGCCATCTGCTTGACTGGGCTGGTTTCTAGGGACGAGCCGCTGGTCACAGGGGAGACATCCTTTGGTGAGAGGGGGAGAGCTGGCTGTGTGGCCTGGGACGGAGGCTCTGGGTCAGTGGTACCCTGGAACCGATGACGAGCAGCGTGGAAGCGCTGGTTGATCCCGGCCTGGTAGGGAGACTGGTAGCTACCAGGGCTCGGGCTGCCTGGTGGGCGTTTGGCAAGGACAGGTGAAGCGCATGGGGAGGAAGGAGGGAATGTGGAGGGGGTGACACTGCAGGGGGAGAATGATGTCTGGCTCTGATAAATTAGAGAATTCTCATTCCCATTCTGTACAATGTTATCTGGGAAGGCGTTGGTTGGACCGTGGTGCCCATTGGTCTCCATCGGACAGTGGTGACAGTTGACTTTTGGCTGCTCAGGTTGTGGGCTTTGGTCTTCCTCAATCTCCTCCACCGTAATAGTCTCTACTACTGTCTTTGCTGGAGGAACTTTCATGGCCCACTCCTTTCCTACTGCCTCTACTGGAGCTGTAACTGCCTCCCCAACATCTCTCATCATATTCACCTCCTCCAGCGTCCTCTTCAGCTCCTCTACCTGATCAGAAAATGGAAGAAGGGATTAATTCCGAAATTCTTTGAGGTAGTTACAGTTTGCAAAATGTGCAATGTACGGCCACCTGCCTGATGAATGTGTTCACGGTACCTGTTGTTGTAGCTGACAGCAGTGAGCTTCCTCCTTCTTCAAACGTGAGCGGAGTTGCTCTCGCTCAGTGTCAAACTCGGCCAGCTGCTCTTCCACCCTCGCCTCCATTCTCAGAGCTCGCCTCCTCTCATCTTCCAGCTCGTTTCTCAGTGCCTGACAAGCCTGCTCCTCCTGCGTGAGGGAAAGGTCTGTGTTCACGGGGTGTGCATAATACAACCAGGCCCAACATTCATCACAGCGACAGAAAATGAATGGCCCAGCTTGGATTAAAAATGGTAATACCTTGTCAAGTGTACGGCTCAGCTCCGTCAGCCGGTGACCCTCCTCCAGAGCCCTGGCACTTGCCCACTTGCACTCTTTGGCCAAGGTGCAGGAGAGCTGTTTGTGCTGAGCCCGTTCTTCTTCTAGCTGGTCAGTAATTCGCCGCTGTTCTTTTTCCAACCGCCGGACCTGGCTCCGCTCAAACTCCAGCTACAAAGACAGAGATGCATGTGAAACAAACATGTCACACGTAGTAAACGCTGTTTTGCTTGAGACTGCGTGGATGGTTACAGTGTACTTCAAAGCTTTTGACCCCGGTTCTTTTAAAGCTCACTGAATACAGTACATTTTGCACAAATATTTACAATGCAGTCCACATCCCGACTAATTAGTGGGCACCTGTTGTTGTAAGCGCTCCCTCTCTTTCTCCAGGATGTAGGTGACATCATCTCCCTCGGCGGTGTCCTCAGCGTGCCTCCTCCGTTCCTCCTCCAGATCGGCAATGACCTGGAGCAACCACAGCGGGGAGACAGAGACTCAGGATAGAAAGAACCTCGCATGAGTTTGGTCTGCTTGATATTATGGCCAATAACAGGTCTTCTGAAGCAATACGATTACTACATTGTAAGCAAAAATGCTGATGGCAGTTAGGCTAAACAGCTACATAGTTAAGCTCATCTAAATGAGTACCATGTTCGGCCCGCCTGCAGAGAAAAGTATAGTCTTCACTCTGTGGTTTTACAAAGCCTGAAGATGACAGAGGGCTCTGTGTTTTGTACGGTTCTAAAAGATGCGATGGGAATCATTGTTTGCAACAGTCATCTAAATGTATACCAAAAACGATAGAAGGCCGTCAGTAAACACAGCAAAGTTGTAGAATGTGCCTCTAGTTATTGAGTTTTATGTCAAAGTAGTCTGTTATTAACATGACATTAACAGGGATTTTGTGATCACACCGATTAGCCATATTGTCCTTGCATATATGTTTAACTCAGTGTTGTGTTACATTACGGTCTATAAATAGTAGTCTCTTCACACTCTTACCTCGAGCTCACATGAAACAAAAGAAAAAGTGGGAACATGACATCGCGGTGCAGGTATTTTGTTTTCTTTGTCCGTGTCTGTTGACCTGCACCTATGAAGTACTTTTGGATGTGTGAGTGCCTCTTGCTGACAACAATGCTGTTTTTTAATGTTATTCTTTTGGATTCCTGGAAGAAAAATATTTTTGGGAAACAAAAAGGTTTTAATGAAGAGGGATGATTTAATCACCTTAGTTTTGTGTAACAAGCTTTTGTTGCCTTCCGTTTTATATCTTGTATACTTTTAGAAAAGAAAGCCTCATTGCACTTTGCTGGTTGTATTCTCCATTCATGTTTTTCAATATTTCCCACCACTGAGGCCAGCTTTTTAATTCTTATGTTGCCCAGTTGACTTTTTTCTTTCTTTTTAAATCCGCACAAGTCCACCAGCTCAGTTCTGCCTCCCCTGAATTAAGAACCACACGTCCACACCCACCCTTCTGTGCCTGCTTTCCACTGCAGCCAGCTGGGCCAACATCTTCTCCTGCATCCTCCTGCAGTGGCTCACCACCAGTTTGAGAACCACCAGAGGGTTGGAGGTGGGGGAGGAACAGCCCGGGTCCTTGTTCTGGTCCCCTACAACCTCACTGTCCCTCTGCAAGGCCAGGAAGGGGTCGCTGAGGTTGTACCTGCCATAGCGCTCCTGGATAAACAGTTCTTTACGCTGGGCCTGAAGAGAGGACAAGAGTAAGATGGAGCACCGAGAGGAACAGTGATTTGCTGTCTAACGGTTATGTGGTAGTAATTGTTACTAGGTGGAATTTTTTTAAGCTTATGTGTGCTCTTGCATGGATATCCTTGTTTACATAAGGATTGTAACTTGGTCCTAGTATACGAATCTTCTCTTGGATCACTTTTCTAGCTCCTCAGACTTGTCTCAGGACTAGTCTCAGCTGGTACTTGCTGCTGTCTCCTGTGTATACATTTTTAGAAAAGACATTTTTTAGCCATGTTAGCGGTATGGCTTTAGGGATGACAATGAAGGTCGCTAAGTTGATCCAAACTGAAATGAAGATCTTAACAATTATTAGATGTTATGCCGAAAACATTTGGTACACACATTTGTGTTCCCCAGAGGATTCATCCTAATAACTTGATATCTCAAATATTTGATGGATTTGGGAGCCTGGTTAGCTCACCGGGTAGATTAGGCGAAAAAAAAAATTATTTATATATATGAGCAAATACCTGCGAAACTAATGACATCCCTGTCAGCCTCAATTGTACTTTGTTTTAGTGCCAATCAAGGTACTATACAATGTTTGGGTTTATTTTAGCAGTCATTATTATTAAGTAAAAAATAATGTGTTATGATTTGATTGGCTAGTTCAAATCCCTGCCAATTATGATTCACGTTAACACATGCTGCTGTCATTTCTCTCACATTTGATCAGGAAATTGAATACTGCGTTCCACACACGATCAGCATCTCTCAATACTAGAGTGGTGAACGGTCTGTAGACAAAGGAAGGGGAAGAGAGGGAGAGGAAATGCATAATGTAAAAAAATGCAAGAGAGAGTGCTTGCAGGAGGAAAAAGCAACAGATGGTGTGTGTCTGTCTATCTTTAGCATGACAGCTGCTCTGGACTGGACATTGGCCAAGGCAGACCTGTTCTGTTTAACTCTCGACAAAGGAGGGATAATAGCAACGAGACATGTCAGGTTCAGCAGATGCCTTTGGGCCTGCCGTGAAAAGGGGCTGAAGTGAGAGAGAGGATGAGGGCTAACAGCGGAACTGGCAATGTGTCTTTGTGAGGTTCCAACAGAAGAGGCTCAAAAGATTAGAGAGAGCAGTATCTTCTCTGGCAGGGTGAGGACAGAGCGCCTGATGACTGATACCAAGATTACTTAAGAGGTTTAAAGTGAAGTCAAGAGTGTGGATGGGCCTGCAGAGCAATATTCAGCTGAGTCACTGTTCTTACAGAGCCTTTAACAGCTGACTCTGGGTTATTACAGCTAAGCACACAGGTAAACTACTCTGATCCCTCCCAAACAGCACTTCATTGGCATAGAACTCTGATTATTTGTTGTAACTACAGATGCATCAATCCAAGTTTTTATTTAGTTCACTCATCCAACCAATACCTCAGTTAACATGCCAGTAATTTGTTTTTCCCAAATTTAAAATCTGTATACCTTAATGTGTGGACCTTACTGAAAACATTTAATGTAAGATAAGGGGTTGCTGTGGCATTAAAAACTGAGTCGGTTTGGCCAGCAGGCTTAACAGCAGCTAAGAAGATAGTAGTCCAGCACTGAAAATCTCCTCATGGTAGCTCTGGGGTTCATTGGGTTCTGTCATTTTTGGACATTTCTTACCTAGAATTGTCTTCAGCAAGAAAAAATGATGCTCAGCCACATACAATTGTATTATGGGAGAGGTTGATATCTAATTTAAAAGATCTTCTGTTGAGATAGGAATGATCTGTTTGTGTATATATTAACAACCTGCTGGATGGTGAAGGGGAGAAAGGTGGGGGGGGAGGTTGGAGATGTGAGGGGAAGAGGGTTTGATATTGGTACTAAAATGTGCCTAAAAACTTTAAATATACAAATGTATTTTCTTGTATGACAATAAAAAAAATCAATAAAAAACTGAAAAAACTGAGTCGACTATCCACAGTGACTGAATCCATGTAAATAATTCAGTAAACACTGAATTTTTGTACAGCCATTGACAACTAAAACTGGATGTTATGTGGATAATTCACCATGGCTGATACCTGGTCTGCTTGCTTAATAATGTCAGCATCCGTAACATAATTATCATCAAGAAATAATTTACAAATAATTTCCCAAGACTGCATATAATTGATTCGAAAGCCAAACATTTGCTGCGGTAATCAAGACATTCTTACATGACTGACATTTAACGTTCTAAGACAGATTAATGTTAAACAACTGGAGTTACTTAAAGCAACACTAGAGAACTTTCCCCGCTTTGGTCCCCCTACAGGTTGGAAGGAAATGTATCCATTACATTACATCACATTACATTGTCCAGTCTATTTGGACTAAAGATCCGCTACCCAATGTGGCAAACTTGCATAATTCCACTTCCAACCTGTAGGGGGACTGAAACGGGAAAAAGTTCTCCAGTGTTGCTTTAAGCCATGAAAGAAACAGGGAGTGATGATTGATGGCAGGAGAAAGAAAAGTTCAAGCAATATTCTCCTACAGATCACAGGCTTTGTGGTTGTCATCTTCAACAGTATTGGGCAAGGCTGCTGTTATTTGATCCAGTCTGCTGAGGACTGTGAAGGCGGATCAAACAACATGAAGGGGTGAAACAGGAAAACACAGGCTGCCCAGGAGAATTTAAATATGGGCATTATCTACAGCCCTGTGACCACACAGCACATCTACAAGGTGTGTGTGTGTGTGTGTGTGTGTGTGTGTGTGTGTGTGTGTGTGTGTGTGTGTGTTGTAAAATATGTTATGAGTGGCATATAGCCTGTGTCCTCACTATGTTTATACAATGCATGTTTTCACATCTAATTGACTTTAAGAAAATACCATGACCTTTGTCTCCCAAAGATCTTTTGTGAATGCATACTTGTGATTTATAAAAAACGCATAAGCTTAAAACTGGAATACATTGAGCAAGATTTTAGATTTTACACTGTAGATATCTAGTTTTGAAAAAGAAAAAAAAAACTTCAAAGAGAAATGTCTGCAGACTAAGCAGACAGCTCATCCCTGTTCCCGTCAATGGCTGTCTGCTCCTATGTGTCATTGTACGGGTAAAGATTAAATACGCTTAGATCAGGTTTCTATTCTTGACACCTACCAAACGTTGCAGAAGGATATACTGTATACTCAGTCTGACTTTCATCGCTGCAGTTGCATGCCATACTAACAGGAAAAAAAACATGTAGTTTTGTTAGCAACTGCTCCTACAAGAAGGAAACATTTTGAAACACACACAAAAAAAACAATTTAATGTAGATGTGTGTGAGAGTTCATTGTTTTCCGTTTTCTTATTTTAAATTTATTCAGTCCGTGCACATTTTCACAACTGGATAATTGGCCTTTAAATGCTCATTTTTATTCTAATTCACGAGACCCCTATTACACAAACGTTCACTCATAAACACAGACTCTGTCTCTCTCAGCTCTCTTCCCTGCACTTCAATGCGCAGACTGACTTCCACAACACAAAGGGAGGCTGTTTTTCTCTGCATTAATCCTCCACTGCTGCAGAAAGGGTGGAGGAAGTGAAAAGAGGGATTACAGGAAACACCTTTCAAACATTACTTAGCCTAATACCTAACACCCAAATCTACCAGAGTTCAGTCGTTGCATACTGTACGTTAACAATGCCCACAAACATTCAGTGCATGGCTGCTGTGAATCACAGTCTACCTCCATTATTCATGCTTTTGTCTGTTGACTACAGTTCTTGGCACCTTGTGTGCTTTTGCTTGGGAAGACTTTGTGCCATGGCTGCACTGGTTCCAATCCAGTATATATTTTGCTGAAAAATGAAACCTGGACTCTTCCAGTTGTACAACTTTGGCAACAAGATCTGCATAATACCGAGGGAAGGTGATTAGATTTCTATTTATTTCAGAGCTGCTTAGGCAGATTGCTAAATACCCTGAAATGCTTGTGCCCGATGTACTTTAATGAAAAGTAAATGGATGTCTGAGGAATACTATCCATCATAAGCACATGATTGTGCATGCTACAGTAACTGACGATGATTCAATCAGCTGGTGCATCTCAAAGCTATAAATAAGGCTATTTCAGTACTGCCCCATTACCAAAGACCACACACGGTAAACTTTTTTTTAAAGTACGTCCATTTGGAAGCTCTAGTCAACCACACCATGTGAACTCAACAGAAAATTAAAAGACTCATTTCCATATTTGAGTCTTCTTTGAACTTTAAAGTAAAGACTCATATTCCTTTCCCAAAGCAAATAGACTACTGGATCACTGCAGAGCTGTGTGTGCCAAATACGAGCATTGCCAGAGACTAACTTCCTTTTGAAATCCAGTGTGAGCAGCCGCAGAAGTGAGTCACAAAGGGGAAAATGCAGTGGATAGTTAGAATGCCATTAATAGTTCTGCATAATTAAATATAGAGTACCACAGAAAAGCTGCGTCATTAACTTCACATCCTGTTCATACATAAGATCCTATAGACTGTCAATGATAAGAATGTTAGAAAGGAACTTGCCTGTTTCTGTACTTTCAACCAAATGAGCAAAGGCATGAAAACCAAAGAATTGAGCGGTGGTGTTATTACCATGGTGATTTGTGGTTGAGCTAAACATTTCTCACATGACACACTGTGTAGCAATGACACTTCAGTTAAGACTGACATGAGCAACACGACTGGACTTACTTCTCTACTTACTGTAAAGTTGTTCCATGTGCAATCTTATTGTTGGAACATGACAGTCTACAGCGACCCTAGCAGCTCTGTAAATTCTTTTGTGTAAATGCTTTAAGCAATTATTTAATGAATTAGAAAATTTCAACATGATACACAGTAAAAAATAGTCAGATAGTGTTGTGAGCGGGATATTAAGTTCGACTCAGTGGTGAGAGAAACCAAATCAGAGGGGACAGACACAGAGCTATAGCGGAGCCAAAGAAGCACTCTCTTTAAATTACTGACTTTATCTTCATCAGGCAAATAAAACTTAGATAATCTGCAAACTGCCAAAAAACAGGCCGATAATAGGCCAGGGCCGATAATCTGTCTATCCTTAGTCTAATGTGCACCAGGCTGGTGGGAATGTATTTGTGTGGCAGGTATTTTGGTTATAAACCATTGGACAAATTAAATATATGACCTGATGATGGCGCTAGATGAAAAGTAAAGGGATCACCAAAAGGTATTACAGTTCATCGTTAAAGGGAACATAAATGTTTCATTCAAATTATATGGTAATCCATTCATTCACTCGCTCAAAACCACAAAGGTCAACCTCATGGTGGCGCTAGAGGTAAAGTCAGGGGATCACCAAAGTCGATAAGATTCATCCTCTGGGGACAATGGCTGTTTGTACAAACTGTTTGCCAATCCATCCAGCGGCTGCTGAGATACTTTACAAGATAGGTGAAAACTTTGTCCTGCTGGTGGTGCTACTTTAGATGAAAAGTGACATGATCAAGCATAATTAATCCTCTGGGAACCACAAATGTCTGTATAAAGGTTCATGGCAATCCAGCCGATCGTTGTTGAGATGACTCAGTCTGAACCAAAGTGGTGGACCAAAAGACAAACGCTGTCATTGATAGACCCATGCTGCTAGGTGGCTAAAAACAAGACATACGGGGAGATGTTTCACTGATAACAATCTGCTTTCATGTGAGGATGGGACTTGAGATTCCACATCGCCAATTCCTGAACAATAGAACAGCAGAACGGTGTTTTACCGTTGGAAAAACATGTATGCTTTGCTGCATTTTTCCAACTTACTGCCTGCAGTTAATTTCCAACGGATCAGTGATAATACCCCTAATCAAAGCCCAGTAGCAGTTAACACTGAAGCATTGATCCAATCCCAGACCTGAATGGGTTAACAGTTTGTGCCAGTGGAGCTATGAAAGAAGCACAGCCATATTCCCCTCAAGCTCCAGTTAAGGCCAATGTTTATTTGTTCACTCCTACTCTCGCTCACATTGAGTCATCAGACACCCAGCGTGCTGCAACTCTTCTTGCCTTAGATGGCCAGATCCCAGGAGAGATGGAGGAATGTGGTCTAGACACAACACATGAACATTCAGCATTGGGTTCTCTTAGATTTCTGCTCTCTAGTTTGCTGGCTGCCTCTCCAGTTTGTTCTTTCAGTGGTGCATTCTACACCGGGAAAATGACTTGCATTCCAAGAGCGTAAGCGCAAATATTAATGGTGAAAATAGTCTGCAGTGTTGTATGAAAGGTAGGTAGGGGCATATTTTGCAAAAATGCTCCATCATCTAATTGCTTATTCACTAGTAATCTGTGGTTTATGGTTATTTAAAAGTGTCACAGTGACATAGTGTTACTGAAGTAAGTCTGCAGCAGTTTTAAAATGTCCTTAAGGCCTTCTGAATAGTATGAAAGCTTGAGTATGTGGAGATATGGGACACAGCAAAACACATCTACCAGAGTTCAGTCTGGGAAAATAGCCTGCCAATCCTTTTACTGTAATTGAGACATCCTGTGTGTGTGTGTGTGTGTGTGTGTGTGTGTGTGTGTGTGTGTGTGTGTGTGTGTGTGTGTGTGTGTGTGTGTGTGTGTGTGTGTGTGTGTGTGTGTGTGTGTGTGTGTGTGTGTGTGCGCGCGCGCACATTGTGCCCATTTCTAATTAAGTATATGTTTAGGTTCACTGGAATGTGTCTACTTGGGGCTGGGCGATATGGAGCAACTCAAATATCACTATCCTTTGCCAAATACTTCGATATCGATATTGTGACAGTATTATAGGGTAGACTATTGATGCTTTCAAAAAGTATTTACAGAAATGACAGTTTGGATCAATAATCATCCGTAATGTGGATATAATGACTATGTGGGTAAAGGCAAATAATACAACAATCTGGTATGTTCAGAAAATTCCATCACTTCACTGTAATGCGTTTAAAACCAGGAGAAACAGCACTTATGCTATATTACGATAATACCATATCCAAAATGTAAGACTAATACTACTAATACTAATACTTAGTCTCATATCACAATTTCAATATAATATCAATATTGCCCAGCCCTATGTTTACGGATGACTTTTGAGACCATGCCTCAAAATACTCTATTCTCCAGGGGCATAGACAAGTGTGCTGCATGCATAGATAGATAGATAGATAGATAGGTAGATAGGTAGATA
>NC_045736.1:8671616-8675036 GCF_008692095.1 Etheostoma spectabile | reverse complement strand
AGATAGATGTTAGCTTTACGTGGCTGTGTCATCTTTATGCAGATAACTTTTTTCCTAATGGAATAGAGTGCCATTAACAGGGTTACTAAGATTTAATCTTTATTGTTTTAGCTGATTTCTCCATCATGCGTTCCTCTGCTGTCCACCCTTTTTGTGTATCACATACAGCATGACAACATTTGCTTATGTGTGCCATAAGTGACCAACGCATGAAGCTCTCCATGCAAACAAAAAGAAAAAGAACATGCAATGTTGATGCAACATGTTAGTGCAGTAGTTTTGTCTTCTGGCACTTTGATACTTTTTATTTGAGAGTTTGACATTTAAAAAGACATATTTTGTGCGGAGAATCACTTATATGTTATAGTTATGTTGGTAGCTCCATTGATAGGTACCTTTAGGGTATCAATGACCAGGTCCCGGGCCTCCAGCTCTCCTTCCAGGATGCTGAAAAGCATCAGCAACTCTGGCTTGGTCAAATTCTCCATATTCAGCTTGGACTGTGAGGGAAAGAAAAAGATGAAAGAAATTAACTTGGTTGACTATTTCAATTCAGATGTTTGTTTTTGGTTTTTATTGATGCAAATGAAGATATTCTAAACCTGTACTTAATTTATTCTATTAGATTATTATTCAACTCCAAAAGAGAAAACACTGAAAACTATACCAAACTAGGAAAGCAAACCGTTTTCCCACAATCATTTCTCAAGTTATTTAATTCCATCTTGAAACAAAGCCCTGGGTTTCCCCAAATTAGACATCCAGACAGACCTCTGATCTATCTGATCCAGCCCACTAATTTATGAGCTTTAAGGGGATATATGGGTATTATCCTGGGAGGAGGTAATTTTACAGCATAGAACCAGTGTACAAAATAGTAGTTACACGTTTCTCCTTTCCCCAAGAAAACCACATTTTGGGTGCAAAGCCATTTAACCAGCCAGGGTGTGCGAATGTGAGGATGTTCCATCTTAAACAACGGGAGCAAAACTTTCCTCCAAAGTTGCTCATTTCATTTTCCTAGTAGGTTTTGGATATTTCAGCACAATGTGGTCGCACAAATATGGCAACAATAGTAGGGGTGCGAATCTCTGGGCAGGATTCAGAGACCAACTATTTGATTCTAAACCGATTATCGATGCATCAATCTTTTTATGTACATTTCTATGCGTGATTTTAAAAAAAATACATAAAAACCTGAGTTTATTCAATTTTGACATATGCAGTATTTGCCAGATACAAGTTTTAATGAAATGTTTTGTCTACTGTGATTTTTATTTTGTAGTCATTCCATGCTTAAGCCTTAAACCTCTTAACCCCCCCCCCTGTTTGTTAAGCGTCCTTGGGTTTGTGAAAGGCGCTATATAAGTCCAAATTATTATTATTATTATTATTATTAAACGTGCTTGTGAAAGTCACCTTCTCTCACAGTGATCTTCCACGTCAGAGGCTCGGCCATGTTTAAAGGTGGAGAACTGGCTTCTTAGAACATGAAACATGAGGTGGTCAGATGTGTGATAAAGAAGATGAACAGCTTTTATGTGTTTTGCCTAGTTATTTCTGTTATGTCTTATTAGAACAAGTGTTTATATACAAAACTTATTTTTGTCCTTTTGGCCATTTTTAACTTAAAGTTGGTGTTCTGGAGACAGTAACTTCTAAATAAAAATATAATATATATATAGTTTTTTTTTCCAGAATCGAGCACTGAATCGTTCTAAAGAGAATTGGGATGCATCTAAGTGTCACTTTTTTTTTTTCTTTTCACCACCCCTAATGCAAGCTGACGTGTGTATCAGGCACAGGTGGATCACATATCAGACAGGCAGTCAGCTTCCAGCCTTCCAAATTCTTCCATAATCTTTCTTAAATAGTGTGCAAATAACTTAACTTTCAAAAAAAATAGTATCATCACTTTGTTTTGTTTTTTTTCCCCTGCATGTTAAATCATAATGGATCCTTTGACAGCAGGAAGGTATTTTGTGTTGGATATGTGGTGTGGTCTCTTTGTAGTGTCTCAGCACTCTAATCTCACAGCCGTGTGATTCTGCTGACAAGCCCTGCGGTGTCCATACCTCAAAACATCCAACCGCACTCTGGCTAAGAAAACGTATGCAGGCCCCTCTTTGAAATATGATCAAAGCTGTTGATGATATTACACTAAGCAGCATCCTTTTCCCATCATCATGTGGGACATCTAGATGTACGCTGCACTGGCACACTCAAGCTTGAATCCCAACAATAATTCCTTCGGAAATGCGGCTGAAGCATCTGAAAAATCTCACTCACTGCTGTTTACGAGACGGCACAGTTATCTAGCATGTATTCAACAGGCCCGGGCTCTGTTCTGAGCACTCTGTGGTCACCACAACTTTCCACATCATGAAGTCACCCAGAGGGGGTGGGCTGATCTCTTGCTGGTTGCGTAGTGAGACACAGCAGCCACCGGCCTATATCAGAGATGGTAGCTACAATGTTTCCCAAGCATCTTCAGAAACATCAGCAATAGAGAAACCTGAATAGCAATGAGCATATTTCCAGCACTTAAATATACTGTTGCACGTATGTAGAGCAGTATGCAGAAGTGAGAAGAGCAATGAGCCACGGCCATGGTGAACTGCATCTACAGCCTAATCCCTGCAGCAGCGTCCTCTCAAAGAGTGTTTTAGTTCTGCTCTCACCAGCACTCATGGTCTGTGGCTTAACCACAGGGGTAAAATGCTAATTAAACTACAGCATATGCACCTCCCCTCGGTTTTGCTTTTACAGGCTTGCTCGCTAATTTCACAGGCAGCTGTAATCACCAAGCGAAGAGTGTGTGCTGCGTTTTGAGAGATGTCTGGCCCAGCGGGAGCCTACATGTGTCCTCACGTTTTGTTTAGATCCTCATCAATTTTAATATTATTTCCCCTAATCCCCCCCCCCCTGAATTAGAGTTGGTAATCATAGGGGTACGCAAACACTAAGCGATGGCATGGGAAATACAAATATTCCCACATGGTTGCTCCACATCCGATGACAAAAGCCCTGCGTCCATAATCCTTTTTATCCGTGTTTGTTTTAAGCCTGGTCAGTCATGTGCTTCGTCTGCAACACTGTAAACTCATTAAAAACACATAGCAGCTCCTACTGCAACAACATTGCTCCATTACAGATAGGCACCATCGGTTTGGGAGTAACTGCTTAAGACTCCTATAAATGGAAAATCAACCACATTCACATCAGCTCATATCAAAGTCCTATAAAAATCCCCTTTTTTTTTTTTTAGTCTGAGGACAGTTTCTATGTCAACTGCTCGAGTAAAATCAAAAGTTATACGTGACAATGTGGACAATATTTCAGAATACAATCCAACAGAAGATTCTAATATAAGGTGTAAGGTGTCTCTGAACCTACAGTGTGAGAGACTTTTTTGGTCAC
>NC_045736.1:8670495-8671606 GCF_008692095.1 Etheostoma spectabile | reverse complement strand
AGCTGGTTGAACTGGTAAGGGGGGGATACAACGTGTGCATAAATACATGTCATGGACTGTGAAACATTTTCGGCGCACAAAATGAGGGCCAACTGAGGGGAAGTCTGCTTAATTTCCGTATTCTGGTAATCAGAATGTCTGACCAGATGATTGTAATGGATAGGCCTGCTAAATTAGATATGCATGGTAGCCAACCTCATTTTTGATGTGGGCCACTACTTACTCAATCAGCTTGCTGCCTGTAGCCTACTGCTGCCTAGTCTATAAAACGTCTTCACACACCAGTGTTGACACTGCTGAGTAAATAACAACTGGAGTCCCTGTAAATGAATTCAATCAGCACTCTCATGAAGAGCGGACAGTCACCATCAGCGGTCGGCCAGTCTCTCTCGCCTCTCTTCTTCGCTGAAAAAGATGTTTTGAGGATACAGCTTTTAATGCATTTGTACACGAACAAAACACATCTTCGGGACTTTTAATCTTGAAAAAGATACAGTCCAACTGGTTCGGCCTCTAGCCTCGACTACTTTTGCTACATCTTTTCTTTTTGAACCAAAAGTGGCTAAAACACGGTCAGACACTGCAGATTATCGTCTCCAGCTTCACACCACCGAGATAAAAAACGGTTTTCTGCGGGTCTACTTACCTTCATAAGGCCCTCGGAGGTCTTTGGAAACTCCAGCATGAACTTTTCTCCTGTCAGGAGATTTGTTTCACTTGATTTGCGTCCTCTGGTCCCGACGCAGCGAAACAGTTAGCGGCCAGGCAGTGTTTTAACTGACGGCCAAGGCAGCCAATAGACAAGGCAGAGCACTAGGCGCTGACCAATCAAAGAGGAGCTTCTGGGAAAAGGGGCCAGAGCTGTGACGTCCCACCTCTTGGATCTTGGTTGGACTTCTTTGTTTAGTATTTGTTGGGTGCCAGCTTCGTCTTAACCCTTGTTTTGTCCTCCCGGGTCAAACACTTTTTTTTTCTTTTCTTTTTTTTTTTTTTACCCTTTTTAAAACATTTTGCATTTTCAACACATTGTCATTTCTTTTTATTTCACTAACACCATTTTACTACCACTAGTTTTGCACTACTTTTTGGAATCCATGGTCAACAACCCTCA
>NC_045736.1:8669888-8670485 GCF_008692095.1 Etheostoma spectabile | reverse complement strand
ATAGAATTATACCTAATATTTGAGTTAATAAAGCATAAATTATGAATAATTTTGACTAATAGTGAAGATCAGAAGAACGTGTGAGTGGATGAGTTTGGTCAGGATACTGATTTGAAATCATTTCAATATTCACCCAAAATTCATTGAAAGTTATTTATTGTACTTGCAAAGAGCGTTGCATGGAATCCATCATTTTTTATGGTAATTTGATTTAAAAAGAATGCTATATTTCTGATAAAGACATTTTAAAAGGGGTCAAATTTGACCCGAGGTGAACAGGAGGTTTAAGGAATTTCGTATCGCTATATGCCTATGAGCAGATATTTTACTGGACGAAATTATAAAGCAAAACTAATGATCCTTAATAGTGACTTTATAATGATGTGGCTATTTCACTTGTATACTCTCTTCTAATCTTTTTAATTTTTCTATGGTTTTTTTTCTATGGTCTATGGTTTAGTTATACTGTTATGTTTGTATAGTATCGTATTGGTGGAAGATATAGGCTACACATCTTTCTTTCACACCTTCTTTCTTCTCAAAGTAATACCACAATGGGAAATGTGTCATTGTAAATGCTGTTACATAAGTATTGAT
>NC_045736.1:8664397-8669878 GCF_008692095.1 Etheostoma spectabile | reverse complement strand
TACCAATAATAACACTATAAATTAACATTTAATGAATGACTCTCTTTGAATATTATTGATGCATTATGTATTAGCAGCATTCTAATGTTTACTGGTCAATTTTAACCATCTGATATACTTTTGAGTAAGTAAATCTATAACATTAGCAACATATTTTAGAATTTGAGCATGATTTGGGTCTTAATCTGAATGGTAACTTGTACAGCTGTTAGGTGGATTGAAAAAAAGTTTTAATTTGTATCTGAAATGTAGTATAACGTATCTGAAATGCTCAAATAAGTATCTAAAAATTGTATTTTACTACTGAATAGCACACTACTTCACTTACCACCCCTGATATGAACATTTGATGTAATTCTGTTTTAAAACATGGACACAACATATCTGTACAAACATTTGCGAACTCATAAACAAAAACAAATTCAATCAAATCTGGGACATGGCCATGCACAAACAAGAACTAAAAAAACAACTATATATATAAAAAACTATAACAAACTATACATAGCATGCAACTGCATGCAGAAAAGTGAGGCATTACACAGCAATACAACAAAACTCCATAGGTCATTCTATCTCAGAGACAAATAAATAAGTATTCAATGTTATAAATGTCACCATACAAACCATCTGTTGACCATTTATATGAATTAGTCCAACATTATTAGTTATTCCAGCAGAAGCATGCCTTGCATTGGTCTCTAGATTTGTGGGATTACAGTATTATTGACTGCCATCTGGTGGCACAGTCACTGTATGAGCCAGTGTATGAGTCTGCAGAGCTATGGGAATGCTGTGCTGTTGGAGAAATGTCAGTGAGTTTTTTCAGCTCACCTGGGAAATCAAAAGGTTTATGGACTGTAGATGGAGCTAATATAACAGCCAGCTAGAAACTAAAAGCAGCTGTCAGAACAGTTGGAGGTATTACGATAAAACCGAAACCGACTTTCCACACTTCACTTTTAGCAGAACTCAGGAACAACACAAAGTTGACTGTGGAGGTCCGGGCTTTAGCTTTGTGCTACAGCCTTTACCTCCAGCTGCGCATGTGATTGGTCCCTTGTCGTGTCTGTGTGTGTGTCTGTGTGTCTGTGTCTGCATGTGTTGTTTTGGCTCTCTCCCTCCCTGCATTCCTCTCTGTGTATTTTGGCTCTGGGACTGGTCCCATGTCTCAGTGTATTGTTTGTAATTGTTTGTATCTGTTAATTTCTGAACATATATAAAAATAATAATAAAATTTATCACAAAGAAAAAGGTGACTGTGGAGGTCTAGGTCTATGGGGGCGGAGGGGGGGGGGCACAGCTGTGTTGTTATTTTCAGCCTTGAGGCACAGAGTTCCAGATGAGGTATCAACTCTGTTGTAGACCTGAAAATGAAAGGCCTTTAAGGCCTGTAATACATAATAGCTGCCAGTAGAGTGCAATGCTCACACAACGCTAGTCAAAGTTACAGTAACCAAAGTGGTTTTGTCACAAAATGTACGTGCAGAGAATAGTACAAAAAAGGCAGGCTTTTCTCCATGGATGAGCATAATGGACAGTCCAGCACTTTCACGGTTACCGGTTGTATGTGATGTTGGCGATAAAGATTATTCTACTGATGCAACTTGCAAGTCATGTTAGATATGAGCAACAACCAAATACCCAGAAATGGTGATTTAAAATGCAACACTGCAATCTTGCTGTAAAAAGAGAGCAAAGAAATGAGTGCACTTTGGTGTGTAGGACAGCAATTTTGTTTGAAGTTACAGAACAAGACATACCACCTTGTGTCAGCGTTAAATTGGCATACTTTGCACAAACTTTGAGCCAGTCCAACCTATGGCTATGCAGCATCTTTGTGCTTATTTTGATAACCGTGTCCCTTTTTTTCTGCTATCTTAAGGGTATGCAAAGTCAGAGTCCAACTGTCACTCCTGATAGGCTGCCGTTGCAGGGAACCTCTTCAGCCCAAATAGAAAGTCTCTATTTCAGGATCTTCAATTAAGCTGCTCTGTTCCGCATGCTGACTGGCTGCTGTGGAGCTCTCTGTCCTCAGAGTCTTTGTCCTGTGTCCTCGTCTTCTTTTTTCAACAATTTACAGCATTAAACGAACAACTTTTTCGGACTTTAGCTTATTCACCGTATCCCCCAGAGTTGGATAAGTCCATACATACTGTCTGGCGCACCCACCGCTAGCCTAGCTTACCACAGATGCTGGTGGTAACCAGCTCCATGTAGCCCACTGCTCCCAATTAGTGACTAAATAACGCCAACATGTTCCTATTTACAGTTTGTGATTTGTATAGTCACAGCGTGTACAAATAACAAGGTCACATGAGACACCGCCATCTTCTAACCCTATACAAACTGGGAACTATATTCCCAGAGGCACTGCAACTTCTGTTATTTGGGCGGAGTGATTTGCCAGCAGCACACAAGAAACCCCGTGGTGAGGAGCAGAGAGTAACGACGGTGCATTTCAGGTGTTGCCCTAATCACTCCACCCAAGTAGCAGTGCTTCAGCTTCTGAGAATCTCTCTCTTAACTCTCTTATCCATCTCTCTTATTATTATTATTATTATTATTATTATTATTATTATTATTATTATTATTATTTTCACTCTGAGGGATACGGTGAATAAGCTAAAGTCCCAATTAGTTAGTGTGTTCCTTTAAGTTTACCATTTGCTTTGGTTTAGTCCTGGGAAATGTTGGTACAAAGGTTAATGACTTAAAATTGATAAAATCATAAAACCAGAATATTGTTTGAGGTTGGAGGAGAATGGATTGGCAAAAAAATGTCTTTGTAATAATAAGGAATATCAAAAATTGGTTACTGTGGTGCAAAGTTACTAACATTTCCTCAACTACATTCGTATATATTTGAGGTACTTTGAGTGCATTTCTATCTCATGTTACTCTTTTACAATTCAGAGGGAAACATTACTCAACTATTTATTTAATATTTATAATATTGAAAATTGGCTTCACCTCATCCTACTACGACAGGAAAATGCTACTTACATATTAATACATTAGTAATGATATGCAATGTGAATACATTTCATATACTGGGTACATTTTGCTAATTTATACTTAACTTAAGTGACATTTTTTCATGCAGGAACTTAACTTGTAATGGGATATTTTATATTGCATCACTGAATACTTTCTGCACCACTGTTTTGTTTATTTCTCACAAATTTCTATTATTAATATGGATAAGAAAATAATGTACTGCTGAAACCCTGCAGTCTGACAAATCATGTTCAAAAAAAAGACCTACAAGTCAAAATGTTGTTGTGTTAGCACTTCTTTTTGTTCTTTTGTACTTTTTCACACCAAAAAATGCTGACTTGGGTGTTTTTTGTCAAGTCCATAGCTCATTTTTTCCAAAGGTGTCCTGGCTTTCAGTAAGTTCCTAAATCCAAGTCTAAACAGAATAATCACATTTATCACAGCACCGATGGAGCATCATGAAAAAAGTACACTCTGATTTTCAAAAAAAGCTGCTTGATTGATGAAGAATATTTCCACCAAAGGTCATGGTAAGCTTTCATAATGTCTCTTCAGCTGTGTGAAAGCAGTTTCTGGTTTCATAATTATAAAGATCCAACATTTTTTGTCTAAAACAGCAAAAATGCTGAACCCTAAAGCTTTGAATGTATAAACTTCAAAACTTCAATCTCTCCTACTTGTGACGTATCATTTCCTGCTTAAGCGAAAGTATTCTGGTATTCAGAATGAATATGTCATCTCTGTTGCACACCTGGCACTTCATCCTAGATGCCAGACATAATATGAAGATAACACACCATGGTGGCACAGACTCGATCAGGGAAGGGATGGAGAGAGAGCCGTAAATATAGCATCAGAGTCTTGGCACGAGGCGACGGCAATCTAGGACCTAATCTGAGGCAGTTATCAGCATCTGTTGCCTGGCACCCATTTCTGTGGGGGTTTTAGTTATTCATCTTGCTCCATATCTGTCACTTCTTTTGCATTTGATTCGGCATACAGACAATGCAGTCAAGAACGTGGGAGGATGTAACCTCTCAATACCCCCCTGTGAGTCAATCTGTCAGTAATACACACATGGCTACTGTGCTCACCTGATTGGATGTGGAGCTGTGAAAGGTTGAGAAATTGATTTGTTTTGCCAGTGGCCATGTTAAATGTAAATTGCTTGAGTGTCTGACCTTGAAGCAGTCCTGATTAGTAATTTGCATATCTCCTATGTAGTAATGTGTCTTAAAGCAGCAGACTGTGTCACTGTTACCGATGTATTTGTTTCTAATCATGAGGCAGCAGCTGGATGTGGAATTTAATATCAACCGACAGCTTTGTTATTTATGTATTCACTGTATACGTAGGCGAGTTGCTTACCTACAATGCTTTAATGCCGTGCATTGATTGGACCCTCAGAACTGTGCACACTAAACAATTGTGTTATCTCAGCTATTCAAGTGTATTTTGACTTCAATCACCAAAAGATGAACATGATATCTGGATGGATTAACTGAAAAAGACATAAAGCTGTAGTTGAGACAACAAGACGTCTCCGAACTTAGACAAACTATAGCCCACATAGGTATGAGCTGACAAAAATGGAGCCCACTACAAATCACTGGCTCACAAGAGAACAGAGACAAGTGGAGGTTTGGCGTGTTAGATGTGATTTATCTGCATGGGTGACATTTGAATCAACTTTTTGGACGAAGGTTTTTTCTCCGCAACTAGACCGACCAACCCCATCAATTTGGATGTCCGCCGCAGTCTTTCTTATCAGGGCTTGTGAGTTATAAACCAAGAATTCATTGATCAGCACAAGGCTTGAAGAGTTTTAGGAGCCTTAAATGAATACACCTCAGCTCATTTTTTTCTGAAGGTGAGTTGTTTTTTTGTAAACTGTACAGGAAGAAATACATTTGAGATTCTGTTTGATTTGTCATTTACAAAAAGAAACTGCCATCTGAAACTGAAATACTCCTCAACCTAAGTCGCATCAAAACCTCGATTGAGTCCTTTTAAGATGTTGACAAAAGAAATGAAAAGGATCATTGTTTTCTCTCATAAAAAACAGCTGAGCTAAAACAAGTTTCCTGGACTCAATACTTCACTTCGATATTTGGCCCAATCTCTCTGACTCTAAGAAAGGGTCAGAAGTTTTTTCTCTGTTGCTGCATGGCAATATAACATGATCAATACCACACATGCAGACAACTATTAAAATCAACAAAGGCATACACAGTACATAAAGGGACAATGTGGCAGTCTAAAGATATCTGTCCTGCTCCAAAATGATACTCAAAGTACTATCCAAAAACCCGCTATTTGAATAAATAATGGCACAATACAGAACACGCGTAGCTCTTAAAGGCGGCCTGTTTATTCAGGAAACCATCCAGGCTAAAAGCACCAGATAGCAAAATTATGAATGGTAATTTAATCACATAATGGCTCTTACACTCTCCAAAAGTCTAATTCCATGTGTCTGCT
>NC_045736.1:8653459-8664387 GCF_008692095.1 Etheostoma spectabile | reverse complement strand
ACAAGTATGCAGTGTGAATGTTAATGACGGGTATTGAGGACAATTGTTTTGTTTAATTTAGACAACTCTGTTCTTGACTGATAGAAAATGAAAACTCAAAGGACACTTTTATAAAACTGAATTAGATTATCTACTTCATAAGAAATATCTAAGCTATAAGAACTCAAAAGAAGCCCTTTATCATTTCTTGTGTTTATCTGCAGAGCTATAGTGCATGCAAAGAGACAGATGATAAGATTTTGTGACATTCTTTTTAGTTGTTTTTTTGAAAGATTATTTTTTGGGCTTTTCCTCTTTTTTAATTTTTGACTGGACCACTAGGTGAGAAAGGCAGAGAGAGGGAAGACATGCAGGAAATCGTCACAGGTTGGATTCGAGCCCTAGACCTCTGCGTAAAAGCATAAACCATGTCATTAAACCTTCTAAAGCTGACCGGCGTGATGAGTCCTTTCAGTATTGATTGTTGATGTAAAGCTTAATAAGTCTATCTGCGACACTCCTCATTTGAACTGTCTGCACAGAACTACTAAAGAAACTTTCATATTCATCTCTAGCGCCAGGTAAGAATTATCAATGTTAGATTCTGCAAAACCCCGGCGTATATGTATAACGTTAACATTTTCAAATTCTTGTGTCCTGCAATATTTGCGCGTGACAACTACGGAATGGTTCAGGTGAGGGAAAAATCCTGCTTAATTAAAATGCAAACATGCATTGCAGATCTGTGACACGAGTTGATCCTTAATTTCCATTTCCTGAGCCTGTGGTTACAGTACTCAACGGTTTGCTATTTGCTTTTGTGATTTCTAGCTGGCGGCCATTAATTTTGGCTGAAATAATTAACACTGCTGGTATATTTCATTAGCTGTAGTTAACTACCTAATTAATGTGCTATTAACACTGACTTCAATGTTTAACATTTTATCAACTATAGTAATAATAGTAATTAATAGTCCTAAATATAAATATATTGCATGATTTTGTGTTAAAAGACAGATTCTCAATTATCCATGTAGAGGGCATGTAAATAAAGAAATGGCATTGTGTTGCAGTGAAAAGCTAGCAGGTTCTAGTACAATAAAAAGTTTTATAAGAAGATCAAACTGTCCAACATAGTCCTGTTAGGCTACTGAGCTTACATACTGGTACATTTTTGTCTAGCATGTTGTCCTAGAAGAGAAAAGACTTTAAGGATGAGGAAAAACTAATGTGTTTGGCAAACACAGCTCTATCTCAGGTAACACTGATGGGGGTTGCTGGAGTATAATCCTAAATCAAATAAGGGACAGAGTAGCTCTGTTAGCTTCCAGGATGGGCTTTCACACAGTGAGGAAAGACTGCACGGTGTATATGCTAGTAACCCTTTTTTATCGTTACAAAAGACTGTACCCTCCAAATTCTTCATATATTGGTCTTACTACAGTCCTGTGCACGCCGCTTCGACATGTTGAGATATGCAAAAGTGGACAGGCTTGCCGTGCCTAGTTATGGTTGCTAAGCTTGGGCGGTCACTGTTCAGGGTCAGATGAATGGTCAGTTCCTGAGTTGGCACTGAACATTAAGTGCAAGTTTCCCAACATGAATGTTATTCATGGGCTGTTCCTATATAATAGTAAGTGTAATTACCTGTACAGTATTAGTCACTCTAGGTTGTTCTCTAGATTGTGGGTGTTTGTCTCCCTAGTGAACATATAATACATGCAGTAGTCTTTTCTACATTTGGCTGTAAATAATCAATACTCAAAGGATAGATTGCTTGTTGAGCAGGTGGAATAATCCTACATGCATGGTAGAGTGTTATTCAGCTGGTGTTGTTCTGAAAGCTAAGCAGTTTTCACTTTTATGTTGAAATGGTGGCGTTATCGATTCAGAGATGGTGAGGACTTTCAAAGCCCCGCCACACACCCTTTGTATCAAAAATCTGCTTGAGGGGATTTGCGGGTGTATTCCTGTAAGAAAACCAAAATCTGAGAAAATCCTCCAAAATGATGTGATACATTTTTTTGTTCAGTAACTGTCAAGAGGAAGATGAACAGCAGGTAGCAACATGATTTGTGAGCCAAGTAAGTTTGTACTCTTGTTTTGAACTAATCAAACTCAGTGTGCTGAACATAATCAAGCTGATCTCCCGCTGCACTTAAACAACACCTTTTTGACTTTGCAGGTAAGTGAAATAATTCTCTCTCTGGGGTGAAATCACAGCTGTGACTGCTCATATAGTGCAGTGTTTACCTCCAGCTTTGTCCTCATCACGCACCAGACAGATTGATTTAAAGGCCCAATCGGACCAGTTGAAGTAGATTGTTTGTTTATATGTCTCTCTGGCTTCGGCCTTTATTTGTGCAATTCCTTCTTTCAGTCTTGGGGAAAAGGCCACAATTTCTCACTGTGATAAATATCCTCAAAATAAAGACCAATTTCTGTCATTTTCATCAGTTAAGAAAAGAAAGACGAGACTTTGGAAAAAAAAAATATCTTAAATGCAAATGCCAAACAGATGTAGTTATTTAGATAAGGTATTTCCGCCATTTCACACACATACCTCGCCAGGGAGGACGTTGGACACCTCCAAAAATGTCTCAATTCTGCTGCTTAAGAATGTTAAGTACTCAGTCATACACTCTGATCTAATTGAGTTGGAAATTAAAGCCCCAGAATAAGATTAGTGACGGAGCTTTTATAAATGAGGTATAATAATAGCCAAAGAAAATGGGATGTAATGATATGATCAAGTCAGTTTTAGGATTACCAAGTCATACGGAAGGTAAAATACCCCTAGACAGAGTGTAATTGTTTGTCTAATTGTTTCTGTTAGAAATGTCAATTATATGTACAATATAACAATTTGTGTGTGTGTTTTTATATACATGCATAGACACTTCTGAAAACATTTACTTCCTTATAACTGCACATAAAAGCCCATTAAGGCTGTGAGTCTTTGACAAAGTGAAGACTTTTAAATAAAGGCCATTGAATAAAAGACAGAAATGTAACAACTTCTGCTATGTGTTGAATAGAGGATGCCGAAACCCACACTGTCCTTATCAAAGTACAAGATTGAAATGGTTGTTGTGTTTGTGACTTTTAAAGCCAATCAGGTTCAAGGCATGCGTGGAGCTTTCAAGCCTAAAAAAGCTTTCTCTGTGAAAATATCATCTAAATGTCATCACATTGTACCTTACATCATCATGTGTGTGTGTGTGTGTGTGTGTGTGTGTGTGTGTGTGTGTGTGTGTTGTCAATGACCCTTATTTGTCACAGTGTTCACACCCAGGTACCTACTGTACCAGTTTCTTTGATTTTTATGTTCTTTCATTTCTGCATCTTTTCATCTTGGTATTTTGATCTTACTACAGTCCTATGCACGGCATGTTGAGAAATGCAAAAGTTGACAGGCTTGCTGTGCCTGGTTATGTTGCTAAGCTATGATTAAATAGTCACTGTTCAGGGTCAGAGTTTACCAAATGATCAGTTCCTATCTTGGCACCGAAGACGATTGATATTGTTTTTGTGTTGTGTTTTGTGTTGTGTTTGACTTTTAAAGCCAATCTGGTTCAGACTTTCCAAAATGGAAATGTCAGTCTGACCAATCAGCTCACCACTTTGGTCCAATAAAATATATTATAATATCTGTGGTTCCCAGAAAATGACTATTACTTAGGTGATCCCCTGACTTGTCCTTTAACGCCAATATCACCTCAACATTTTTATTTGTCCAGGACTCATTAGAATTGTTGCAAATCAAATGTCATTTGACTAATCAGTTAATCAACTCACAATATAATTTATTTAGCTGTTTTTGTGGAACTTGTTCAGCCTGCCTTCCTCTGAGGACAATCTAGTCATGTGCATGTTAAATGTGTGTGTGTGTGTGTGTGTGTGTGTGTGTGTTGCAGACAATGATGTAAACAATTATGCAGAAAATAGGTCATAACAGACCCATTTAGGCGTTTACATCCTCCTGTTGTCATATTGCCATCTATCAGCATTGTGTCCACGTGTATGGGAGAGTGGGGGTGTCATTCATTTGCATTCAACTGTGATAGGAAAAAAAACAGGTATGGCTCCCACATCAAATCTAATCTTGAGGTGTTACAGTTGACGTTTTTCACATTTGAACCCATTGAGGTGAATGATTTTGTCAGCCAGGAACTCTATAATTGAGAATATTCATTACTGTATGTCATTTATTACTTTGTCCTAAATCAGCCTTGGAGTCCTTGGACCATTCACTGCGCTCATTAAAGTTTTAATTAAAACACTGAACTATGATAACGTTGCAAGTAACGTGGCAATAAATAGGAAAAGTGGTATCTTTTTTCATTGTTCAGTTTAAGTTATCACTACATTTGACGATAAAGTAAAATCAAAACGTAGGGTCTAGAGGTCTAAATCTTCATATTGTGTACATATTTACACATTTAGCCCTTCATTGTTACCCCATGCATATTTTGTAACGTTAACGCGTATAGCATCAGCCACATCTGGCTCATTTTCTGTAGTTTCGGTAACCTTAGTCTATATCCACAACGTTCTATTTCTGGGATTGCTCCGGGGGAGGTTGAAATTCCGCTGGATGTTACTCATTCCTCTTACGTTACCTTCCTCTGTCTTTGTGTTGTAATTTGAAACGCTGATGGACCAGTTAACCATAGTCCTCATATCTCTGCAGGGTAAATCCAGACAGCTAACTAGACTAGCTGAAGAATGCTCAGGTCCCACCAATATAATAAGTTCCTTCCTGAGACTATTTAGCAGTGGTGCTGTTGCTCCGTGCAGCGCTCAGCACCGATTGCGATTAGTTTAAAGAAATGCAAATAAAACCAGAGCATGTTTTTCTCCCATCCCAGATTTATGTGTGACTTTCCTCCACAGTGCTGTGGAGGAAGGTCTGTCGATATGTGAGACTAACATAACGTTAAAGGATAATTCCGGCGGAGTACAGTCAATATAAAAGAAAAAGAGCCGAATCAGTGCAGGCAACATAGAGTATCTGCAACTATGTCTACGAGCTTCCACAGAGCGAAAACGGCAGGTTTTATAGTGCTTTTGTGCCTTTAGCAGACACAAAATGCAATTCAATTGTCTGTGCAACATGAAAATGGCCCTTATGTGACATGTGTGTTCCAGTCAGTCATTGTTTAAAATTCCCCTACTCTGCCGTGTGTTCAGTCATGGGTCTATGATAATCGTCACGCAGCAATTCTGTGTGTTTTTAGTGCTCGTCCATTTTGTGTGTGATCGATCTGGTGTTGGTGAATAGGGGGCTTGGCAGTGTCAATTTGTGTGGTAGTTCCCTTAGCCTTGCTAGCAGGCCTGGCTGTCATCCTTGCTTCGGATTTCTTCCTGCCTTTGTTTTCTCCCGCTCCCAAAAACAATCCAGTGAGTGCCCGGTGGTCTGGCTACGTCCTCCAGAGGACAGGTTATAAGTGTATTCCCCTTCAAAAATACGTAATTGAACATTGTAGTGGTTATTCAATTCAATTCAATTTTATTTATATAGCGCCCATCCCAACAACAGTTATCTCACAGCACTTTTTTTTTAAATAAAAGAGCAGGTCTAGACTAGGGTGACCAGACGTCCCCGGTTTCCAGGGACAGTCCCCGGTTTTGGTGACCTGTCCCCGGCTGGATCTGTCCCCGGAAATGTCCCCGGATTTCACTGTGACTGACAGACCCGAAATTGGAATGAAAGAAAGAAAATACTGACAAAACGTAGCCGATGGTCGCTCACCCTACACCCGCAGGCTCCAGACCGCCAGAGACAGCGCTGCTCAGAGATGTTTTAGAAGCGGTGTTTTACGATGCTAAAGTCACTGATTATTTACATGGAGTCTGGTGGGTTTAGCGAACACAGTTTCGCGGACTTTTATGTTTTAAAAAAGGATCATAATCTTTAACAGAAAGGTCGAGCTCCTTAGAAATCCTTTCCATAATGTTGTCAGACACTTAGAATATTAATCTGAGTCTGTCAGCAGCTAAACGAGCACTTTATGAACGTAAATACAAACTGGACAATTATCCCATTAACTCACGCTGCGGGGGGGACAGCTCTAGGTCTAATGTCCCCGTTTTAAGTTTTACAAAAATAAAAAACATGATGTGTTTTGGAGGTAAATACGCCTCCAAGCTGAAAATGTCCCCGGATTTTGTCAGAGAAATCTGGTCACCTTAGTCTAGACCTTACTCTGTGATGTTATTTACAGAAACCCAACAATTCCCACCAAGAGCAAGCACTAGGCAACAGAGGCAAGGAAAACTTCCTTTGACCATATCAGTGTACCATATCAGGCACATATCAAATGTACTTACATGGAAACGGGCCAAATGATGTCTGTGGCTTGCACAGTGATAGCGTTACTGAAGGCTAGCTGTAGTCCCGCACTGAAATTGCGGTGTAGCAGTAAAAGGTAAACAGTGTGCAGATCGCTCCGAGAAGCAAGGATGCGGGTTGGGCCTGCTACTACCACACAGATCGACACCAGATTGATCACACACAAAATGGATGAGCTACATGTACACACGGCTGCGTGATGATTATGACAGAAGCCTGGCTGATCACACAAGTTTATCACGGACGGCAGCTAGAAGCTAACAGCTAGCAGCTAACAGGGCAAGCTAACTCCCGGCAGGGTAGAGACAGGATAGGGGAAAACGCATCTTGATGTCACGTAAGGGCAGTGTTCATGTTCATTTTAATTGCATTTTGTGTCTGTGGGCACAAAGGCACTCTAAAACTAGCCCCGACAACTGCCGTTTTAGCTTAGTGAAAGCTCGTAGAGGTAGCTGCAGCAACTCAAGTATGCCAGTATTTTTTTTTTCAATCAAAAGTACTCGCATATTTATAGTGATCAAGATTAACGTAACAATTGGTGTAAAAAATTCTCCTTTTAACATCTGCTCCAGTGTCACTCAAAGCAGCAGTAGCTTCAGCGGCTCTCAAAGAGTGTAGTTTGACTTTGCTTTCATTTTGTAGTCTATAGTGATTATATTAGTTCCTTTAAAATTTGCGCGGAGAATGAGCGCCAACTATCTTGTTCCTCCACGACTCACAACACAGGTGGTGAATTTATGAAGTGTAAAAGTTCTGTCACAAGACAATCATCGTTGCGTACCCCAATCCCTGTAAATGGGTATACGGAAACACTTTACCTTTCCGGATTGTGTGTACGGCGTATACCTTCGTACGACGTAGACTACACTGCGTAAGCGGCAGCTGCAGCAGACACAATGACGCACATGCTTTCCCATGGGTAGTAAACCCCCAGTGGTCATTGTTTTATGTTTGCTGCTAAGACAAAATAAATCACCTGATTAATGCAAAGTTATCATGACGTCGCCCATCCATTTTTCACCACGGAGTTGCCAGAATGCTGCTACCATCCAGGCTAAAGCCAATATAGTTAGCCTTAATAAACAATTGCTTTCCCAACTCGGCTCAGAGCCCCGAAGCTTAAAACGTAGCACTCCAACAGAACTCTACAGCTGATATAATGTAATTTACAATGATAAATGTGTTCTTTGACACACAGTTAGTTGCTAGTGTGTGACATACAGGCTCTGCATGCACAGCCACTAATTACAATCAATGTTGATTAATTTATCAAACAAACAAAGCTGGCCCCGCTAGTCGAGCACAACATGAAATTTAGAGGAAGCAACAGGCGTGTGTATTACTTTCATTGACTTTCGCCTGGATTGATAGTATTATATGAATATAATGGTGTCATGTCGGTCAACCAGTGTATTTGATTATCTAATTTCCCTCTCCAAAATCACATCAGTCGGGACAGCTCTTCTGGTGATTGTAAATCATTAAAGTTCAACAAAGAATGCTTCACACAAGAATATCGGAATATATATTGTAGGAAAACAATATATGGCAATGTCAGTGTTTTTAGTATTGTGCATTCCTACCTTCAAGCGATGTAACTGGATCATTTAAAGCCCTGTATAATATTACAGCTCAATTAAATGTATTTGTATTCAGTGAAGGACAATTGGGTAATCACTCATTCATATATTTTTTTGTATGTTAATGTACTTTAAAGGCTTATTGTACAAGCAAATATGTCAAGGATGCCATAAAAAAACAACTTTCAGAAATAATCATATACGTTGGAGTGCAGTAGCATCACCATTTTAATGTGTAATTGGTTGGTTTCACGCACCTGCATTTTTAGATCCATTTTCTGTTGGCAAATGAGTTTTAAAACTCTGCCATAAAACTTTCTAGTCATCGTTTCAGTGAGACTTATGGCAGTGTTTATATATGCTAATTCCTCATCCTACTCCTGACTTGACTGTGTTTGCGTATGAATTTAAGAAAGGGTTTTGCGTGGTGTTTATTTGCTTTGCAACTCAAAGTTTAAGAGATTCCCAGAGTCAAAATAATTTCTCTGCTGTGGTTTTCCGGAGGGCTTTCAGCAGCTGCTTCACACAGCATCCAGCCTGATGGTGGGGTCAACACTGCAGTCAATCTGTCTTTCGTCTCTGTGCAGTTTCTCTGCATCGCCGCAACAGGTCGGATTAACAGGATTCATGCGTGCTAAGCTGCGGTGGGGTTTGTGTTTTGGATAATGAAGTGAGTCATGACTGCTCAAACACAATGACTGCTACTGTCTTTCATCTGAACTCATTTATCCACACCCACACTATCTCTCTGGGTCTATAGTCTGTCAGACTGATGGGCTGACTTGATTTTCCCTGTTTTTTCATAATCCCATTGATTCAGACATCACTGTCTTTCTATTAGCTTTTTCTTTTGTTGTTTTTCTTGGAGCCTCTCAGGCGCACTGCTTCACCAGCTATTCATGCTCTGTAATTGTTCAGAGGAGGACACCTGTGGCCCATGTCCACTTGACTACCTTTACGTCTTTTTTCTTGACCACTATGTTCTTTCCTTTCTCTCTCTCTATTAACTATCTATTCCTCTATCTATATGATTGTTAAGATGGAATTCAGTATATTCTATGATTTAACAAAGAAGTGACATCTGCCTTCATTCCCCATTGAATCTCCACTGTATCTATCTTGAATTGCAATATTAAAGCATGTTTTACGGATGGGTAATGGATAATGCCTGTAGACTGATTCTTACCAGATGAGGGAGGACTTCAAACCCTCTATCGTTAAAACATTCCTGCTCATGATAAATGGTCACTAGACGGGGATTGGCAAAAAGATTTCAGGATACTAAACCATTTGCAATCATCATGGGTCACATAGTGGGGGCTGTTTTATATAAAAGTTATGCAGTGTGAGATGATGCAGTGTAATATTTGAAACTTTGTTTGAAGTTATTGAAGGTTTTTGGTTTTCATTTTAGCATGAAAAAGGATTTGAAATGTGAGAAGGGTCAGTTTAGTAGAGAAAAATATGGGTTCATTGTTGTTGTTCAGCATTTGATCAGCATCCTAACTCCCACATTTAGAAGAGAAGATCCGATATGTTAAAAAAGTAAAACACTGATTTACCATTGCACTTCTTTGACATTGTTGGACTCACAGTGGGTGAGTTTAAAAACCAAAGAACCAGAGATATCATCCGTTTTACTCCATGCATTCTTTTCCTTCCTTGTGGGCCTTCCTTGGTGCCTACTTTACCCACAATGCAACTCCCCAGCCAACATTTCACTTGGAGGTTCTGGCGTGTTCACATTACACAAAGTCATTTCATCCTTTGTTATAAAAGGTATTGATTAGTGCAGCTTTAAAAACTTCAGTTTCTTTTGATTTAAACACAACATTAGCCTGCTGTACAGTAGCCTAATGTGTTTCCTGCTGAAAAATAAAAATGTCAATGTCAGCTAGGAACGCTGACAATTCACAGTTACAGAAAAAGATACCATGCAGCACAGACCAAGAGATGTCGTTACCCATTTTCAGAAGATTTATTTGGGCTCTGAGGGTGACAGTTTGAAAGAAAATTAAGGTTTCCCATTGATTTATATTTCTGCACATACCGGTATACCATCTCTTTATGCTTTTAAGTCTTTGCTGAGTAGTTTCTCTGTGGACTGAACAGCCATAACTGAAGTGCAGAGGAAAGACATTTGTTTGTAAGACCATGAAAACCTGAGGCAGCCTCCCATTCTTCTTAGCGTTATGCTAATAACACAATGATGATCAAACTAAGAGATACGAGACCTAGATGTAGAAATCTAATCTAATTCAAATGCCACAGTCAAAATGACAAACCGCTCACATAAATGGCAGCAGATGAAGCCTATATCAGGTTCTGTACTCTAATGGAGTTGGTCTGTGCGTAGGGGGCTATAATCCATCAAATTTGGCTTTCATCCAATCAGCATGCAGCGACCCCAGGTGCAGGACAGCCAGATGAAAACATCTTAAAATCTCAGCAGTTGCTTCAGCTCTGGTCAACAGAAATTGGATGATGGATTATCAAAGAACTTATCCCAATTGCTGTGTAAGACTTAAATACATAATAAACAGTGATTGAAATGCCAACGCCCTGCAAAGATTACATTTGGCCTTATCACTGCATATTTGGATGATGTATGATAGAACGTTATATAGCTTATAAAGCTAAATAACACTTACCATACGCAGAATAATTTATTGTAAATGAACACCATCCAACATCTTGTTTTTTTCCACACTTGAGGAAATATAGCTTGAGATAAAGTTGGCAAGTTGATGGTTTAGCAAGTACTTAAGAAACAACATGTCCTCCAATATGGGTTGTTTGTTCCTGTCCTTTAATAGAACCCACAGGAGCATTTCCATCGGAGAACGTCGGCAATGGTTTTGAATGTAAAGATTGTGATTTTAAAAATTTCTTTGACGTTGTAAAACTGTCACAGTTTGATTATGTTTAGGCACAAAAGCTGCTTAGTTTAGAAAAAGTTTGTGGTTTGGCTTAAAATAAGATGTACTTTACTTCCGGTTACACATGTGACACCC
>NC_045736.1:8651123-8653449 GCF_008692095.1 Etheostoma spectabile | reverse complement strand
TTGAAAAGTAAAAAAAAAAAAAAAAATTCTCCTGGGTGAAAGTCCTGTGTTTCACCCAAAAGTGAACTGTCATTTCAAAAATTTCAAATTTTAGAGACCTTAGTCCGTGACCTATCGTCAGATCCTCATTTTAGTCATTTACCTCAAAAGACATTGCGTTTGAATATCAGTTTCCCTCTCTGGGAAGCATTTTAGTCTGTCTCTCTATTTTCCCCATATTTATTCTCTAAAGATATCCTCTTTTTTTTTCACTGCCACTATCCCAAGTGTGAGATGGATAAAATTGCCTGTAAGTGTTCTTCTCCAAAGTTAAACTGCCACCCCAGAGGTTTGAACATGTCAGAAAAAATGAGTAAGAGTGGGGAAAATGATCCACAGCAAAGAAAGTAATATATGAGCATTTGGCAGATTTAGTTGATATGTTAAAATCACAAGACAATGAATGAAGACAATGATGGAAATGTCAAAAATCTAAACTGTATCATTTCATCTTACTTTTATCTGTATACATTATTATTCATATTAAATCTGTATGCAAGGAAGGCAGTGACGTAACTAAAGATTTCCTCGGTGATTGTATGAAGTCGTGTCTTCAGATTTCTTCATTAATGATATGATGTCAGTGGGGTCCATGCATCAAGTGCATTCAGTGTTACTGAAAAAAAGTGGTACACAGCAGAGAAAAAAAATACACAGGGGGGAAAAAAAGAGGAAAACACACCTAAAAATATTTCATTCTTAGACTTCACAGCGCTGAAAGACCACAGATAAAACAAAAGCAAGCCTCTTTGTGTAAGACTCCCTGCTACTTAAAAAATGTTCAAAGACTCAATTCATGAATATTTCACACGATGTCCCAGAACTTCATCTGAACATCTGAATGTACTGGAGTCCATCAATAGCTTATCTGTCTTAAACCCAGGGCCCACAGTTTCACTCTCTCTTCAGCTTTCTGTCTCTCACTTTGCCTTTCTGTCTCTCACTTTGCTTCTGTCTCTCCTCTAACGGCCACACACAAGGCCATCCATTCAAAGAGCCTCCTCGTCCAGCCGCAGCAGTCCCCCGAGGGGCCTATGTACAGACCATGCTGCCTGGGATTAAAGTGTGAGATAGGAGGGAGCTCCAGTGGGGCTTGTTGCATCTTCCTCTCTGATGATGAGGCTCTATAGGGCTTCCTTTGACACCCACTCTCTGCTTTGCTCCAGTTTGATGATGAAGGCTTTTTTGAGCAAAATGATGGCAGATGGAGCCTTTTAGTGCTGGTTTAATAATGATACTAAGCACTTGTATAAGGCTCTTTGTGGCTAGCTGTTCATTCAAAACACGTTTTAAAAGTATAAGTATCTCTTACTTATTACAATGTTGCAGATGAGATAAAACTCAAAAAAGTTGGTAGGGATTCATTTTGTTTCCAGTTCAGATGGTCATTAGTTTGCAAGAAATAAGATAAATGAAATTATAAGGGCCTTAAAGTGAGTCTTGCATTATTATCTAACCTTAATATGACCTCACTGTTTTGCAATCTAGTTTTAAGGCCATAAATATTTCTCTTTTTATGAATGAAAGACTTTTCTTGGATATTACATTCAAAAAAAGGAAGGGTTGTATTATAGTTGAGGGCAACACATTTTTTACAACAGCTGACAATGTTTGTTAATGGCCTTCGAAATGATTAGCCTCCCTAAACCGACCTCTCGGACCTCAACAGCAGCGCAATCGTGGCATAGCACTCACCACAGCAAATTATACTGATCACCAACTCAATCCTCACTTCACATTATTACATCACTGTCTGGCCTTAGAAACAAGACTTTAAAAAAGGAAGGTCTGCTTTGGGCCTCCTGCCAAATCAGCTCTATATAACAGGCTATAATTAAGGGCCTCTCCTATTCTAACCAATATAGCATTCTAATTCTAACCTGTACATGTTGCACAGAGTGGGAGGAATGGGGGGTTCTTGTGGGCCCTGCAGCTCATTTTTGCCCCTTTAAGAACTTCAATCGGGTCATGTTAAACGCCTTAAAATGGAAATAATGTTGAATATGAGGGGCAAATCATTATCCTTTATAAAGTATTAGTTTACAAGTTAAAGCAGTAACTCTGCAGCCTTTTCATACTTAAGTTACTATAATCAAGTGCACTATAGTGCAGCTTACTACACTGCAGACAGTGACTTGTTTAATTTCTTGTACTGTCTCCACCATTACAATACAGTGGTATTTTCTGTTTTAGTAAGCAATGCAGCAACACAGTATTGAATATGTAGCCAAAGTGATTGTGTGTGTGTGTGTGTGTGTGTGTGTGTGTGTGTGTGTGTGTGTGTGTG
>NC_045736.1:8642402-8651112 GCF_008692095.1 Etheostoma spectabile | reverse complement strand
GGGGGGGGGGGGTTCTGACACATAGCACATACAGTATGATGGTAAAGTGAGGCGAGGGAAGGAGGGCTGATGACACCGAGCTGGCACAGTGAGAGAGACGCGCATTGTACTTTGTGCTGGAGAAAAAGAAGGCGCGCTGCTCCTCTCCATCACATTTCCCTTTCCACACACTGACGGGAAAATAACGAAGCCAGGATGTAAAAACTAAATAAATAAGTTCGTTAGAAGACGCACACAAATCCCACTACAAACCTTTTTTTTTTTTCCAGAGTCTCGTGGTCCCACAGACTGGTTAATTCTGCTCCATCAGCCGCGTTTTGGCGCTCTGCTCGGAGCCGGAGTCTGCCGAGTGCCGACCGACGAGGAGAGGTGCAGCTCGACTGCTTCATCCCGCTGAACGGACCCGAGCTCTTCTTCTCTCACTTGTTAACAGGGAACTCGGTCTTTAATGAAAGTCTGATTCTGGTTTTTGTCCCCCCCCCCCGCCCCCACCTCCACTTTAATCGGTGAGTGTCTTTATGCGTTTGCTCCATTCCTCTCCATTCACTCACTTTCTATCTGAGAATATGTCGAGGTGCGTTTCAAAAGTAACATGTGTTAGGTGAACGAATGCATTTTGAGTTGAAATTAGTCAGCTAGTGCATGGGGGAAATACTTTCAGTGTACAAAATGTAGGGCTTTTTCTACGTATATGTTTTCAGAAATATGTACAGGTAATTTAATTCATCGTGAGGTGATGTAGGTTATTTCAAAAAACGATTGCAGGTCACTTACAGGCTGTTTTTAATCAGTGAAATTAACCCACTGAAAAAAGGGTGTAACATCTCCACGTAGAGAGATAGTTATCCGGAGCAGTCACCTCCTTATTCCGATGCAACAGGTTTGTTTTCAGTCGGTCTCCCTGTCGGTCAGTTAATGATGCTCAGCTCAGGATATATAGGTTTGTGCTTGTGTATTTACTAATGCTGATGATGTTGATAGTTTAACGGATTCACTTCATCACTGTAGCCTACATCTACCTGTACAGTTATTCATGTCTGTAGCAAAGTCATCTGGTTTACAAATGCAACTCAACAAATTAGTCACAGTTGAAACAGGCTTTGCAGGCTGTAGACATCAGTAGAAATACACATATTGTATGAACTTTACGTTGAGGTTGTGTGCTGAACTGATTGACTAGACTCCACTTTTACCTGTGTGCTGCCTGTCTGGTTGTGCTTTAGTTGGTGCCATATATCGGCTTTGTCCTCGAAATTGGATGACATTTGGGGTGGATTTGGATTGAGAGTGACTGGAAATTGAATAGAAAGGAAAACATATTTGGATCTTAAAATGTCACCATCTTCATGCTGACCTCTTTTGGTGCCATGATGGCAAACTGATCATTTGGTCGATCATAGTGTGCTGCTGTTTTCAGATTTATGTTTCCTTTTGTTTTGTTGGCATTTCTCCCTCAGATGTCAGTTCGACTCTGAAAGTGAGGAATACTACGTTGAAGACTGTGCTTCACGATGGCGACAGCAGCGTGGCTCCCTTTTGCCAGGGCAGCAGCCATTGGCTGGATGCCTGTTGCCAACTGCCCCATGCCTGTTTCACCGATGGACAACAGTAAGAGACAGGACGAGCTGATTATTCTCAACGTAAGCGGCCGTCGCTTTCAGACCTGGAGAACCACTCTGGACCGCTACCCTGACACCCTGCTGGGCAGCTCTGAAAAAGACTTCTTTTACAATGAGGACATCAAGGAGTACTTCTTTGACCGAGACCCTGATGCCTTCAGGAGCATCCTCAACTTCTACCGGACAGGGAAGCTCCACTACCCCCGCCAACAGTGCATCTCAGCCTACGATGAGGAGTTGATCTTTTTTGGCATCATCCCTGAGATCATCGGCGACTGCTGCTACGAAGAGTACAAGGACAGAAAGAGGGAGAATCTAGAGCGGCTGCAAGATGATCAGGAGGAGAACAAGGACATGAAGCTGCCCCACATGAACTTCAGGGAGACCATGTGGCGGGCCTTTGAGAACCCCCACACCTCCACCATGGCCCTGGTCTTCTACTACGTCACTGGTTTCTTCATCGCCATCTCGGTAATCACAAATGTTGTGGAGACGGTGCCCTGTGGTCCCACAGCCAACCAGAAAGACATGCCATGTGGTGAACGCTACACGGTGGCATTCTTTTGCATGGACACCGCCTGCGTCATGATATTTACTGTGGAGTATCTTATGCGCCTGTTTGCCGCGCCTAGCCGCTACCTCTTCATGCGCTCTGTGATGAGCATCATTGATGTGGTGGCCATCTTGCCGTACTACATCGGCCTGGTGATGTCCAACAACGAGGACGTGAGCGGCGCCTTTGTGACGCTGCGCGTGTTTCGAGTGTTTCGGATCTTCAAGTTCTCCCGTCATTCGCAGGGCCTGCGGATCCTGGGTTATACACTGAAGAGTTGTGCATCAGAGCTGGGCTTCCTCCTCTTCTCACTCACCATGGCCATCATCATCTTCGCCACGGTCATGTTCTACGCAGAGAAGGGCTCCAGCTCCAGCAAGTTCACCAGCATCCCAGCTTCCTTCTGGTACACTATTGTCACCATGACAACGTTGGGGTAGGTAGTAGACATATACACACACACACACACACACACACACACTCACACAAACACACACACCTGCACACAAACAGACACAGGTAATACATACATATATATCTACTGTCTCTCCTATTGTTAAACTGTATTTGTGTTTGTGAAATACACACAAAAAATGTTTCTGATGTAAATAGATGCACAAGATGCATTTTTCTTTTCTTTTTTTTTGTTGAGAAATCTAAATAATTTATGAAAACCACATAGTAATTTCAAATGAGCATTAAGACAGCCTGCCCAAATACTTCAGTACACTACCACTTATTTGGGGCAGCTAGTGTGAGTAATGGGGTGTGTATCTACCCACAAGCACAAATACTTGTGGCATTTTGTTTGCCTCACTTAGAGCTCGCCAAATAAGGACGGGCGCTGAATACAAAAGATGCCCAGGTACTACACAGATCCGTGTGTACACTAAGGACACACTTGATGTGGATCTTTTTTTAATGTATTTTAGCCTTAGAAAACAAATCCCTTTCAATTTTAGCCTTTTGAGAAAATGATGCACAACTTGAGCCTGAGACACAGATCAGGGGGGGAACCATTATGATTACAATTATGCTGATGTTGGAAACGTGATATGATTGGTTAGTTATTCATAATTGTCCAATAAACTAACAAATCTTTGTCATTTTTCTACCTCTGCGCTCTTGTGACATTTAAATGGCACAACTTCTTCTTATAATCTTTGAATGAACTGTGGTTCAGTTAATAGTAGTAGTTGTTTTCTGTAATTCTTTTTTTTATAATTGGGGCCACACCAGTAGCACCATATTTGTGGCATATATTCTTCACACAGTTTTTTCACACTGAAAGACTATAGTGTGAAAAAACTGTGTGAAGAATGAATTCTGACTGGATTATAAAGTCTCTGCCTTGTGCTTGGAGGCGAGGTGTCCTATGTGCTTTCCTCTGTCACCTTTGTTACAATTCCCGTCTTTCACACAAACTCGCTGAGATTAATAAATACTCTGTTTTTGTATAGACGAGGGGTGGCGCCTGGGTAGGGAGTGACAGGACATGACGCGGTCAAGGAGCCGTTTTGTAATATACCAACCAAGTCTCTTATTCCTTGAATTTGTCTGACGATTCCGGTGCCGGCCCTTACTGACAGAAGTTCCTGAATCTTTTTGTCTTCGTCTTTTGGTCCTTGTGTAAATGAGCCTTCTTCTTTACCCTCTGTTTGTTTTCTTCCGGCTTTGCGCGAGCCATATGAAACATGATCGACATGCCAACTCGCTTGCTTTGAATTCTCACACTTGGGGCTCAATCAGAGATTACACAGACTTCATACTGGGGAGCTTGCTGGTTTCTGCCGTCAGATGTCAATTCTCACATAAAGCTCCGCCGGGTAATGTGTAGATAATTTCAGGATTGCAGTGCAAAAGGGGCTTCAGTTAGAATTACTTGTTTTATGATTAATTAATCAGTGTATAACATTCAGAGAATAGTCACATATGCTCATCACCATTCCCCAGAGCTGAGGTTGTCACTTTGTTTTGTTTTTGTTGTTTGAGAAGATGTGAATATGAGTTTTTTTTCCTTAATAAATGACCTCAATCGATCAAATATAATTATATATAATAATTCTCAAGTCATTCCACTAATCAATCAATCAACTAATTTCAGGTCTATGGTGTTTTTAGTACAACCTTTCTTTTATGCAAGTGCAGCTAAGCTAGAAAACACTGTCTGTAGAAACACAAAAAACTTAATTTCTCTTTGGAAGGTGCATACTCGATTACTTACATTGATATTGTGTTAGGAAGAAATCTCATCACAGCCACTATGGACCATTATGTATATAATGGTCATATTAGTATTGTTTTAAAGATAAAAAGAAGATATTTATAAATTCAAGCCCCATTTCTGAAACCATTATTGGCTGTCACTTTTTCTGCGATAGCTAGTATATTGAGAGGTATTAACATTTTGTAAACACCTCTCTATATACTTTTTGTTTGTCAGTGGTGGATTTGAATTGCTTGAATAGCTTTGGAATTGTAACTTTAAGGCTTGAAAAATGTGAACCTCTGCTGTAACTAATAATGAATATCTACATTGCCAAAAATACTCTATTCTTACAGATATACTCTAAAAAGGACCATAGACTCGTGAGCTTTAAAACCTGTTAATATTGCGTCAAAAGCTCTTTATTTTCTGCTGTGTTTATTATTGAGAGTGATTGGCTAAGAGACTAAGAATACTGGACAGGCGTGTGTGTGGGCTGCTGCACCACTTTTGACCCATTACAAGATACCTAATGTTGGGACCTGGTGACTTTTTTTCACATAAAGTATGTTTAGTTTCCTTGATGTGAGTGACATGTTTGGCAGGGCAGACATCTGACTTTCACAAATAAAGAAATGGAAACCAAAATGAAAACTCACTGCTTTTCTGATCTCTGGATTAGATCCTGACCGATATATATTGGCGGGTCGATACGATCGGCCGATATTAGGCATTTCCCGATCTATCAGTATCGGCATTTATAACGGCCAGTTTTAGAAAATAAAATATTCATTCATCAGAATAATTTATGACAAATGAAATATTCTGATAAAGGAGTATTTAAAACTAAAAACGGACTGTCAACCATGTTATGAGCATTGGCGTTGCATAGATTGTCCACCAGAGGGCGCTCTACAACGTCCCTGTTGGCAAACCTGATTTGTTTTTTTGTTAATGTGTTTTTGTTCAAAAGACTTTAAGTTTCATATCTTAAGTTTGTATTTTTATACATTTTATTTATCAGAACTTTAATATATTTTGATGTTCCTCTATTCTGATGTGACAATAAAATAAATTATCATATTATTTTAGTGAGAACTCACAAATGACTACAAATAACTAATGTTAGGGAAATCTGTTTATGTTTTGTAACACGTTTCTGGATTTTTTTGAAAGAAAACATATCAGCCGATCAGCATATTGGATTTTTAAATAACCAAGTATTCGCATTGGTATTGGCCTTAAAAATCCTTTTATCAGTCGGGCTCTAATCTGGACCAGATGAGCTCTATTAGTCTCTCTAAAAAGCTACTTTACCAACCTTACCTGTGCTACTGTGTGTGTGTGTGTGTGTGTGTGTGTGTGTGTTTGTGTTTTTTGTAGGAGTTATTAGGAGATCTTTTGTATCGCACATACAAAAGGATAGAAATGCCAAGGTGAAAGCATTATGTAAAGTGGGAACCCTGAACGTGTTTAAGAGTGCAGCCATTATGTTCGCTACACAATAGGCAGACGCACCAAGAGTCCCCAGCTCCGAGAGAAGTGATCGTCATAGCTACCCAAGGACAGTCAAATACATTGTGGAAAACGATAAATTGAATTCAATGCTCACAAAATCATTTTGTGAGTCCAATAGACATCAAGGAAGAACCCAAGGCACTTGTCTTTAGGAACCTTATTTATTTATTTTTTAAGATTATTTTTCTGGCTTTCGTTTTTGATAGGACAGCTAGGTGTGAAAGGGGGAAGACATGCAGGAAATCGTCACAGGTCGGATTCAAACCCTGGACCTCCGCGTTGAGGCATAAACCTCTCAGTACTCTCATGTGCGACTGCTCTATCCCTGACCCAACCTTGCCACACTAAGAAACATTTGTGCTTTTAACACATCATCACATTCTCAATAGAATAAGATTAAAAATCATATTGTGAGTGTTTAAATTTACCATGTTCTCTCAAATGTTAAAATGAATACTGACCTTGTTATGTTGCCGCTATCTTTGCTTTTGGTCCCGTTTCCAAACAAACCTCTCATCTGCTCGCTCTCTCTCTCTCGTTCCATGGGGTCAAAAATCCAGCTGTTCCACTTAGCTGCTCCCTCTAGAAGCCTGGAGAACGTCCGTTGTGTAATGTGGATGCAGCGTTTTTTTTGTTGTTGCATTTGTTTTTGGGGTTTGTGTGCTTTTCTTTTTGTATTGTTTTTTATTTGCATTGCGTTTATGAATTTGGTTTTGTTGTGTGTGTATATGCAGCACGTTTGCTGAATGCTTCACATGTGTTGTCAAATTAGTGCAGTTTTCTTAATTTGCTTGTGTTTTATCTATGTGCATGTGTTTTCTGAAGTTGCAGGGCGTTTGCCTCTGTCGGCCACCATACTCCAAAGCATTTAGTAACAAACACTAATACATGCACTGCACAACACCTTACTGTAGAACAGTTTGCTTTTTCTATCCATCATTGTAACCCCAACCCCAAACTTATACGTTACTGTAACCATTGTCTAACCTTAGTAAAGGGTTACTCTACTAATTAAGTAGGCAATTACACTTCAATTAAGTTGGGCTCTGTTTAGCTTGAGCTAAACAAAAACCCACTAGATTCCCATAAAGCAATTTGAGCACAATTATGGCAAAAACCGCATGTTCAAATTACCTTGCATGGCAGCTGGATTCTTGCAATATCACAGAATCTTCAGAGAATTGTAGGATCACATATAACACAAAAATCCATCATGTCAGGCTTCCATTAAAAGTGTTAATGCTACTGGCGGGGTTCGGGGATGTGTGACGGCCACGACTGTTCATTCAAAACAACGGTGGCGGACATGATAGACGGATGGTTCATCAAATCACCGGTATTTTTTAAAAGTGCCTAGCCTTTTCATAGTTTCCAGTAATGGATTCTCAGACGGTTGTGTGTTTGTTAACACTCCTCAGGTTAATGTACATATGGGCATGTTATCGATATGGTCAATAAAGTTGCAGGAGACATTGAAATGTGTTTTTTTGTATAGTTCTTTAAAAATAAAAAGGAAATTTGTTTTGGGGAGAAGAAAAGGTTTCCTAGTAACCTTATCAAAAAGGCTCAGGATGCTGCAAATGTTGGTATAATATGAAAATGGCTGATGGATTTAATACAAAAAATAATTTATTGAATGAATCTAATTTGAACAAAAGTGTCAGTGGCTTGTTGATCTTTACAGTGTCAGTTAATTTCCTATCCTGAGCTGGGACGCACCATTTCAAAAAGGACTTATTGAACTTCAACTTATCATTGAACTTACAATAACGAGAGTAGCTGTCCTCAATTTAGGTCATCCTGTACGTCTCATCTTCATTCTTTTTTTCCTGCATCCACCATGTGTGTGTGTGTGTGTGTGTGTGTGTGTGTGTGTGAGTTGCGGGGGAAACGGCCCCGCCCGCTGCAGCGAGCCTAAAGGATTGAAACCGCAGCCGCTTCAGAGAGTTTATAGTGAAAAAACGTTACAGCTTACATTGATGTTCAGATGGATGGATGGATAGATAGACATTTAACGATTGATCAAGTTTGGCGGGACGGTCTGAAATCTTTTGCACTGTCTTTCGTTGTGCGCTTTGTTGGTAAATGTAAGATGTTTGAGTCACACACGTCTCATTAAACAAGGAAATGAACATGGCCCTGCACGTGTGACGTTAACCCGTTCTCACTCCCGCTTGGTCATTGGCTCTCAGAGTCACATACTGATACAAAGTCTGGCACGTGGGACTGCTGAAATTTCCGTTGACAACGGAGCAATCCCGGAAGTGGAACATCGTGGATATAGACTTCTAATGTTATAAAGTTAAAAGAAGATTTTCATGAAATGAAGTCCTATTTTCTCTACTCGTTACAAACTGCCTTCAAGTGGCAAAACACAAGGTGGCTTTTATTGTGAAGCAGTCACAGGAAATGCAATGCATTTGTCACAGGGACCAGTTATCAAAAATTCGGTTATAGAACAAGACATGGGCCTAATATTATAATAGAACAAGATGAAACGGACACTGTGAGCAGTTGGATGAAGAGTTAAAGGTGACAGGCAGCACACCAACTCCTCAGCAAGGTAGTTAGAGAAGCTGCCGTCGATTTGGTGTGTAGTCCGTAATTTGTGTCCAAATGCGTCCTCTGGCAGAAGCAAACACATAAACAAACAAATTAATAACTCCTGAAAACAGAAAATTGTTACATGCCCAGAGGACATAAAAATATAAGTTATTGCCTTTGATCTTGTCTCGCCTTCATGACCTGCCTCTCTGCGCCCTCTCCGTGTCTGCATGAGCCCAGACAGTGCAGTGCAGAACTTCTGGGTAATGG
>NC_045736.1:8640741-8642392 GCF_008692095.1 Etheostoma spectabile | reverse complement strand
GGGGGGGGACTGACTGTATAATCAGCCACTTTCCCTGTCCAGGAACAGAGGTGTTAAATCAACCCCAGGTGGCTGATGAAAGAATCTGTATTAAATCTCAGCAAGGTGTGCTCCCTGCGACTGCCTGCTGGTGCTCGCCCACTCCACCGCTGAGCCAGCCGGACACGTGGCCATTGGCATCAGTGGGACGGGATCCAAAAGATTGATGAGGAAGGAGAAAGCCCTCTCTCTTTCTCTCCCGCCTTCCTCCGCTCATCCCCCATGAGTCTCCCAGGGGAACGGCTATTTTGAGAACAGGCCATGTGTGTGACAGGGACTTATCTGTTTTAACTATAATCTGATACACGATACAGACACAACGGATGAAAGCGTTGTTTTTTTTACCTGCATGACAGGTGCACTGGAAGCCAAGGTTCGCTGGCATGCTACTAGGTCTCCCAAGTCTGCCACGTCTTAAAAAACATTATTAACTCAATAATGATAGAAATATTAATGAGGTGTGCATTGAAATCTGACTCTGGTGTTATAATTAGAGTGATTCTCCCAGTTGTAGAGTCCTGGTCCTGGACGGAGGCTTGTTCTGTAGCGGAGAGTGAGAGAAAATGTTGTTATGCATGTAGGTCATGTTCCTATCTCTGCCTTAATCAGTGGCTATATATAATCTGCTTCTTTCTTCAGAGAGACTTTTAGCTTGCTCCCCTCTGCGTTCTCTGCTCAACATCTCTATTAGACGCTGTGGAGTGGTCCTATGGGCCAAAGAAGAGAGGAGAGGGAGGTCAGACGAGTTGTGCAAGTTCATAAGAACTCTGTGGTGCAGGGTTGGTCAAAACGAGGAGGAATCGGGGAAGTGAAGTGAGAAGGCAAAACAAAAGTTGTCTCTTGCTTCAGTGTTGGTACAGTGTCCACATTCATGAACTACACTGTCATACTGTATGTACGTGCTGCAACTAATGATTATTTTTCATAATTTATCAATCTAGCATTGAATTTCTCAGTGAATCCATTGAGTTCAATTTATACTTACCATGTCTGTGTAGCCACAAGGGTCTAAATTATGTAAATTCTGTCATCTGCCAGGGTCATTTACTGTATATGTTAAAGGAGACCTATTATCCTCGATTTCAGGTTCAGCATTTTATTTTATTTCCATTTCGGTTAGTCTCTGGCTGTTTCTGTCCTAAAACCCCAAAAAAACATAATAGGTTAACACGTCAACAGAAGAGACAAAAAATGGCATCAGTTATTTAAGAAATACCTAAAACCGACATGTTTTTACATTTACGTGTCAAGCAATGTTTGCAATTTTGACTCTTGTCTGTTGGTGACAAAGCAGGAATTAATGTGATGTTGTTGTAGTAGTTTGTTTAGAATTTTGGAAGGGACTAATATACAATATGTTCCTGCTGATAGAGGTGTCAGTTTAGAAAAACGCATGTCATGTAATTTGGAGGCCCTCTTGAACAGAACTGTCCAATTCTGTTTTGGAGTAATAACCATTTAAAGTGTTCATATTATGCTTTTTGGCTTTTTCCTTTCCTTTCTTGTGTTACATATCTTTTTTGTGCCCGTTATAGATTTAAAAAGTGAAAGAGCTGGATGGAACAGAAGTGAGATGCCTCAGTATGTAGCTAAAACAGAGAGCTCAACACAC
>NC_045736.1:8636579-8640731 GCF_008692095.1 Etheostoma spectabile | reverse complement strand
AGTGAAAAGAGGAGCTGCAGCAATGTGCAGTACACCAAATATATGGTGTTTTCAGAAAATTAATGAGCACTTTAATAAAACCTTGGTCAACAAAATGTTCAGAAATGGTAAAAAAAAGAAAGAAATGAAAACAAAAAAAGAGAGTACATGGTTGTTTATTCAAACAACCATCCAAAACCAAAAGGTATTTAATTTACAGCTTGAAATGAATATGAAACAGACAAAAAGCAATAGAACTTTACATTTGACAAGTTGGGACTTTTTGGCATTTGGCCTAAATCGATTATAAAAATGATTGTGTTTTTAGTTCACGTCAATTGACAAACCATTTTAGCACAATGTATGAGCTGAAATGCATTTAAAAGTATACCCACACTGACATTGTATTTAATCTTGTGCATCAACATTGCTGTTGTTTAGTTTAAAACTTTGGCAACTGGCCTCTTTTAACAACCGATAAGCTAAGTTCTGTGTCTTGAAGTTTGTGGTTCTCATTAATATTTTAGTAAATTAGGTTAATTGTCGGACTTGACCACTGGTCTCCTTGGCACTGTGGAACTACAAGAAGAAAGTCTGGAGCTGTGAGTTTGGTGACAACAAAGGAAGCTATAATCTCAGGTCTGGTTTTGATGAAAGCCATTCTTAACTGCATTCTTAGCTCGGCGCCCGGCTCTGTGTAAAAAGGATTAATTAACACTGGGTAGAACAAAGCTTCTCATGTTAGGAGTTAAAGCAAAAGTCTGTTTGAGTTTTTTAGTTTTTTAAGAGTACGTGTAATATCTAAAGTTACCTTTACCTTTTTTGATTGACATATAACACAGCGTGTGAGGAAAAAATTGATTTATTGGGTTTTGCCTTCTGATTTCCTTCCTTGATGTGTAGATACTTTCATATTTTCCTTGGATTTGTGTGCAGGATGCGTTGTGATTACAGTTAATAACGGATAATTGTTAACAGAAGTAACGACTTTCAATGTCAATTAATTCTGGATTGACATTGTGATGCATACATGTTAATAATTCAGAATCTTTGCACCACGCTGAGACAGAACTGGGATGTCGAGCTGCACAGTTTGTAAGTAAGAATGTAACTTCATACAATTCATCAGAGGTTGCATATTGTGGAGTTTTTCTATTGCACCATTTTTTTCAGATAGAATGAATGGGCTATTTAGCTGCCTTGCTGAACCCCTGGGGTCAAAACGAGTGCAGCGTGTAGGAAATTAGAAATATTCCTGCCTTTATCGGGCCAAGATGCTCTTGGAGCCAAGGCTCTTTAATAGAAACCTTTCTAATGTTAGCTGTGAAATTTAATTTAGCTCCTACACGGGTTCATTTAACACCTAAACTCATTTAAAAAGAATTAAACTTGCAAATGATAGTGGTGTCTTGAAAGCTTAAAAACCTCTGTTCTCTCTCTCTCTCTCTCTCTCTCTCTCTCTCTCTCTTTCTCTCTCTCTCTCTATTACTGGTGTGGTTAAATTACCAAAGCTTCATGCCAGTGTACCATGTTCACATGCACATTTCTCTAACATGTTCACATGCAAATTCATACAGCTTACAGACCTCTAGTTTGATGGTAGTAAACAAGATAAATCCACTGATAAGGCAGTAAACTGCATCCATAGTGTCATCAGGTAATTTTTTTGGGTTGAGCAGCAGCTCAACGTGCACAGAATTCACCTGTCAATGCAGACACTTCTGCGTGAACCATGATATAAGCTCAGAAGAAGCAGTCACACTGACACACCCCAGCAGTAGCTCAGATAAAGGGCACAAAAACTCACAAAAGTGGTATCATCCTCTTTTTTTCATTGCGATGAAGCAATTTTCCCCTGGTTTGTAGGGGAGGTTTTGATTTTCAACAAAAGCCACACACGCATTTCATTAAAGCAACATTAAAGAGCATTCCAACATAAGTTCCTCTCATCTTATGGAGCATTTTCTGTATTCTAATATAGACGTGTAATCAATGCCTTGAGGCACCATAATACTCGGTCAGAAGTGCTTGTCAGATGGTCAAATAGCTTTTGGAAATCCCTCCTCCCACATCTTTCCAACGTCCGATTAAGGGCTTTTGAGTCCAAACATTTCTGTAACTCTCCGAAGCAGACGATCAGACGTTCACACTCTTTTTGCATGTTGTTGACAACCTGTCATAAAAACTAACCTTTTTATAGCAGCTTTTTACTGTTTTTTCTACTCATTATGAAACCTCATCATTGACAGGTGCAGTAGGTTTCAATAAACTTTAATCTTCCTTAAAGCTTTAGTGCGTAACTTTTTATATTAATAAACGTTTGTTACAATCAAGACATTGCCAAATGAGTTGATACAAAAAGTATAACACAGTATGGCTATGTTTAAAAAATTGTGTTGTCCAGTGACTTTTGCTCAAAGAAAATCATGCAAAGATAATTACTTCTTCTGAAGAGTCCATCATGTTTTTTTAGCCTCCACATCCTCCTTGGCTACTAGCAATTGTGGAGGAGGGGTGGGGGCTGTGCGTGATCACGGAAGCCTTGTATTATGTGGGTTATTAGAGTCCGGATCGAGAAATTCGTTTCTGAGTCCGACCCGAGCCAGACACAGTTAAAATCAGTTTTTTTTTCTCATACTAATGACACATGTAGGTTACGTTTTTATGTGGAAAACCTGCTTTTACTAAGCAACCGTAGGAAGGCATTCGGAAATGTCAACAGATGAGCACATCAGCGCACACGGGGCAACGAGCGCACGTCAATAAGCTGTTTAATTTAAAATATCCAATGTGTTAACCTTCCCTACTTGCTTCGTGTCCGACCGTGATCAGAAGTCTGAGCAGCAGCCCCGCCCACTGCAGCGAGCCGACAGGATTGAAACAGCAGCAGCTCTCAGCGACTTTATAGTGAAAAAAACGTTACAGCGTACATTGATATTAAAATGTGTACATGTTGGCAGGACGGTCTGAAGTGTTTTGCATGGTCTTTCGCTGTACGTTTTGTTGGTAAATGTGAGCTGTTCGAGTCACACACGTCTTGCCTTCATCTTCTCCAGGCGCATCTACACAGGTCTGGTTCCTCTTTCTCTATCGCTCTTCTGCCCTCTTACCACCTACACACAGACCCCCATGTACTGAGCTCTTTTAAAGGAGCACCTGCACCATTTTACAACAAACCAACTATCATTTCTTACCATAATGTATCTGTCGTTACCCGGCCCGGCCACCGTCGGGACCCGTCGGGCTTGGGTCGGGTATCCATGCCTTAATGTGGATGCGTCAACAGTTTTGTTGTCATTTCTTAGAATTCCTCATCGGGGAGACACCATAGCTTTAACACAGTATTTCTTGATTTTTCACCAGTTGAGGGCAGCAGAACAAAGTTGTTGTTAAAGTTGTTATAGTCAACATGTTTTCATTTACATATTCAGCAGACTCGAAGCTATTTGGAAGCATTTATTTGGAATTGTACTTCTGGTCACCTAATGAATGCAAGTCCAATATGTACTCTCCATTTAGTTTTTTGTTTTTTATCTCTACCAACTCCTGAAGGAAAACATCTGGCTCTTTAGCTATTGAATGCCCGACTATGTTCAGTAGCTAGTCGCTAACTTTATTGGTGTGAAGTTTTTTTACTTGGCAGATAACGTACATTGTGAATAACAGAATTGCCTTCTGCGACGGGAAACCGTAAGCTCAACCAAAACAATAAAGTTGTGGGCCATAAAACCTAAACAATGACCTGGAAATGCTATAAAAGTTTCCTTACACTAATGGAACTGTAGACTTGGATGATAATTTATTTTAAGGGCTTCGGTACTACCAGTGACACCTTTTCATATATTCAATAGTGCAGCTTTAAAACTACTGTTTTACTTAAGTTGCAACTGATTTGCCAGTAGATCTTCTCTGAAGGTTTTTTTCCTTACCATCTAAAAAGTTAATGTATCACACCATCGGTTTAATAACTTAGGAAGTTTTTATTTCATTTAGTGAATGCTTTTATGTTCCCATTCCCAAAAACGATTCCTGCATCACTGAACAATCCTTTATCCATCTTCAGAGCAATCCAGCTTGAAAAGACCGAACTGTTCACTCGTTTTCTGCTGTCACTTGACTCCAATTATTTTTTCTTTCATCTCTTTTTCGCTTTCTAGCCCTAATTGTTAGGAC
>NC_045736.1:8628598-8636569 GCF_008692095.1 Etheostoma spectabile | reverse complement strand
CCAGTAAGGTATAATGATTGTTTTTCATACCTGACTTGCGATAACAAAACAGTGAAAACAGTGCAAACTGATAAACACCAGCAGCTTAAGCCACTGCAGTGTGTTCTCTTTACATAGTCTGAAATGGTGGCTGTCAGGCAGTGGATCTGTGCTTTGAAAGAAAGAAAGAAAAAAAAAAGAGCTTATAATAAACCTGTAAAAGTAAAAAATTACTTAGTGGTCCTATTAAATTCAGATTCTGTCATATAAACAAAACTAATGGCGAGAAGACTAGCAGCCCATTTGCACTTTTTGCAAATGGGTTGGATTTTGTTTCATGTCAGCTTACCTGCTGAAGACTTTCTGCTGTAATCAAGAGCTGTTAGTGACTTTCATCTTTCTCCTTGCTTTCCACATCAAACACAGAGACAAATCTGCCATTGTGTGTTAAGCAGGGAATGACAACTTTTTTTGTGAAAAGAAACAACAGGAAATTGTTTTTCAAGAAACCACAAATGTACACATTTTTACACATTTAGTTTTAAAACTGCACTAATGAATATATTTACATTAATATGCTGCTTTTCATGTCATGTCAGTTGTTTGGTAACATAAAATAAAAGCTGTTTGGTAGCCTGCTTTACAAGTTGTTCATGACATTTTTCAGTCTAATGTTTGACATTGCCCTTCGAAGTAGTAGCGAGCTGCTAGCAGAGTGGCCTTGGAGCAAAGCACAGTCTTAGGGGTGTGTGTGTGTGTGTGTGTGTGTGTGTGTGTGTGTGTGTGTGTGTGTGTGTGTGTGTGTGTGTGTTTGAATGAGGAATAGTAAGTTTGACAAAGCGAGGTTGACAAAGGAGTGAATGGAGATGATGTGAAATGTTGTGTGAAAAAAGTCAAAAAGAACAAAAGCATAGAAGAAGACCATGATATATGAAATAAAATGAATGTAATATGATAAAGGAAATAAATGGAAAGAGATAGAGGTGAATAAAAAATGCAAGCTAGTAATAGGAGGAAGGCGAAAAGGAAGTGAGTGTCAAATTAATAAGAAAAGGTTGACAGAAGATATGATGCTATCTTATACAGTTTCCAAAATGCTATCTCAAGATGTTTGTATCGGGGCACAAAGGAGGACCATGAATGACACGGAGGGCTCGGTACCCCGAAGGAGCAGGTTATTTTTAGATACTTGGCCCTTATCTCACTACACAGCTGGCAAGGGTTTAGCTCAGAGAAAGGTAAAGAAACACCACTAATAACCTTCAATATGCTGTGAAGGAGGATACAGACGAAGCGAGGAAGAGCGGACAGTCAAGGTTAATTATATAGTGACCATATATAACCGTATTGTGAAATTGAAATAAAGTGCAAAGAAACAAAGAAACCTTTTGATTGTGCTGTTTTGTCCAAACAAATTCCAAATTAATGTCAAATTTACATGTGAGTGCCTGTTTCAATCCCTGTGTATAAGTCCTTAGGGGTGCATATGCCTATACCTGGCGTTATAAATACCTAGCATGTTTATGTTTTCCATTATGGTCTCAAATGAAGCTCCGGGAAATAGCATTGTGCCTCCTTCTTCACCACACCTTTAATTATCAATGTATATGCAGCCAGAGTTACTCAGATTTTAAATGTAAAGTGTAGGGTTTCTTACAAATATTTGAATCAAGTTTTTTATTTCCCTCCAATATCACTACTGTAAATGATGATGTGGCTATATTTCATTTAAACATTTGTGAAGCGAGAGATAAGATCCATTAACCAAAATGAGCTTTCTGATTGCACGGCAAAATCAATCAACAATTGTACGTATGGATTAAGAAAGGCACACTGTGCAAATCACATTTACGGAGGGTTTTATATTGATATTGTGTCATCATCAGGGAATGACATACTACAGAAAGGTTACAGTGATTGTTTGACTGACTTCAGCAGCCATTTGGAGCAGTAACGTTCTTATCGTTATTAGTGGAATTTCTGCATTACACTGTTATCATAAAACACAGCAATGTTCTGATGTTGTCATATCATAATAAGAGTCTGAATAAAAAAACAAGGACAGGTAAAACTTATTATCAGTTTTTGGTTTGATAAATGGGGGGAATTGGTTTGTGGAGTAACCAAAGTGTGTTCAGTATCCATGTTCATCTTGATTCCATATCCTAATTTATGCGGCGTGTACTGCAGAGAGCAATATTTCTCTCTTCCCCAGCCTTGCAAAGAGAGTAATTTATATATGACTTAGTCTATAAATTATATTATATTAGTATATGAAATAGTTAAATTCAATTATATTTTATTTATAGTGTTAAATCATAACAGAAGTCATCTCAGAGAGAGGAGAGAGGAGCTCTGTGATAGGAAGTCCCCCAGCAGTCTAAAACTATAGTAGCATAACTAATTGCTGTTCCAAGGCAAACCTGAGCCAGCCCGAAGTACAAACGTTATCAAAGAGGAGTTTTAAGCTTATTCTCAAATGTGGAGATGGTGTCAGCCTCCAGAACTGAAACTGGGAGCCTGATAGCTGAAGGCTCTGGCTCCCATTCTACTTTACGAGACTATGAACCACAAGTAGCTCTGCATTCGGGGTGCTACGAGCTCTTTAAGATGTGATGGGGACTGACCATTAAGAGCTTTGTTGGTCAGGAGAAGGATTTAAATTCAATTCTGGGTTTTGTAGGAAGCCAATGCAGGAAAGCTAATACAGGAGAAATATGATCTCTCTTCCTAGTTCTTGTCAGTCACGCGCTGCAGCCTTCTGCATCAATTAGAGAGTCCTAAGGGACTTATTTGAGCAACCTGATAAAGAATTACTAAAGCCCAGCCTTGAAGTAACTGCAAATTATAATATTATAGAAATATCTTATTCAAACTTTTATATTTATTAAAGAAGTGTTGTGTTTTGTTTGTATAGCTGTTACAACAGTTCTTTGAAAAGTAAGAAACAGCAAGCGATACCACCCACCTTCATGTTATACCTTTAAAGTTGTGTGAAAAGCATACACATGGATGTGTTCTTCATGCATCTTGTATCACGACACAGTGTGTTAGTTACCTGGAAAATATCCCGAGATAAACTGATATAATATTTAAGGGACCAGAATATGTAAACATTGACAGCTCTCAAAAAAAAAAATATATATATATATATATATATATATATATATATATATATATATATATTACTACACCTGATAGGAGAAAGCATTAAAGTGCACACTCTTTAATAAATGTAATAATGAATATATATGACAAATTGCACTGTTCAAACAGACAGTTTTGGAAGCTGAACTGTGCTCATGTAACAATTTACGTCATGAACAAGCTTTTTGACACACAAGCTGCACTCATTAGTTGCCATAGAAATATGTAAGATGACTGCCTGACCTGAATTTGAGGTTTGATGCCTCCAGCTGTGCTGTGTAAAAAAACAAACAGAAAAAGTGTAACACTCCGTTTGCCAGATTGGACCGTACAATGACGTTGTCTTTTCAATGTGAAAAGCACTGACAGGTAAAAGCGTACTGAAGAATGAAACAGATGTGTCTCTTGATGTGTTGCTGCTGAATGTGATGACTACAAAACACTTTGTTACCTTGAATGTGGACCAGTACACGGATTGAAATACAGATTGTTTGATGAAATTCAAAGATAAAGTTGAAGTAGTGTGAGTGTAGCAATAAGCCATTGTCTTGTTCTTTGTGTGCAGCTGAGTATTTGGCCGTGGCTGGCATGTACCTTGGAACAGGATCACAATACAGGTGACAGTTCTTTCGTTCCATATAGCCTTTGATCTCATGAAAAGGGTGTGTGTAGTTTAAAATGTTAAAAAAGAGGAAACCAGCAAAGAAACAGGCCACCAGTAGTTTTTTTTTTTTTTTACACATTTTGTCTGCTATTTCATCATTAAATTCACTTCTGAGAATATTTTAGGTGTTAATCAAATCTCAGATTAACCTCTGAAGGCCGCCCGCTGAATTATAATTCAATGCCTTCCTGAAAAGCTCCATTCAGAATTGTTATTCACCTTCAAACAGGCTTGCGGCCCCATTGTTAACCATGTCAACATGATAAATCTCTCTTGAAGTAAATCAACAGTTGTGGATGCCAAATATTTTGACATCTCGGGGCTAGGATGACCTCTGTGTGTATTCCCAAAATCTTCACGTGAGCCGCGTTACGTTCTTCACATTTGCTTTGGCTCTGGTGAAGCCAGGTGCACAACCATTGTTTTCTGAATAGTAAAACAGTGAGAGAAGCTGTCGATCTACATTAATGATTCTATTTAGCCACTGTTAGACTTGAAGTTTTTATTCCTTTTTACATTTTGTTCACCATAAAGACGCATATGCAGAAAGATATAGTCTGCCAAAGTAAAATGATAATAAACAGTATTAATTTTAATGTTTTTATACTCCACACAATCATCTGGAAAACATGAAGTCATGGGGGTTAGGGTTAATATTTGGTGCACACTGCACAGATGAAATACTGATATGTGAGGTTTTAGTTCTTTGCCTATTTTTCATGATACATTTATCTCAAAATTGAGTTGCCAAAATGTATGTTTCACAATACTGTAGGTGGAAATCTACACAGATCACACACACTTTAACCCTAACCCATAAACAACCTGATCTCACAGAATTCCGTGAAATCAACAAGACCCCTTAACTCAAAATATGTGGCAATTTCACGAAATTGCTAAAAGGTCTGTGATGGACCCAGGGAAGAATTCTGTGAAATAAACACGGCCCCTTAAGTTAAGGAAAAGGTCGTGGCTGGGCTTACGGGTTGACGATACGCCGGAAGAACGGGACGGTTGGGTTTAGGAAAAGGTGATGTTGGGCTTACGGTTCCGTGACCCGCGGGATGAACGGGACGGTTGGGGTGTGATACACGGGAAGAACGGTCCAGTTGGGTTTAGGAAAAGTAGAAAGCCAATTTAGGAAACATTACACGCAGGATACAATCCCCGGTCTCCTGGTTGAAAGTCCTGTGTTTGACCCCCCCACCACCCCAATCAACCTACTCATGCGGATTTTCGGCTTTTCGTACTACTCACTACCATAATCACTCCTAATGCTACGTCATCTTCTCATTGACTTTACATCGGCATTGTTTTCCTTGATGGCCAAATGGACTTTTCCCACATTCCGTGACACCACGACCTAACGCGTTTAACTGACAGCGCTAACTTAAGTCCAGCGTCAGTTGCTAATTTTCAAGGATTCTTATGACCAGGGCCTTTGACACAGATTGACATTATATCTAAACATACCATATGCTTAGGTGCCATATTGTTGTTCAATCAGATGCAGCTGTGGCAAGAATACAGTTTTTACAATTTTGAACTGTCACGCCTTAAGATGCTTGTTGCTGATGTGTTGCCCCTATACTTCCCAGTAGCTCCATACTGTAACATAAATATAATGTAGTGATAAAAGATGTGTTTAAAGCAGTTTGAGCTAATTTGTGTAATCTGTTTGAACACCAGCCTCTACCTTGGGCAGCTACAATCTTCAAAGGTTTCTTAGGGCCATGTAATGCTGGAACAGAAAACTACTTCTGATGTTGGACAGATGGGTGTTGGGAGGGGGTTCTGAAGCCCTACAAATGACTTGAGTTTGTTGTTGGCCCTTACGATGTCTAGAGATATCAGAAAAAATGAATAACTCTTCTCAGGAGGGGATGGATAGCGAGCGGTGCACACATGCTTAAATTTCTCTGATGACCAAACCTTTGACAAGTAATAAATTGTATCTATTGAATTTAGCCTGGCAACTTTATTAAATCAATTTGGATAGTTTGAATGTCAAGCTGTAAAACTGGAAAAAGGTAGCACGAGGGATATTAAATTTCCCAAAGGCAGTCCTCTCCCAGCACATAGCACGGAGGAAACCAAATGGCACATCTTTACAGCAGAAAAATGTTTTATGGTGCACTGTGAGCCACCTTCATTACTCGTCTGTGCTGAATTCTTACAGCTAGGTTGAACTTGGGTTTACTTGTGGAAATGAGAGCCCATGAATGCTGTTCACTTCCATGTTCTTGTGCGTTTTATCTTTTCTGCTGTCTCTTCTGTTGTTGTTTGCCCTGCAGCATTTATTCAGGTTGCCAATCAAGACATTTTTTTTTGTGTCTGTTTCAATAGGTATGAGCTTACGTTTTCAATCTCAATAACTTGGCTCCACTTATGTAGAGATACATTTTGGGAAAAAAAAAATATGACAACCCTTTCAAAGCCATTAAAATATTATTGTGCGGTTGACAGGACATAATGACAAACCAACTGGAGGAGTAAATTGACCAAGTGAAGTGCATATCAACTTTGGATTTAAAAGAGCTGCTTCCATTTCTGAGCAGCTCATAATAAATAGCAGCTTGGGCCGGCAGATTGGTTCTCCTGTGAGCAACAGAATATTCATGTGCAATGACTGTCCAGTGCATTAATTCCAATATCAGAAGCCAACTATAATACACCAGGTTTTCACACATCTCATGACACTGATGGACTTCTATTTGGCTGCAGAGAGCTGTATCGTGATGGACAGATGAAACAGAATGTCTGAAACGTTGCATGATAATCAATAATAACACAATAAAGGGATCCTGTGTTAACGTCTGATATCATTATTTTATATATACTTGTTATGCTTTATAATATTATATTTTATTTTGCCATTAGCTACTTGATTTCTTTTTCTTTTTCATTTTGGCTTAACATTACTCTATGTTGGAGCAGTGACATCACAATCCATCTTGTTTTTTATAAATAAGGAAATAGACAGAATTACATATCGCAGCAATAGAGAAAAAAAAATTCCAAATGATTTAACCCAAAAATATGACAACCAATTGTCATGTTAACAATCCAATAATAAATCATATTCTCTGCAATATTTACATGTGTTAACCTTAACTGAGGATGTGTTTGTTTATTTAGGATCCTCGTTAGCTCCTGCATTGCAGGTGCTATTCTTCCTGAGGTCCTTACAACTCAATTAAAAGTGTGGCAATGCAAATAATAAACACACATTACAACCTCATAAACAATAAAAAATAAAATTGTAAGACATAAAATAACGATACACTATCATTTCATGACACAACTGTTGTGTTGTGTAACTGAGAGAGCAAATATAAAGAATTTTAAGAACATATATTTGAACATTCGATATTCTGAACATTAACATAGCAGTTAATAAATATTTGCTCTGTAAATATATATGGAGTAATGGCATTCTGAGCATAAAATGAAGTCACACTCTCTGTGTATAGTGTTCCTAATGAAAGCTTCGCTGTTTTTTTTGTTCTGCTAGCAGGTCCGGCCGTGAGTGCATGTGAGTCGGTAACTGACGCCAAGGGTCATGACAAAGCGTTGGTATTTTACGAAATGGGGAGCGGTCTGTGAGAGACCTCTGGAGAAGTTCCCAGACATTTTTTTTTTCCTGAATGCCATTTTAAGGTGCTCTCAAATATAGTCATCACATTTAAAATTTCAATAGGTTTCAGCAGCAGTAGTTTAGAAAGTCACTCTTTCTGATGGACTGTTCAACACATTTACACATAAAGTTGTTATATTGCATTTTTTGGATTAGTACATTTCATGAGCAATTGTTAGTTGTTCTGAAATAAGTTCCTATTTAGTTTCACTGTCAATGTAATGACATTTTTGTAGAAGTGCATGCTGCTGTGTATAATATGTTATGCTGTTCTACTTCTGTTTGACTGAGCAGTTTTTGATGCTGATGATGACGTCAGGTCAGTTGTTCATCTTAAGAGGTCGACATTTTCAAAGTATCCTTCCTCTCTTCTATCATTTCCCTCAACGGGCTTGTTTTCAGTTTTCTGTAGAGTGCATCTATAATCTTCCTATCACACATTGGCTATGGAGTTTCTTTAGGTTTCATCATTGGCTCTTTATTACGCCCAATGCTGTCACATAACACTTTAAACAGATTATTTGCTGTGCCAATGATTTATTCT
>NC_045736.1:8606855-8628588 GCF_008692095.1 Etheostoma spectabile | reverse complement strand
TTTTTTTTACTTCTAACATCCAGCAATAGAAAATAGACAATATTATTAAGGCCAGAATAAAAATTAAACATAGCTAGCTGCTGGTTCCATGTTTTCCCTTACAATATCTTAATATTTACCTAATGGTGTACCAATTGGCATACATAACAATAACATCATTAAAACCATCGGATGTTTTCAGTAAACCAACTTGCATTGTGTACTGTTTCAGCTGTATTCTTGCCACAGCTGTACATTTCTGTCTCATTTGAATGCAGAAGTTCAGCATTGAACTGGTGAATAGCGTAGAGAAGATGGTATGACTTCCTTATTAGTTTCAGGCTTTTGCTTTCAGGGCCATTACACTTATTATTGGTCTCATTATATTATTGTGTATTCTTAATTTGTTTGTTGGGACACCACTGTGCTTTCCAAATTTTTTTCTAAGTGGCCCATAACGAGGCACCAATGTCAGTTGCACTTTTGGCTTGATATAATGGCAGTTCTTAGTGGCAAAGGGTCAAATATAAAGAGCTCACAGAGTGCCCCGCTGTTGCTTATGACACTGTGTGTGTGTGTGCAAGCCTGTTTTACTTCCATTTATTTTGCACAGACAAAATTACTGATTGTCAATGCTTCATAAAACTCTTCATGAGATTGCATAGATTTGTTTTCCACACAGTTGTCAAATCTAACAGTGATTGCCTATATTGATTTGAGTTTTCCTAACCTCAGGTGAGCTCATCTCTTCTTGTTGTAGGCTTATCTCAACCTTTTTCTTGTTTTAATAATGTAAGACAGGGCTTTGAAGATAGAGCTGCAGTTAACTGAGGAGTAATAATCATAGTCTCTGGAAGATGTCACTCAGTCTTATGAAAGAGTATCAAATAGGTCATGAGTTTAAAAAGTTTTATTGTTTTTGTGATCCTTCACTTTTAAGTTAGAATCCTTAAGTTTTCAGTCTTAATTACACTGAATGGCTATAGCAATTGTAGACAAAAGGTGTTCCATATGCTATGTCATGTTATTCAGTGTAGTTATCCAATGACTCACTCATAAGTACATGTAAATAATTAATGTGCTAATAATTGTGGAATTAATCAGAAATGTATGTTCAAAACACATAGTAACAGTCAAATTAATCTGATTTGTTTCCTCACCGCTTGCTTGAAGTGCAGAATCATTTTTCTACTTTCCAGCAGGGAATTTTTTTTTTTTTTTTTTTTTTTTTTTTTTTTTTTTAGACATGCATTACTCTTGGGATGGCAGTGTCAGTCGGTCCACCACTCTGGTCCACACTGAAATATCTCAACATCTCTACAGATGGATAGCCATGACATTTTGTACAGACATGATGAATCTTACTGGCGTTGGTGATCCCCTGACTTTGCCTGTGTGCCACTAAGCAAGTTGACATTTTCATTTTTACTGCGATATGTTAACATCTGTTGGATGGATTGCTATGCAATGGATGAAATACTAATGATATGGGTGATCGCCTGACTTTTCCTCTTCTAGTGCCACCAGTGCTGTATTTCAGTCAGTGGCTCTCAACATTAGAAACCCACGCAAAAGGCACCAAAGGCACCATTTAGCATCTGTATGGGAGGCACCAACCAGAGCAGCAGCTCAATCATGATGCTGTAAAATTACGTAGTATGAAGACCAGTTACAATAGTAATAAAGGCCAAAAATTGACGTAATGAGGAAGTTTAGGGTAATGTACGTGTCAACCAACACAGGACTTTCACTCAGAATCACTCAGAAGACACACACACACACACACACACACACACACACACACATTAATACATACACACATACTTTCTTAATTCTATAGAATACATATACTGTATTATATATTATAGAAATATAGATTAAGTAAATGTCTTTTCCACAACATGCTTCCTTTTAATATAGCTTCTTGTTTGTTGTTTAGAGGTGGAGGATCTTTCATGCGAAACTGAACTTTGCTTACTGTGTGTACACTAATAAATCTAGTGGAATGTGTAATTAACTGCAATCATGATATACTCTCCTGTAATTTGTACAACCTTCTCTTGAGTGCTTATGCAAAAAAGGAATATCTGTGCACTTCGCTGATAGCACACTAAGTGTCTTTTTGATAAATGACACACACAGAAGGGGTAGAACACATCTAAAACAATGCCCTCACAACTTAGTCAAATTGGCCTTTATTGGGTAAATTATGGTAAAACTACAGACACCTTTAGAGAGTATAGGATGCTATGCTCTAATACAGTGGTGTGAAAAAGTGTTTGCCCCCTTCCTCATTTCCTGTTCCTTTGCATGTTTGTCACACTTAAGTGTTTTGGAACATCAAACCAATTTAAACAATAGTCAAAGACAACACAAGTAAACACAAAATGCAATTTGTAAATGAAAGTGTTTATTATTAAAGGTGAAAAAAAATCCAAACCATCATGGCCCTGTGTGAAAAAGTAATTGCCCCCCAAGTTAAAACATACTATAACTGTGGTTGTTCACACCTGAGTTCAATTTCTCTAGCCACACCCAGGCCTGATTATTGCCACACCTGTTCACAATCAAGGCATCACTTAAATAGGAGCTGCTTGACACAGTAAGGTCCACCAGAAGATCCTTAAAAGCTACACATCATGCCGAGACCCAAAGAAATTCAGGAACAATTGAGAAAGAAAGTAATTGAGATCTATCAGTCTGGAAAGGGTTATAAAGCCATTTCCAAAGCTTTGGGAATCCAGCGAACGACAGTGAGAACCATTATCCACAAATGGCAAAGACATGGAACAGTGGTGAACCTTCCCAGGAGTGACCGGCTGCCCAAAATTACCCCAAGAGCGCAGCGACGACTCATCCAAGAGGTCACAAAAGACCCCACAACAACGTCCAAAGAACTGCAGCCTCACTTGCCTATGTTAAGGTCAGCGTTCATGCCTCCACCATCAGGAAAAGACTGGGCAAAAATGCCTCATGGCAGAGTTCAAGGAGAAAACCACTGCTGAGCAAAAAGAACATCAAAGCTCGTCTCAATTTCTCCACAACACATCTTGATGATCCCCAGACTTTTGGACAACATTCTGTGGACGATGAGACAAAAGTGAACTCTTGAAGGTGTGTTCCAAGAATATCTGGCGTAGAAGGAACACTGCATTTCATAAAAACATTATACCAACAGTAAAATATGGTGGTGGTAGTGTGATGGTCTGGGGCTGTTTTGCTGCTTCAGGACCTGGAAGACTTGCCGTGATAAAAGAATATGAATTCTGCTGTCTACCAAGAGATCCTAGGAGAATGTCCACCATCTGTTCGTGTACTAAAGCTGAAACGAACTTGGGTTCTGCAGCAGGACAATGATCCTAAACACACCAGCAAGTCCACCACCGAATGGCTGAAGAAAAACAAAATGAAGACTTGAGGGGCCTAGCCAAAGTCCTGACCTAATCCTATTGAGATGTTGTGGTATGACCTTAAAAGGCCGTTCATGCTCGAAAACCCTCTAATGTAACTGAATTAGGACAATTCTGCAAAGATGAGTGGGCCAAAATTCCTCCAGACGCTGTAAAAGCCTCATTGCACGCTATCGCAAATGCTTGGTTGCAGTTGTTGCTGCTAAGGGTGGCCCAACCAGTATTAGGTTTAGGGGGCAATCACTTTTCACACAGGGCCATGATGGTTTGGATTTTTTTTCACCTTAATAATAAACACCTTCATTACAAATTGCATTTTGTTTTACTTGTTTGTCCTTGACTATTGTTTAATTTGGGTTTTATGTTCCGAAACACTTAAGTGTGACAAATATGCAAAGGAACAGGAAATGAGGAAGGGGGCTAACACTTTTTCACACCACTGTATATCAAATAATATATTCTAATATATATGATTGTGAGGTGCCATCAACCATTAAACATGGCTTAGATAAGACTCAGGATCTTCTTAATCAATATGTATGTCATTTAAACAATCTGTTCATTATAGTGCATGTCATAGAACGTCTAGATGATATGCATCATTTACAGGGCACCACCTGTTGAAACAGTGACCTGTGAAAATGTCTTAATATTGTTTCTGAAAATATCTTTTTACCTCATCCTGTTCTCCTCAGTGGCTTTGCTCGTTCATCCTGGAAATCCTTGACATCCTTTTTATGAGGTTACTTGAGAGCTTCACTCACCTCTATATTTAGCTGATGCTATTATGACAAGATTGTTGGACTGACAGAATTCAATTACATAAACAGCATTTTCAGAAGCACTATAATCTCCAGAGTTTATTCTCCAGCTGTGGGGACAAAAAAGCTCTTACTTCTGATAAATAAGGACTCTAAGGATTAAAATTCTATTGTGGCAAGAGTTTATTTCATATGGTCCTCACCTTGAAGCATCCTAGCTTATGTGCGCCCATTGTCCTCTCAGAGACAACAACTTTCAAACCATTCCCTACATCTGTTTCATACTTAAGGCTAAAATGTTCAAATAAATGGGGCCATGCAGTAGTTAGGACATAAATGTACCAAATAATTTAACACATCTTATTGCTGTTTGCATTATTTTGGCACTAGTAGGACTATGCACGGATGAAGTTGTCTCCCTGAGCCAGATTCACTCGCTAGTCCCCAAGCTGACTGTTATTGGAAACCTTACCCATTAGGCAGAGAGTATGCTGACTGCAGTGCGTCCATAGAAAAGAGGAACCAACATTCCTGGTAATCTTCAAAAGCTTGGAGCAACCAAAAATGTGTCTTTATCAAGATTTTTTTCAGGCTATAAAACAGAACGAAGATCCAGAAAACAAGGCTGAGAGTATATATAGACCTAGACATGATAGCCACTCTGTAACATTGTACTTGGGCAAATCCGTGCTTTGAGCTAAATGCTAACAGTTTCACAGTAACAAGGTAATCATTTTTTTTGTTATTTCTTCCTAAGGTCATTTCCTTCAAGGTGTTGTACACGAGGCAAAAAGACTTACTGCACAAAACAATTACTTCCATATTGGGAGAAGTCACAGGAACGCTCATGATTAATTCTTTGATAATGTATTCCTCCCAATGCCACACATCTTTGTCCAAAATCGCACGATAAAGTCAGTTGCAAATACTTATAAATAGGGTTGAATCATGAAAAGGCCTTTGTCATCCTCAGTTGCTTTGACACACTGTACGACAGCTGATGGTGTTGTTTGTCAGAACTGCCATCTCGTAGTCCTAGAGAAAACAATAACTTTAAACATTTTAAAGAATTTGACAACTGCTTTTTTTTTTACAATCACCTCTCACATGTTTATTTTCCAGGGTTAAGCTACCTCTAAAAAAAAATACTGCCAGCGAGTTGCTATTGTCTGACAATCTGATATCAACAACCTATAGCATAAATGATCACAAACTTTGAGAGGTAAATCTGCATATGTGCACTGCCAGATTTGTAAACTTGGCAGGCTTAAGCCAAAATTGTACTTTCTATGTGTGAGAGGGCTCTAGGGTCCACCTGGCATTAATGACATCATCAGAAAGTGTACGCAAAGGTGCTAGGCAGACATCCGCATACTCCCAACTTGATGTGAAAGCACAGACTTTGCTGGGAAAGTCCACGCAGCTACTCCGCTTCAAGTGGTAGGTTAGCGATCTACTGTGCATGTGTAAAACATGTCCTCCAAGCAGATAGTAAACAGAACTACTCCGCGTCTGTGGCAGCCGCAGCTGTCCATGTACGTGTCTGTTTTGGAGGGAGCGAGGCTTCAGGAAGATAATAGGGAGATATCGAACAAGCCCTGTTCATGCCCACAACGCTCTGAGAAGTCTGCTCAGCCAAAATAAACTGGAATGGGCTGTAAGGCATGTAAGTGTAATTTTCCATGATTTTAAAGCAAGCAGTAACTCATGGTTAAACCAATAAGACCTCATCCTTGTGATGTGTTATTAAAAATATCTTGTTTGCACCAAGTCAGACTGGGAGAACCAGGGCAGCTCTTCAAAGTGAGAAGTCACCATGGAGACGAACCAGTCGACGTAGTCTAGATTGTCTCCTGTGGCCTTTAAGGCCCTGACACACAAACTCGATAATCAGCCGTCGGACAGTCTGGTGAGGTCAGTGACTCGCCGACCTGACATGCTCGGTTGAAAGGCGGGCACTGCCTGCAGTCGGACTCAAATGACCAATCGGATTGGTGGAGTGCTAACCCGAAAATGATGAGCGTGACTAGAGTCTCTCAAAATCTGACAAAATCTTTTAAACTGACCTTTGACCTTTATATAGGAAAACTAATCAACATGAACATACAGTAGAGCTGAGTGTGCACATTAGGGAATGCTCTCTTTATATACCATTGAACCATTTCTTTAACTGGGCAATCACTTTTCGAGGACCACAGTAACAAGGTAATAATTTTTTATTATTTCTTCCTAAGGTCATTTCCTTCAAGATGTTGTGCATTAGGCAAAAAGACTTACTGCCCAAAAACTTTATTAAAATATGAGATTGTATTCTGAACAAGCCGCCATGCGATCTTGCTTTGAATTTCTGGAAAAACCAGATCCACGTGACGCGTTTGTCCAATCAGCTGGCAGTCGGCATCGCTTCGGTGTGTTCCGTGGCACTTTTTTTGTACAACTCAGGGAGGCAGTCAGTCCAACTGCCTTTTCTGCCAACGGTCAGCCATCGGGTTAGTGTGTCAGGGCCATTGCTCTTCCGTCATTGTCTCCCCAGACAAAGCGGCAGCACAATGCTTCATTCCCTTGAGCTGTCAGCAATGTGTTTTTCTACTGTCCTCAACACAATAGACAGGCTGTCTTGTTTGGTGCTTGTCCTGAAAACCTTGTAGTTGTGGGATCTTTGGCTCAGATACAGAAATGCTCTTCTAGACATACATTTTTACCAAAAGATTAGCAATTGTCTGGTAAAAATGACAGCAAGTGATTCATCCAAACATGTTATATCTATATTTTACTATATATATATATATATATATATATATATATATATATATATATATATGGTCAGCTATAGGGCTAACAGTTTCAGAAACTGCTTGTTGTGATGTCTGGCTTGATTCTGTCTATGTATCAAGCCATAGCCATGTTGACAGTACAGAACTCATCAAGAGTGAGCTCCAAAATGAGCCATCCTTTCTCTACACACCATTTCACCACCATTCATTTCACCAGGAGCTCATAAAAGGCTTCTCTTTGTGCCTTTTTGTTGGTGGCCATCAATGAGACTCTGGGGGATATTAGGCAGACCTGATACAAATTAGGGTTCAGTGGTGCAAAGTTGTGTCAATGCAATTGTTATTGTAATTCAGAAAGACTGTAAATGAGCCCAACAGTAGTTTATCTACAGGGTAAAATAATGTTTTTCTGCTACTGAACTGAAATATTGGTAATAAACTAAAACCAGTATGTATTTGTCATGCAAAAGGAGGGATATATTTAATGGAATAGCTTAATAACCTCATGTCAGCTTATGTTTTATGTCCTTCATTGTGCCATCTCATTTTTTACATTAAACCCTGTCTTTAGTATCTGGTGCTTAATGGTTGAGTTGTTGATGATCATGGCTTGGCCCTTTTAAAAGTAAGCCAAAAGATGACCACTCAAGCGCAATGGCTGTTAAAGGCTTTCAAATGAACTCACTGAGCCAACCAACTCCAACTCTTCACACATCTTAGTCGGTCTTTCTGTCCTCCTTCCTCCTAAATCTGCAATTAGACCCAATTAAAGTTACTCTCAAAGAATGTGTCATCCTCGATGATCCAGCCGTGCAACAGACTCCCACAGCAAAAGATAAAGCAGCTGATGTTCTTAGATCGGACATTTAGTCTTCCACGAAACTACAGAGTTTAAAACAAGCAAACGCAATGATGTTGGCCGCTACAGCTCTCAGGACTCCTGTAGTTGAAGTTAAAAGTGATCGCTACAGAATTTGTATTCACTCCAGACCATTGCACAGGCACAGAGCCAATACTCCCTTGAGCCTTGAGTATGTATTGTATGTCATGAAATGCTAATGTTATTCTACTTTGGGGAAGAGTTAAACTTGACAATGTTTGATGCCATTATATTAAAACAGTGATCCAGTGAAGGGAGAGAAGGACTTGAATGATAATGATTCTGAATGTCATTGACGGATGTCCACCCACATCCACACAGCTGGCATTCTGCAGGCTTAGCTATCGCAACCTCATCAATAACATAATATTCAGTTTGCATTGCAGTGTCTATGAAAAAGCCATTTCTATAAAATTAGATAAATGGATATACTGTGTAGTTGTTCACAACACCTCATCATAAATCAACAGTACAGCCCTAAAACTGAAATTCCAACCACACAACACAAAAATTAGGACCATTTAAAGAGCACCGACGGTTGTCAAGAGAAGAAATTAATTCTTTGACCTTCAGGCAGTTTTGTTGCGTTGATTCAGAGACTTCTGTGGATGAGCAGAGACCATCGGGGCTTAGCTAAAAATGTGTGTTGTTTACTGCTGCACCATTTGATTTTTAGAGTGAATATACTTAATTTAATGGGCTTATATAATTAGTAATATAAAAGTGTATGGCAGTGTTTATTATCTCAGGGTTCACATTTCTCCTTGGTCATCAAGTCATTTTGAATTTTATTTCACAAAATATAGTGCATTTAAAAAAAACAGTGCATTTAAACCTTATAAAATAAAACAAGAAACAAAGTGCAATCAGTGCTTATATCTAAACAGATAAACACTGCAACTGCAATTTGAAGTAATTTAGTTAATAGTTTAGTTAAAGCTAATTTTCCCAATAATAACAATAATGGGTATAAATAGTAATTGCTTTGCTGACTAAGATAAACAACAGGAGAAGTTGTTTTGAAGCCAAGCTGGATTATATACTTGATATATATACTTCATATGTAGCAGTTGTGGAGTTAGCAAGCCTCCTCTTTGTCTCTGGTACCATCAGAGTGCAAGTAGGCTCCTCACTGCTCCATGGGTCTCCCCATATGACCTCATTTTTCACGCTCACAATCCACTTTCTCCACTCATAATAGATCACTGATATATACAGCATACAGTGTACAGAAGCAATTAAACTTATTTACCGCAGTAATTTTGAATGTTTGATGCTGTGAACAGAAAATGTAAAATTAGTCACTGCTTGAGGAATGTAGACAGGTGAAATACATAATTTACTCTGTTACAAATCTTTCCAAAAAACTAAAATATTTAGGCCCGTCACTATAATAAGTTTTCCAAAGATTTATGGATATGCAGAAGAAATAATCAGCTCAGTAAATTGCCATTTTTAATATTTGATATGTGCAATTTGCAAAAGGCTGACTCTAAATAATTTGTTTGTTGAAACAAGATGCATATTGTGAGAAACTGCATGAATTGTTATACCTGCAATTTCAAAAAAATAATGTGTTATTTTTATGTAAGTACAACTGACAATGGATTTTTGTACAAAAGCAATGTAGTACATAGTACTGCACTGATATGGTGATTACTTTTTCCGACAATAAGAAATTAAATAATTACGAAATGGCTGTGCAGTCGCAGCCTCATCTTGAATTCCACCAGGTTAAAGAGATAAATACAAACTCAGGGGCCATATTTGGAATTGGCCATAAGCAGCTGCAAAACAACTTTCCATATGACAAGAAACGATACTGAAATGTAGTTAATGGAGTGATGATAGAACATAAAACGTAATGGAAACCAAAAGCCTCATTGGTGTTAATTAAATTGCTGCGCCCAAATAGGCCATCAGTTATTGTGATTTTAACTGTGTGGTAGTGGAGTGTACATATGCTATCACAAGGCTTGGTTCCCCTGGGCTGCAGGCAGAGGCTGAGCCAGATGAGTGCCTGATCACTCTGCTCAGTGCTCCTCCAGAGACCTCCATGAACACTTGAGTTCATGTGGGTTCAATCTGGTCTGAGTTTCAATGTGCAGTCATCCGTGACGGCTGACATTCCTCACAAACTCCCCGTGACTAACACCAAATGTTGTGTTTAAAACACTTTTGGTGTATAGTCACGTGTTCTTGTAGTTAATATCACAGTACAGCTGCACATGCTTCGGACAATAAAGACAAATGTAACTGAACCTGTGAAACATTTGCGCGTGGCTTCTGACCAAAAAGGATCAAGATTCAATAACAGTCTCAGATATTCTGTGTAATCTGATGCAGAATATACTGTGCACTGCATGGAAGTTATCCCCAGCTTTTGAATAATGAATATGCCAGACTAAAGTCCTAAACAAAAATCTGTGTTTTTGCACCATGTATGAGCAGATAGCAGGCTGCTCTGTAATTATTATATATATATATATATATATATATATATATATATATATATATATGTCAGGGTGGAAATGTATCTGTACATTAGGTATTAGCTGCAAAGAAATATTGGAAATGACCAGTGAGTGCATACCTACTGTATCATTCAAACGAATTTCTGAATACTGTACAATATCTAATCTGAAGTTGCTTGCAGCAGTATAGCACAAATCAATACTTGGAGAAAACTTGAGGAAGAAAGAAGAAAACTTGGTGAGAAACCCTGGAGAATAGTAACCCCCTAGCTTCTACAGAACAGAAAAGTTTGCACTAAAATGTGTCTTTTGATGATATTCATTATTATTTATATATTTATTTTAGATTGTTTGATTTCTTAACAAGTGTAAACTGGTCATAAACTACTACACTGTTTTATTAAAAGTCTTGATGTGATGGCTTTCTCCTATAGAAAGTACCCAGCTAATATGTTATTCCAGGTACTGGTGAGACATTAAATGATCTTGAGGCAGTAACAGTTTGAGTAAAAGACCAAAGACTTTGAAGGATTATCACTGCACAGCTCTGAGGCAGAATTTTGCAACTTCGGAAAGTTATCATGGTGGCAATTATTGTATGTTTCCTGTGAAAATGCAGTGTTATGACATAATACCGGGGATGTGCGCTTGCACATATTTGATTGGCCAACGTCGGATGACGTCACTTTGCAGTCTGGCATAAATTGTGCCAGGTTCAACCTTTTTCTAGAATAACCCTGCAATTTTTGCCAAGAGTGGGCTGCATCGGCAGTCCTGCTGTTTTAAAGGAGTGGCCGTATTCAAGTGAACGATGACGTTTTTTTCTGGGAGACCTAAATTGAATCGGAATTCAGCCAAACTAAAACCAGGCTAAAGTAGTTGTGCCACTATCTAGGGGATGTTACATGTTCTACTATGCATCACAGGTCAAGATTCACTGCACTGTAAGGCTCCATCACCAACTGTGATATTGGGCTTGGCCCAAAGTCCCACAGACTTGAACCTCTACCTGTGTATTGCAGTTCTACAATACATAAACAGGGTTTTATCTCTTGGACTTGTTTTTCTATTATTTTATAATAGAGCTGTCTGTATTCGTAGTATGTAGAATGTAGGGGCCCACATACAGTATATACAATGGAAATAGAGATATTGAAGAAAGAATACTTTCAGAAAATGAATCATTTTGACCACCACATTCCACTGGGGCATATCTTATAATTGAATTCTGATAGGAGATGGAAAGATGATTTCCCCTATGATTTCTACCTCCTCTGTTCAATATGTCCAGAGACTAGTTTCTGTTTCCTTGTGTATACAACAACAAATAAGTTAACATCCACTGAATCCACTAGAGCGTTGATCTCAGTGTGGCATGTTGCAGAGTTTTTCACCTACCCGATGGAGAGAGAGGTGCAACTAAGTGGCTAGATGCAATTTGTAGAATCTGCGGTGCTTCAGCATGCTCTTTTTGATAGCGGTAAACAAACGCCTCTTTCAGTCACTGCAGCTGGACACCAAAGACGCCCCCAGACAGCATAACAAAAGTGATTTGTAAATTACAGGGCCTTGTTCTAGGTGAATTGCACTCAGTAACCAGGAGTGGTGGCAAAGGTTGATTGCATTATTTGATTTCGGGGGTAGCCACTTGCCTCTCAATAGAGCACAAGAGAACAAACTTAAAGTTCAAATGCTTTTATTGGATGTCATTGCCTTTGTTACAATACTAAGCACTTTGCATTGTGTCGGAAAGGGTCTCTCTCTGTGTTTTTGCATTTGTATCAAAGCCTTAATTGGATAGGAGAATTGACCAGTTGTTCAACCTGAACTACCAATTGTGTAACTTGGGTAATAGTTGTGCTTTTAGGCTCTATGGATGACGTCTGTCTGTCGGTCGTCCACCACTTTGGTTTAGATTGAAATATCTCAAAATATTTTGGGGTATATTGCCACTGTGGATGAGGAATCTCACTTACTTTAGTGATGCTCTGAATTTTCCTTAAGCACAACTCTGAGGTTTGTTACTCAATATCTCGGACAGGTATCAATGGTGCCAAGAGAATGAACCTTAATGACTTTGGTGATCCTCTGACTTTTCCTCCGTGCTACCATTGGAATCACTTTGCGTTTCTTCGGGAAATGTCCCAACAATTATTGGATGATTGCCATGAAATTGAGTACAGATACTCATGTTACTCTCAGGATGAATGTTTACAACTTTGGGGATCTCTTCACATTACATCATCATCATCATTATCATCATCATCATCATCATCATCTGATCAAACTTTCAATTTGTCCAACATTTTGGTTGACTATATACCTGTAAAACTAAAGACATTCCGATGAGCCTCAGTTGTGCTTTTTGGCTATTGCTAATTAGTTAATTTTAGCTTGCTAACATGGTAATGCCCTTCATTGTTCACGGATCTCCTTTTTGATATTTACCCATCATCCTGTTTGTATCCACCTCTCCTTGCCTGTATTCCTCCTGGCGCCAAGACCTTAACCGCAGCCTGCAAAACACATCATAATGTGTGACCTCTACATGATGACATTATTGGATGTAATCAGTATGCACCTGTGCAAGCCGGACCCACACTTGGACAGGTGCACACACACACACACACACACACACAAACACACACCCACACACAGTATATCCTCTGCAGGGCTTGAAAAATGTTCTTTAACCCTTTTAGATAGGGTAGGTAGGGTATGTAAATAGATGTCAAAATAATAAAAACATTTTGTGTATCAAAATCCAATCCTGTTTTCTTCCTGTAAAACAGAATATTTTCATACGTAAACTGGTATTAATTAATTCCAACCAATAATATCATAACATCCACCCGTCAATCAATCTGCAACTTCAAGCGGCACAAAGCTAACGTTCAGTACAATATGCTACATACAGATGAACCTGATGACGGCGGACGTTTGCCTTCGGCTTGTCTTTTGCTTCTGGCAGCTTGGAGGGCCTGGCAAAGGTCATTTGCATGTAGGCTACTGCCCGCACAGCACGGACACAAAGCTGGTTAAAAATCAGCAGTTCCCAAGCTCATTCAAGAGCATAACAAAGAAGGGAGGTCCACACAACAAGTTAAGTAAACAAGTACATTTTATGTATATGTATATATTTTAAATATAAAATATATAATTAGTGTTGTGTGGGTGTTGATCTGACAACAAGTGCGGGAGGTATGTGTTGAGCCAAAAGCCTTTAGCTCAGTATCCCGCCAAACTGCAAAGGGAATCCCTCTTGTAACTGTACACTGTTAAAATATTCTGTTTTTTACTGGGAAGACGTCACAGTACAAAAACTAAAGCTGCTGTTGTTTTTTTGTCTTCCTGAATTAGTTGTGATAAACTACTTTCTGTGACATACCAAAGTATGTTTACAGTACATGTAGCATTTTTTAGTTTGTCAGTCAAATCAGGCAGCATTGAAAATTATCCATACTTTATTTCCAAACTTTTCACTTTCAGCTTGCTTTCATCATTTTTTATTATTATTATTATTATTAGTAGTAGTAGTAGTAGTAGTAGGAGTAGTAGTAGTAGTAGTAGTAGTAGTATATAAATAATAACATGTTATGTCAACATGCACTGTATGTAGTCTATGATAACATGCTAAACAACACACACTAAATAATAATATTATTATATTAGCACAGTAACATGCTAAAAGGTAACATGTTGCTACAGATGGTGAGCATGTTAGCAGTAAAAGCATATTAGCACATTACCAAATTATAAGTCTTGAAGCTGCCCATAATGTATGTAACCTACATAAATAGAAAGATAGATACATACAACACCAGAGACAGAAAGCCGTCTATATTTTCAACATGTACAAGATCAGATTCATATCTAATTTTCTGGCTTACATTTCTATACTATTCCATATTGCTCACACTTCTGCTCACAGTTGGAGGGACTCATAGGGAAAGAGAGATTATGAAATGAAATGCAAGGTGAGAGACTATGTTAACAGATATGGTGAAAATCACAGGGACACTAACAGGAAACCCACAAGCCTGTGTTTATTTTTTGTGTTGATTTATCTACAGTTGAGTTGTAAGATGCACACATCGCGTATAGCTGAGCAAAAAAGGGAATCAACCAGCATGCAAATAACACTGGGAAGAAAACAATGTTTTCTGCTGGCGCAGAACCCCTGTGTTATCACCCCCACGGAAAATGTCAACTATAATTTATTCTGCCACTTCCAGGTATAGCTCGGGGAGGCTTTGATGCCTAATATTTAAAACCTATCGCATCTGAGCAGATGTTTGCCCAGGGAAAAGGCATAGTAAATATTGTTTGTTTAAAGGCCTAGTACACGGAGAGACAAGCAAACAAATGGTAATAGTCTTGGAATTACCTAACCGTATTCCTAAAACTGACATCATAACAAAATCCTTGTCTGGGGTGCAGTTGTTCTGCCTCACATTTAGCTGCTAATGCCTTTGTTACTGGTTTGAAATGTCTGCTGCTAACTCTGCCAACTGACCTCATCTGATAGCGCAGGTTCAGCTGAGTAATCTCTCTATAAAGTGTTACACTGCTCGAACTGGCATCATTAAAATATTCAAACAAATGTTCAAAGCATTGCATTACATGCACCCAAATTCTGTCAAACAAATACTTCAGCAGCTAGTTTTGTTAGATTTTAGTTACCCCGAACTATTCATTTGAACTCTAATAATAACTTTAAAATGGTACATAACATGTGCATGGACCAAATATTAGAAACACACTATAACGTAATCTAATGTGATCTTGTGTACGTCACTGCTGTGAAACTAATTGCCCCTTTGTGGACGAACGGACTACTTTCTACTACTACAATTTAACAGCACCACAAAATAAAGCCTACAAATTGGCCATAACATTGAACCTTTGCCCATTGACACCTCTCTAAAACAAAAAGTAAACATTATAACCTTCATCAAAGTAGGATTTATAGCACGTTGTCCTAGACTGCATGTCTCATTGTTTTTGCTGGGTAATAAATTGGCAACACTGGCTGGTGCCCATAGTTTTCTGCTTGACTGCATCATGCCCCCATTGATAGACATTAGCCAGACCATCCATCATCACATTCACCCTCGTACTCCAAGCATGACAGGAAGTTAGCCACTCCCATCGGTGCCCTGGCATGTAGATCAGCTTAAAGCTAAAGTGCTGACACCCCAAGATTTCATAGCAAACACCAGTTCAAAGAGACAAAATCCTGAGAGGGTCCAAGAGAACCCAGACATCTACAACATCTCATTCTTTTTTATCCTCATGTACAAACAAAAACGTCAGTTGACGCTACATGTCCAAATAATTCATATGAATCGTTAAATGTCCTGTACAACAGTTTACATTTGTAAAGTGGCACTAAAATATTTTCAAAACAACAATTTAGTTTTCTGCATGTTTATTGAGCTTCATGGAGCTACTAATCTAATCTACTTTTCCAAGAAAAGTTAGGACTTCATTGTTATCTGTGGGGTAGATTACATGGATTATATCAGGAAAAGTGAAAATACAACAAAAGAATAAATCTCTTAATGAAAAGAGTAGAATAGTGTCAATAAAATAATGAGATAATACAAATAAGTAAGCAATAGAAGAGCACTTCTAACGGTTAAGTTTTGTCAACAACATATTCATCAGTAGTGTAAAGTAAATCTGTAATCCCAGTAAAGATGGACAATCAGAGGACAATGTTTAGAGAGGTTTTAGTGTGGGGGACAAAAAATAGGATGTTGACAATGTCTCTCCCAAAATCAATCAATGGAAATTATGCCCTTGTGAAGGGGTGTAGATTTCCTCAAATTTGTAAATGTTTTAATAACATTTTTTTAAAATGGGAATGTCTCCACTCTAGTGCGCGCAAAGAACATGCATGTAGGTAAGTATAATTATATATACAGTATAAATAGTTTTTTTTCATCGTCATCGCAATGTCAACTTGTGAGATGAACATAATTCGAAAGACTGTTGAGAGTATCGGTAGAAAACTGCACTTTAAAAGGTAACTATCATTATTTTTTACTAGTGCCTTTTGTGTTAAGTTCAATGTTTTTTTTCACCTTTATTTATTCAGTGGGGTGTTCAACTGAGAGCATTGCTCTCTTTTTCAAAAACTTTGCCACATAGTAACACATAGTAACCCATGGTTTGTCTGACGTGTTGGCCACTGAGCAGCTCCGCTGGAGCCTTTGGCGTTAAAGGCCTTGCTCAAGAGCATCTCATTGGTGGTAATTTTCAGAGAGGTAAGCACTTCTTTTCACTTTCCCCACCCAGATGATCCTGCTGGTCTGGGCGATTGGACCGACAACTCTCCGGTCACAAGCTTGCTTCAATTTGTCCAATAAAAGAATGTTGGAAATAATATTAATTCAACAAGTGGTTTGTTTTATTTTAGCAGTGTACTAACTGAAAGCAGTAGAAGGAAGAACTGAGCACACTTTAATATTTGTATATTTATCGCAAGTTGTATCGTTATCGCGAAATTTATCGCAAATCGCATATTTTCCACATATCATGCAGCCCCATGAGTACAAACATTAATATGTGCATACTAAAAAATATGATAAATATAATATATAAAGCAAGTTGCGAAGCTGAAAGGCATGGATACATTTCTTTTATATTTGGTTTTCCAGACTGAAGGTCTGTAAAAAAAAGCTTTGTTGACTGCGATACCTGATAAGAAAAGAAGAAAAATCTCTATTACACACCACAGAAGTGAAATGAGTATTATATTCAGTGTGTCAGAGAGGCAATATCTTTTGTTTGCTGGAACTGAATCTGCTACCACTTTTGTGTTCTTGTTCCAAATAACTATGCAAAGGAGTGGAGGCCCTGTTTTTGTCATCTTGGTACTGTATGAATTCAATCAGCCTGAGGGCACGATTTACTGAACCAACAAGGGAAAACAAAGATGCCTTAATTAGGAACAACAGAGGAGAGAAAGTCGTTGCTGATGTGAATGAGCTGAATGGATGCCTGTGGGTGGGGTATGGATCTTTATTAAGCCAGTGATGAAAAAACAACCGGTTCCACACGCATCAGAAAATATTATGTTCAAACTCCGGATAATTACACATGTGTCTCATTAAGCATTAAAAGATACTGATATCTGAATATCTTTCAACCACCTGTTTTTTTTTTATATTACCTTTTTTTTGTGGTGTTTGATGCAAATCTGTTTTCTAATATTAAATGAAAAAGGACTGAAATACTAAAGTATGCTTGAGGATGTTGTTCTAATGAAATTTCCCATAAACCTTTTTGACAACTCACTTAGTGATATTTCTTATTCATTAAGAATAGTATTTCCATTTTCTTCCCTTTTCTCACTGCATTAGTGGACCCAAAGGCCAGATGTATTTTTTTAACAACAGATCTTTCATGTTATTTGGTTGCCTTTTGGTTTTATTAAATTCTAGTGGAACCATGTCTGAACAAGGGTTTTAATAAGTACAAATTGTACTGTTTTGTTCTTTTTTACTCTTTCTTTTATACTCTCCTTTTGTGGACTTGTAGTTCTTTTCTCTCTTTAGTTTTTTCATGAAAAAAACAACTAAACCCCTTGTACTGTTATCATTTAATTATATTCTATCTTTGTCGCTAGACTTTAATTAAGATATCTTATTATCTGTTTTGCTGGATTCTGTCTGGGTGCCTAGTAAAGTGAAGTAGAGGGATTCTAAACAATCCTGTTAGGTCCAGACTGTCTTCTCTGCTCTCGGCTTTTTAAACATTTCTCTTAAAAGTGAACTGTCTAATGACTTCTTAGGCTTAGTTTATGGTTGGTTGGTTACAAAAGATGGTTCCATACCTCTCCCCACATATGGATGCATAGAGATAGATAGTAGAAAGCCAGAGCAGTGATCTTACTTCAGCTTGTGACAAGACGTGTAGTTTCAGGCACAGAAATTGATAAAAATGAATTTGAATTTATTTGGGTGAGTCATAGTTTTTAGCATTATTACCCACATTTTTGAGGAAGTGAGTGGTACTATGGCAATGAGACACTATTATGCAAATTCAACATCTACACAACAACAACAACAACAACAACAAAAACAACAGCTCTTTATCTTTAAATTCTGAATCTCTGTCAACGGGCAGTTTCTATATCACAAGGCATATCAGATTGTAGTGATACAGGACACATGTATTACTTACATCCTGGGTGGGTGCTAATCAAATATTGAGATGTCTATGAATAAAGCTACCGTATGAGTTACTGTGTTTTTTTAATACATTATTACATGACAGCATGCATCTGCTGCCCCACACAGAAATTTAATTCTTAAAAATGTCATGCTTAATTGTAATTTTATTAGTGAGGATTACTTCCTCTTTAGTCTATAGTCTAGTCTATCAATGATGTTTCACTTCCGGGATTGCTCCGGTGCCGCCGGAAATTCCGCTGCATGCATGTCTTTTTGCCAATGTCCGTTTCCCTCCGCTTTTTTGTGTTGGAATTTTTAACTCCTGTAGCTTTATGAGAATTATGTTTAACTGCTCCTCAGATCTCTGCAGGGTAAATCCAGACAGCTAGCTAGACTATCTGTCCAATCTGAGTTTTTTGTTACACGACTAAAACAACTTTTGAACGTACACATGTTCCACCAAAACAAGTTCCTTTCCCAAGGTTATTTTGCAGCGGCTCCGTGCGGACCTTAGCACCGACCCTGACGATTGTATTTGGTTTAAAGAAATTCCAATAAACCAGAGAACGTTTTAAATTATTGATGATATTGATATTAAATTAGCTTTTAACTGTAAAGGCTGACAAAGCCAAAAATTGTTTCTTTTTAAGGGTTTCCCATATACTTTTTCTTAAGAGAGAATCCTAACATTTATATTTTAGTAAGTGGCCATGATATACAGTATATGTAAGATATTCCACTTCAAATCCTCAGTTGTATTCATCTATCCACATTTGCTTTTGCCATCTCCCCACTGTGAATGATCCCTGTTCTTCAGGACATATTTGATGCAAATTACTTTCTACTTGCTTCATCACAAATACCACATTTGTATCCGTCTCTTCATGCGGACTCCTGAAGTGGGATGCCACTCCTCTTGAGTGATACAGCAGTAGCTCCTTGGGTCTCTCGAGCCTTTCTGGCAGCCTACTTTCTTCTGTAACCTACTTAGGAGGCTTTTTTAACAGATCCCAAAGAAAGCTTTTTAATTTCTGTTCTCATCTCAAGCTCTCTAATGGAGCCGGATGGAGAGACGGCTGATTGGTGGTTGGACATGAGGAGGGATATTCCATAAGAGAAGGTAGACATGTGGGAAGGTGGTTAGTGGAGGTGTGTAGGAATCTGTCAACTAACTGGAAGTCAAATGAGGTGGGAAATAAACAGTGTTTGTCTTATTATGTCTCACTGGGTATTAAGTGTTATTTATTAAACCAAAGCATTGTGCAGATGCTGCCTCGGGTTGCTATCAGTAATAGTAGCACTAATTCACATCTCTGCAACAAGGCTTCAACAAACTCACTAAACCAGATGTCTCATCTTCTGTAAAGCCACTTTCTATTGTTATATCTTGGCAGTTTAACAAATTTTCCTTTTGCAACATTGTGGGTTTTGATAAGGCAACAGTCTTGTTCAAGTCTCAAAGTGATCCTTTTGCTCCTTTTATTACCTTAACTGTATACTATCACAATAGACAAACGCTTTTTAGGTTTGTTGAAATGGCCCCTTAACATCCTAGATTATGTTCAGAATCCTGTAATTTGAAGAAGAAATGTCCTTGAGCAGAATTAGGATCGGTATGACAGAAGATTTCAAAGGTTTTGAAACCGTGACTTTTATAAACCGCAGTACACCTTGAAACCAATAACCGGCCCATGCCTAGTGATCAGCTGCATCTTGTTTTGTAGATTACAGGTCCCTACTCTCTGACTCGCATCGTCATTTCTGTTTTAGTTTTTCCTGCCAATACTTCTCCACCCCATGAGTTGTTTGTGTTGTGTGTATCTTGTATTAATGCAGCTGCAGTGGCTGTCTGGCAGAAGTGTGGCAGTGGCACAATAATAGTATTTTTAAAAGAGAAGCTTGATAATTGAAAATTGAAACTGCAGAAACGCCATAGCAACATTTCACCCAGCGTCCAACAGAGGGTAGATAATGGAATGTCCTTTTGAAGAGTATCATTGCAACCTGTTTTAGAGAAAAGTGGAATGTTGTTGGTTTAATTGGCTTAGAAAAGGGTGAGTATAATAAATAACTCATCCTCAACAAGACCCACACCTGTATTTATATAGCGCTTTTCTAGTCTTAACAACTACTCATACATTCACCATTCACACACATTCATACACTGTGACCGAGGCTGCCGTACAAGGTGCCATCTACTCATTGGATAAACACTCACACACATTCACACTCCGATGCGCAGCACAGGCAACTCGGGGTTCAGTGTCTTGCCCAAGGACACTTCGACGTGGGACGGCAGGGCCAGGGATCGAACCACCAACCTTCCAATTGGCAGGCAACCGCTCTACAACTGAGCCACAGCCGCCCCGTAGTGTATAATGGCCAACAGAACAAGAGCAACTTACCTTCAAACATTCCTAGTTGTGCGTAAGACAAACCTTTTTTATACCCAAATAAATAAAACAGAAGTTGGATACACTCGCTACTCTTCGCCATAACAAGGAAACATTTGTCACTATGTAACAGGTGCCTCAGTTGTTCTCTCAACAACTTTTGGATTGATTACCATGACTTGGTATAAATATCGATGACACTCACAGGATGGTGGTGATCCACTGACATTTCCCTGTCAGCACCATAAGGTTGACATTTGTAGTTTTTAGTGAAATATCCCCCCTCAGTGCGAATAGAAATAGCTTTAATGAAATATGAAGCTTTTCATTTGTTCAATATTTTGGTTTGTTTGGATCAGCTTCAGCTGTAGTTGTGTTTAATGCTAATTAGCAAATGTAACCATGCTAATATTCTAAACTAAGATGGTGAACATAGTAAACATTAAACCTGCTAAACATCAGAATGTTAGCTCTGCTATTGTGAGCATGTTAGCATGCTGTTATCAGCATTTAACTTAAAGTGTAACTCTGCCTATCTAGTGCCGCACAGAGCTGCTAACATGGCTGCAGACTCCCAGTCATGTATTTTAATTGACTGATGCATGAATAAACAGGGTTCAGTACAATTGTAACACCACTAGGAAAAAGTAGTGCAAGGAAAGTGTAGAAAATATTTTGGTGTGTGATGACCTAAATTATTTGTGAGGCTGAACTTAAAATGTACATCACGTTTTCTCAAGTCTCCAGTCTTCATGCTTCTGATTATGGGCAGTGGAGGATAACTAAGTCAGCATCGCCAGTGCCACACTTTTGGAGGGTTTTATTTTCCATATCGACTCCACACAGCTGGTTTGGGATGGCTCTTAATATGACAAATGA
>NC_045736.1:8594906-8606845 GCF_008692095.1 Etheostoma spectabile | reverse complement strand
CACATAAACAGAGTTGTTTGAGCTTTGTTGCACATTGACCGTAGGTTATTCCTCAAAATGCAATTGCTAATGCAAAATGCTTGCATATCAAAGCAATTTGTAGGACAGTGGGTTGGCATGTCATATCCAGCTGCCCTTTGATATTATGTCAATTTAATTTGGTTAGTGCACAGTCTGTGCAGAGCTTGTTATTGCTCCAGTGATGGAGCTCAATCACAGAATTACCAGATCGGCCCATTAGGGGGGGGAATGGACAGAAATTCCACAGCATTAATTGCCACATTTTCATTTCCTTGCACCCAATACAACACAGGAGGCAAGTTCACCAGATCACATCATGGCTGAGGACATTTTACAACCACTGATCAAGAGCTCCACTGGATCCACCCTCGCTGACAGAGATTATAGCCAGGAGGAAGAGAAGGAGAATTCAAGCAGAGATGAGAAACTAATTGGTTGTGGGTTAAATCCTTGGCTCAAATGTTGACTTCTCTTGTCCAACATTAGACTCACCAGATGTCACATATTCTGGTGTTGGAAAGTTCACAGTGAACAAAACAACTTAGCAGTCTGAATACTTGACTGTAGTGACATTTAAGGTAGAAATGTTTTCTGTGTGTATGCACTATATACTAGAATGACAACTGGGAACCCAATGTCATACTTAAAATGTATTTTTGTTTAGTTTTATGATACATTTATTGAAGAAAAATGTGTGAGACCTTGAAACAGGACAGTTTTTGCAGTGGCACAAACATGTTTATACTGAAGCCAAATGAAATGATATCCTTTACACTAATAATACTCTGGGTTTAGTACTCATGCCAAATATAGGCTATTATGTCCCCAACTATTGAGCCAAACAATCAGGGTAATTCTTAAGAGGTGGATGCTGCAGTATGTACTGAATTGAATTATTACAAAGATTAACATTACAAAGAAGATCATTAACAATGGGTCTTATTCATTGATAGGGAAAAGTAGGTTTGTAGAAAAAGGGTTTCAGTTCCTGATTAATACACTTACTTAGTCTTTGCAAACATTTGGTCATTTATTTCTCAGTATTTCATCATTCTGAAACATTCCAAGCACGCAGAAATGTTAATTATTCAGCCCGTATAAGTCCGTCTGCCATTCACTGCAGTCATATAGTACAACAGCGTAAATCCTCTGTTCACCAGGTGGAGGAATGCGATTTAGAACAAAGCCTAATGCTCGATGCTGTATTTTATAGCTGTGTTTGTAATTGACTCTGGCAATAATTGTTATTGTCCTTATCCACTGAAATGCAGGGTTTGAAATGCAAGGTTTAGCAGGCTTAACGTTTTATTGTAGTCTTTTTTCCTCAATAAAAAAAAAGTCGATACCAATTCTGTTGCATGGCTCAGCACTGATACACAATTGTTTCTGAATGTTCTGCTGCTCCAGCACTTCTCTGAGCTGCAAACGCTGCTACATCTCTGCAGACAAGTGAAACACAAAAGACAAATGTGAATTTCCTGTCACATCCTCGGGACGCTATGCTTCATTACTTCTGATGATTGCATAGCTGAAATTGTCAATGAAACCTGTCTGACAGCATAGAGAGATACTCCATGAAGAAGCCCAGGCTGCCTTGACAAACAGAAGCAAAGAACCGTGAGCAGGGATTCAGAGCAATCTTCCATGGTGGGGAGGGGGAATGAAAATACGTGCAGCATTATACTGATTTAAAGTTGTCAGAATAACTTTTGATCATTTTATTAAGACATGTTTTGTATACTTTTCCAATATATTCTTTTAATGTCGGGTTTTCTCTTATTGTACTTCTGTCAGATTTAGCAAAGCCTGAAAGTAACGGAACTAATTAGCTTTTTACTCCACTATATTTATTTGACATATAAAGTTAATAATAATAATAATAATAATACATTTATTTTTTATCACGCCTTTCTAAACAATGAAAGACGCTTTACAGTTTTGGTTTACATAGAAATGACAGACAAAAAAAGAAAATAATAAGTTCATTTCCAGATTAGGATTTTACATAAAAATATAAGCTTATGGAAGACAGCACATTGTTAAAAGTTAAACCGGTAGTTGCCATCATTTTTAGCTTGTAACCCCTTACCAAAAATGTGTCTACTTGGAGTCCCTTGTCCCGTTTCAGACATTTGAGTTGTTAGCCATTTCACCCAAGAGACCTTTCTTCTCTCAACTTTTCAAGCTTCTCAACTTCTTTCAATATTTGTTTTTTTAAGGGTTGGATTCTATTTAATTCTGTGTAGTAGATCATTTTTTTTCTTTTTTTTTTCCTGTTAATCATCTCCCGACCCCCCTGATTAATTTGACCCTTTACTCTTTAGAGGGGCCCGATCCGTTGGTTGGGAATGCTTGGATTAAAGTCACATTGGCATGCAAGGTTTTTACTTTTGATATTTAAGTGTGTTGGTTCTTTTACTTAAGTAAATGATCTAAGTACTTTTTCCGCCGCTGGGAATACCACTTGTTCATGAGCAGCTGGAACACATGACATTTGATCATTTATACAAATGATCAACAACACTCATAAAAGTACTATGTTGGGCTTCAAGGTCCATTTGTGGGCAACATTCATGGTCACCCCAAATATAAAAATGTTCTACTGCAGAGCTGAAAGGCCTGCTGCTGGAAATCAGCAGAACAAACTTAACAGATTTTGCAGTGTTCGCAGTCATATTAAGTGTCAGGAAAAAACAATGCTACAGCTGTCTGCGCTGTGTTCCCATAGTCCCGTGCGCTAACAGAGATAAAGACAGAACAGCTTCATATAAAGTGAGATGTCAAAAATGTGTTGCTAAAACAAAACGGTACATGCATTAAATGGGAGGCGGGGGATAGTCGAGAAATAGTTATATTAATATTCCATGATGTTATACTGTTGGTGCAATTAAGACTTGCGTAAAGACCCTGAGGCAACTTCTAAATAGTTGCCATGCTGAAAAAAAACACTCATGCAATTAAGATATATAAAAAAAAAATGTAAACTTCAAATTAATTCAAATTAAGGCAATAAGTCAAACAAGTATTTTCCCCCTAGCAGACCTATTTGTAAATGACTCACAGTACAGACCTGATCCCCAGACCATGTCATATTAAAGGACAATTTGTTTGAAATCTTAAGACCAGCAGAAAAAACCTAATGGGGGGAAAAAATGATCCCCCCCAGAGGAGGACAGTGGCTTTACTTGGCAGCATAGCTGTATGAATATTAAGCAGGGAGTTGAAAAGGACAATGCTTGCTTGGGAAACCTTCCCTGGGTACATAAAGGTTAAGAAGAACTCCTTTTATTCACTGTTTTTTTTATTTTCTGCTTTTGTGCAGTTGTTGGTCTCTCATACATCATCCTCAGATACACCAGCTTTATTCATGCTTTTAAATAAACCCACCGCTGTTAGGGCCATGTTTTAAACTGCCCTCTGTGGCAGGTTAGTTTGCTCTTGATGTTAACTCTCCCTGTTGAGATAGACCAGCCTCTAATTTAAACAGGAGCTCACATAGGTCATGATGGATGGGGCTTTCTTCTCAGTGGCAGCGGGTCACACAAACTAATATCTCACATCCCTCGCAGGGCTGTAGCAAAGGGTTTAGAAATTAATTTGAGATTTTTTTTCTTTTTATGGAGCTTGTTTACCAATTTGTTTGCTACTTTATACTTCTACTCAACTACACATCAGATGGAAATAATGTACTTTTTACTCCACTCTATTTATTTGACACATTTGACACATACGTCTTTTGTTATGCTTCAATGACATGATGGAGTACTGTACTACTAATCTACCTAGTAGTAAACAAAATATCTAAAAATGGCTCTGCATTGACAAATTACAGTACACATTAAAACGCAAATAAAAAATACTATTTGTTTGTGATGAAAACAAAATAATCCATGTTCTATAATAATATAACATTTTGAAAGGAGCCATTCTGCATAATGAGTAGACTGCGGTTGATACTTTAATTACAATGCCCTCTCATTGCGTCTTTGTTTGGGGGATTGTTTGAGTGCCTGGCAAAGTGGATTGACATTCTCCAAAGTCTGCACCTGTATATACAATGGGATTATCTAACACTGATTCTAGTGGCCTACTAGCAGAACCATTCCAATTCAAGGGCAGATTATGTAAACATCATGCAAAGAGATCTCCTGTTTAACCTGTGTCACACAGCAAATGTGTGTTTGTGACAAAAAGCAATTAGGATTTGGCAGTTTTACCACATATTCAGTAGATTTATATGAATGTGTTATAGTTAATCCTTTAAAGCCATAAAAGGATTTTAAATTCTCAAACTTTCCATGTGCAAAGCATTCAACTACATTTATGAGTGTTTCCTTGTCTATGATGTTTGTAACTTGGATGAATAAATAACCAATTAAATTTGGCTTTTTCAGATCAATTTAACCTTATTAGGGCAAATATATCTTTGCACCAGTACGAAAAGGACATTTGGACTAACCAGGTTCTCTTCAGTCAGCAAAATCCATCTGAAAAACAATAAATTGGTAGAATCATTGATGACTTGAAACAATAAATCCATCATTTTGTTTGCCAACTTTGAATCAATTGCACCAGAGAAGCATTAGATTGTAGAAAAAGTGTAATTGAAGAGGAGTAATGACCTCAAACGTGGTAAAAAGTGAACATGAGCTTAAGGTGTTTGCCCTTCACATTAATCCCGTAAATCTTACCTCGCACTGCAGCAGCAGCAGCATATTCACTTTTGGAGGGATCCAAGAAAAGTTATAGTTCATAACTGGATTTAAAACATTAGAAACTTAAGCTAGGTTTATGCTCGCAGTAGGTGCACAATCCAAAAATTACATCATTATGTATTTTGCACGAAGGCTCATACGTTCGGTCTCATCGGATTTTATCTTGATCGATATATGGCTTATGTGATAAATGCTGATGGAAACATTATTTGCAACCCGCCACAAAACAAAGACGAAGTTTTAGTTTATTTACACCCAGTTTTTCCGCTCTGTTTGCACACATGGCGGGTGTCAACAAAGACAGATGTAAGTGGACAAACAAGCAGACGAGAGACTTTTTAAATTTAATTTACTAGCAAAGTATAACAGCTATTTTAGATAGCAAAAATTGAAGAAATGCCATAATTTATCAGGAACTCGCAAAGGAAATGGCCAACAAAGGTTATGACAACCTTTTGTTGCCCATTTTCTCCAGAGTAAATGGAAGGCGCTCAAGCAACGATACATGAAAAAGAGAGCTTTGACAAAAAGAGAGCTTTGACAGCTAAAATGTGACACACACCTCCGACCCACAAAAATTTGCAAAGTTGCACAACTTTGGACTGTCTTTGACTTTGATTAAAAAAAAGACAACTCCTGAATTTAAGGATGTTTCAAAATTCCACACATGCAAAGCACAACCAGCTACAGACAACAGGCAGACAGAGCCTGATACAGGCTATCTATCTTATAAAGCGAGACGTGTCTGTATGTGTGTCCGTGTTGGGTGTGACGGTATCCTGCACATCACACGCAGACGCCACATGCAGAATGCTTTAGAACAGCGAGGGGACTCTTTTCCTGCTACGTATTAAAGGAGAATTCCAGTCAATTTCAACACGTGCCTACCCATTGGAAGTGATTGCTTCTGAATGAACACAGTGAATTTGATTGCAGTAGATGTGACAGAAAGGCGAGTTTCGACTAGTGTGGACTTTACCGGAAAACAGGAAATAAACAGAGGTATGGATTAACACTACTTTTATACCTTTCTGTCACATCTACTGCAGTCAAATTTGCTGTGGTCGCTTGGAAGGAATCACTGCACATGGCTAGGCACTGGTAATGACATTTTTAGCATGTTTAGAGGTTAAAAACAAGTTTAAAACTTGCCCTGTTTAAGCCTGTTGGGTGTTAACTCTAGCAGGAGGATAACACGGTGTAGGCAGCACAGATTGTTTTCCTTTTTCTCTCTACTGACAGCACTTCAAATTTACAAACAACAGAGCTACGTCTTGGAATTGACTGGAATTCTCCTTTAAATGGAGCTTGCAAAACATTACGTAATCTCTCCTTCAGAGTTCTGTGCAAGGCGAGAAAATCTCAGCTTTGAACTGCGCAGACACATCAGTTTTAATCAGACTCACCCTTAATTAAGTCTACTGCTAATTTACAACACTAATAACATTACTGTCGCCAAAATACCCCCTCAAATCAAATCCCCTACTTCAGCATTAACCGTTGTCTGTCTGTGTCTGTTTCTCTCTCTCTCTCTCTCTCTCCCTCCCTTCCTCTCTCTCCAGCTCTCTCTGTGGTTCTGGTGGTTGATGAACGCAGATATGTGCTGATTAGCTCTCATAATGGGCCATTTGAGTGCCATGAGTCCATGAGGCTGTGTCTGATTACTCCACATTGTCATTGTGATATTTTGTGATTAGTCTACACTCTGAATCCCCCATTTTCTGTCAAGTAAATACAGTAGTACAATGTCTTCCTCTGATGTAGAACTAGCCTACACTGTAAGTCAGTAGTAGGCTGTACAGTGGAGTTGCATAGTAAGAGGTTTGGGGTCCTTCTGTAAGTCATTTTGGGGTACAATTTGGTTTTGAAGAATTCTACAAACAGCAATACCACAGGCCGAGCAATTGGCCAGTTCCAAACAGGCACATTTCCAACGGACACTGCACTGCACAACGTAATAATGATGTCATGAACTTAACCCTCATGTTATCCTTGGGTCAAATTGACCTGTTTACAGTAAAAAAAAAAAAATTTTCACAAAAAATAGGCCGTCGAAATAAGCGCTTAAAATCCGTCAACATTAAAAATATCAAAAAACTTTGGAAAAAACATTTTAAAAAAGTCCCCACAGTATTGAAAAAGTGACAAAAATGTCAGAAAAAGCGATAATAATGATGAAAAAAAAGGGACCAAAACAGATTTTTTTCATGGTTGACAGGAAGACAACACAAGGGTTAAGAAGTGTTTCTTAAGAATGGTTCCATAGTCGATTAAATCAGCTCCGGGACCCATTTCAGCTGTACCATTAGCAGCCTGCAATGACCCTCCATCTTCAATCACAACACCTGCTGTGCTGCGTTCTCCACCGCTTCATATGTTATCTGTTTATTTTATCCAGCTGTTTATTTTTTTTCAAGTAGACCCAAAAAAATGTGTTCTGGATTCATCCATAATTAACGCTTTAGAACTATTATTGACCCCACTTATCATTGCTGTAGCAATAATTCCAATGGTTGTTGTGCATTTCAAGTACCAGCTGGTAGGACAAATTAAAACATGTTTACACAAAGTTAAGTAATGCTAAAGTCACCGCATGGACTTCACAAAACGACACTAATGTGGTTTGACTGTCTAATGCGTTGTACTGCTGTAAATTCATGCACAAGAATATGACACGGCACAGGGTTTAAACCTGAAATCCATCCTCGTGGCTACGCCGATGACTGCAGCCATGGGTCTTTATTGGAAGACATTTTGATAATTTTCTTGGCATTCTGAAAATGACCTTTGTAATTGGAGTTCATATTCAGAACGGTCTGAAGTTGGTCGGACAAAATCCTACCAGCTCTTGACACCTTGTGTGGATTTTCTGTGTGGGTTGTTGATAGATTACTTAAATGCCGGGTTTCATGTTGGCTGAGCATTTTTAGGACGTACAGGTGATACATCTTCAAGAATTAAGTAAAAATGACAAATTCCAGTGTAAGCCCTGAACACCTGAGCAAGAGTAGCACAGCCCCCCCATACCCCTCCCCAATGATTAAAAAAACTAGTTTTGTCCTTTAGCTGCTCTCCTGATAACATTTTGTAATGTTCTTGATCACAGCTTTATCAACGTTTGACTTGGTTTGACTCTGCCGCTTTTAATTCTTCCTCCCATGAACGAAAATCATTCAGCCGGATTGATTGCTTTGGTTTCATTGGGCCTTTTTGATGCAGTACGTCCAATCCAATTCTATTTTACTTGATGCCCATCACAGATCTATGAGCAGCACGCAGTTACTTCCATGTGTTGTGGAAGCAACCGCAGACTTTCTTTTAATGAAGAGCAAAACAAGCAAGAGATTGGAAAGGTAAAACACATGATTGAATAAATCCCCTCACAATTGATTTTTCCACCTGCTTAGGCTTCTGTTTCAAACTGTGGCAGATGGGAAAAAGCAAAGTAATGAATCCCTGTAGAAGACCATTTACCGGAGAAATAGCCGTACTGCTGTGTTTCATGGCCTTGTTGCATCATTTAACTACTCTTGCAGGCTTTTCTTGAATAATTCATTGTTTACATAATTTACTCTATACTGGCCTGCCTCATGGTAGCACCTTTCTGAATACTGATTTGAAAAGGTTAACAGCTGTTGTCCTGCCATAAAGGCAAACCATCTATACACCATATTTGCTTATCTAGGAGACGAGCACCTTCCTGACCTTCAGTGTTTTGTATTAATACACAAATATGTACATTTCTCCCTAATTAATCCTAAATTTAAATGAGCAAATGTTTCTAACTCTTGACATTTTGACTGATTTTTTTTTTTTTTAGTTTTGTGCAGTTTATTTGACAAAAAACAAATACAGCAGTAAACAAATACAAATACATGATACATTGTCAGGGATAACACAACATATTACAGGACTTATTTACATGTCTGAAGTGAACTAACTCACTGCAAAGAGCAACATTTTTAATATTCCACCAAATCGCAGTTGTAATGATGTTTGACACATCACGTTGGGTATGTATGGGTATTGGGTGTCATTATTACAACAAAGTAGTCAGTGACACAGCCAAAATAATGTCATCTCTCCTCAGCTGACAAACTGTGAGTGGAACGAACTGTGAAATGATTTGTCTGATTGTCTGGCAGCCAGGAGCAGGACTCAGTAACAATAACAACAATCCCTGTGGTCAAATCTCCTTTGCTTGTTAATAAGCCCTCATATTTCTGACTCTCTGCCTACTCTGCTTGCAGTTCACATCAGCCTGCCTGCTATGAGTTTTAAAACAACGTAAGACATTTTCACTATATTCCCTGTATTTTTTGCTAGATTTAGACCAGATTTTTTGACTGGGATCAGTTGATGCAGGTCAATCCTGTGAATGCCAGAAATAGGAGAAAGAAGTAGAACAGTCTTTCAATTCATAGCGTGTTCCCCTCATTTGTCCCATTAATTGCAGTCTGCATCATCAGAGCTCCTCGTTCGTTTGTAGGGAAAAAGTAATTTTCAAAAGAGGATTTGAGCAACATCACATTCTTCCCTCTTGTAAGTTGTTCAGGCAGAGCAGAAGGCTGGGTTTGTGATAATCCCCCAGCTCTTCAATTTGTGGGTAGTAAACAGGAGGTAATCTCGGATTATGGCGCTTTTCAAAATAGAGAGTGGGAGCTTTGGGCCCAAAAAAAAAAAAACCGGAGTTGAAAGCCAGCCTCCACGTCTGGGCAGAGAGCGGCCCTCAATAGTGGTCAACAGTGCATGGTGCTTACCTGTCAAGAGTCTTATGTCGAGAACGCAGTGGAGAGGAAACTCAGAGGATCCAAAGAGGCCAGAGAAGAAGAGAAAAATTGGCTTTTTCATAATTGCAAGTGTTAACTTTGGAACTTTGATGATCAAAATCAAAACCCATGCTGTATCTGTTTTTTAAAGTGGCCCTTGAGGAAATTAGTGTGTCAAGGACTTGGTCACGAGAACTGTCTCTTATGCAGAATATCCACTTCTTCTTCCTTGTAGTCTTCCTCATTTTCTGATTACTCTGTTTTTCTCTCAAAATGGTAGCAATCATGCGCCAGCAACATTGCTTCACATACTACCAGTGATGGACTGGGATCAAAAAACGGCCCTGGCATTTGAAACACACCGGCCCTATTTTTGTCATTAACCTGGCTTGGAAATTGGGAACTCTGCTTTCCGAGTTAATCTTTCCACGCACCTCGCTGCAGTACACTCTTGAATATTTGTGGCTGCATGCATAAAATAACTTATCAAAATTAACCAAAGACAAATTATAAGTAGTGGCCCATAGGGGTCCTTAAGGGGGCAGCCCTTCTGGCATTTGCCCGAATTCCAGATTGCCAGACCGTCACTGCATACCACTCCTTAATACTGTCAGTGGCCTCTCAAGTGTCTTTTCCAACCTGCTTACAAGCTCCTTCTAGAAGTCTGTATTTTAAAATCCATTTGTTTCACTACACGCCATCATGGCCCAAAGTCTCGGCCAATAGTAATTAATAGGCTGCACAATATGAGGAAATTATCTAATTGCAATTATTTTGACTGATATTGCGATTGCGATATGAGTCACAATATTGGAGGGAATTTTTGTATCATTATTTTCATTGAAAAATATTCAAAACTAAAAAGTGAAAATCATTTATAGTGTGATTTTTACGAGGATCTGTGCAAAACAAAGATTTGTACAGATGCAATTTGAAGGCCGGGACGTCTCAGCAGCACCACTATACTTCATTCAGAATGGTTTGACACATATTTTTCCTATGACAAAAAAAGGGAACCACCTGTGATATTGCTCCCCCCCTCGCAATTTGGATATTGTAATCCTCCATATTGCGATTTTGATAAAATTGCAGTTAGTTTTGCAGCCCTAGTCTGTAATCATTCCCTTATTTTATCTGTATAATAAATTCTTAATAATCATAGTTCCAGTTAATATTTTTATATTAACAAAAGGTGATGTCAGTGATGTGTGTGTATAGCTTGATTCCGCAACCCTCAAAGACAGATGGAGTGTCTCATAAGTGGAATTTTTTGCATTTATCTAATGCAATATTGGTTGGATTTTTAGCAAAACAAATTCAAATTCAAATAAAATCACACAAGTAAATATAGTGCTTTCAGACATAGCCAAAGTCAGATCAGGGAACTTCTTCTGACTACCTTTTAAATGAACTAATTTGTTATCATGTTCCACAGATTACAAAGTACCTAATTTGTTGAGCACCTACAGCTTTGATGCTTTGATACATGATGGCAATCAATTCGTCCCTGCTGATCCATGTGGACCCTGAGGTGTTTTTTTTTATCTGCCACTACATTCATATGCAACCAGAATCCCTGTCTTGACTTGGAACGGGCGCTTCTGCCGCTCTTTTGATTCTTTATTTTTGGACCTTTCTGATGAGTGGCAGGCAGCATTAAAATCAATGCTTTGTCTACAGTTGCAGACCCAAAATGTCAAAGTGTATTCAAATACTCTATCCTCTCCAAAGGTATTTTTCATGCACAAATTGCCTAACAAACAGGTGGATTGATACATACATACTGTATCCTAAGTCAACACCATCTATCTCAGCATTTTGTCTAACCTTTTCTCATCCATCTCATTTCTAGGTATGGAGACATGGTGCCGAAGACAATCGCCGGGAAGATCTTCGGCTCCATCTGCTCCCTGAGCGGCGTGCTGGTGATCGCTCTGCCCGTCCCTGTTATCGTCTCCAACTTCAGTCGCATCTACCACCAGAACCAAAGAGCAGATAAACGCCGTGCTCAGAAGGTAAAAGTCAGTTTCTTTGTTTCATCCCAACAAGGAGATTCAAGAGTGATGTGTGGGATAATAAAGCATGTTTTTGTTGAGGCGTGTGCACATACATATTACCGGACCATTAGGAGTGCACGCTTTTTTTAAAAGACTAAAGTACCACAGGATTATTAGCTGTTATTACATTAATGAGGAGAAATGGGAGGCTGTATGTGTTGAGTAAAATGCTGGGTGGGTGGATACTAATGGTTATGCTTGAGAAACCTCTTGAACGTCTTTATTTTTTTACACATATGTATATATATATATATATTATTCAGATCATTAAAATGATGAAAGAGGGTTAAAAGATCTTGATGACTGATACATTTCTTTTTTTATCAAAAGCACAGATGACATTTTAAAAACTAAACTACAGGTGATGGTGAAAAGGA
>NC_045736.1:8588800-8594896 GCF_008692095.1 Etheostoma spectabile | reverse complement strand
TGATTAGGAATTGTACATCCGCATTGCAAATTTCTGTCCTTTACTTACATCATCCCATACTTTTCAAAACTATCACACAAAGGAAGTGTTTTGCCCTTCACACTCACATTATTCAACATCCTTCTACACATGCACACTCCCTTTCTCTCTTTCTTACACACACATCCGCATAGCCTTCACATTCAAGTACTAAATTCTAGCTATCCACTCACTACAGTCACCCAGTGGGCTTGACCTTTCTGCCGGGCTAGATAAGAGTGCTATTAAGTTAGAGAGCAGCTGCTGATAGCTAATTGAGGAGGGAAAAGTCTGGTTTGAATCCATAGTGATATAACAATCCTAGGTGGCTGCTTAGCTCATTAATATATTGCTTTAAATCAGCAGAGGGTTTTATTCAGTTTAAACTCAATGGAATGAACTCATTTGTACCTTCATGTGGTCTAGTTTGGCTTAATTTGACCAGTAAGCAATAAAGTAGTTGGGGAGGTGGCCACTCATCTCTCATAGATGGTTTAGATGTGGTTAGATGTTTTATATCCAGTAACTTCTTTTTTTTCTACTGTTTTGCTGGCGGCTACAGCCATGCGTCGCCTAAGTTGTAACATAACAATGTGGGTAGTATGCATAAATGATGAGTGGTGTGCATTCTGATAGTTGTAGGTTTTCTACCTTTTGAGCAAAAGCAAATGCCACAGCCCTTTTTCTGTTTTCTGGTCATGTAGCACAAATTCCAAAGTCTTTCTACTCCATAGACAAACCAGTTTTTATGAGAAGGCCATAAATGCTGAAATTCAAAGTTAATTCTTGAACTTAGAAACAACAGGTAGGGCAGCAGTAACAATTTTAACACCAATGATTGAAAGCTGCAGAACAGAATGAATGGACTTTGTTCTAAAATGGGTTTTCTCAACTTGCTGTTTCCAAAGTTGATGATTGGCTTTGAACCCAGGTACTAGAATTGTTTTAGCATTCATTAAGATAGATATAATATCTTTGTACTCTTAACCCAGAGTAAGACCGCTTTCCCAAACCAGGAAGGTACAACACATTGTACGTTGTTTTGGAGTTGGAGAGCTCAGAGTGCAGGAGCTGCTTTGCTGGATTGGTCTAATTATCTGTACTTACCTTGTATTTATGCCAACAACTGTAAAAGGTACGCAAGTCACCAACACATTCACTGTGCACCTTTTGAGCTATTTTTATTAATGCACAAAAAACGCCTATCATAGCTATATGTGGCCCTTGTTTTCCCCTACCGTATAAGTTTGAGAACAGAAAGAGAAGGAAGAAAAGGAGAAAAGATTTGTTTTATATTAACTCTGCTCATCATTTCTTCTTCGTCTATTAGTCCATCATGCCTAAACTTCCCTTTCTCTCTAGATCTTATTCATCTTCATTCTTCTCTACTAACAGTTGGTTGGTTGGCTGGTACCCATTACAATTATGTAGTAATCTGGGGATTTGACTTAACAATAAGGTCTTCTCATGTACCCATTGTAGCTTCACAGTCAGAAGAAAGTAGAGAATCTAAATTGGATGTAATGATAGTCGTTCTCTACTAACTATATAGTGTGTGTGTGTGGGGGGGGACGACTTTATGTTCAGTCAACCCACAGACTCACAGGAGAAACAACCCCTGATACGAATGTGATAAGTTGAAAAAGAAAACTAGCAAGAAGAAGAAGACAGGTTTCTTTTTATTTCTGCTAAAAAAAAAACGGTGAGTGTCGAGGCAATAAATGGACTCAGGTCACACCGGTAATGGGACAGCAAAGTCAAGTGGAGCCGCACTGAGAGATGGCAGGTTGTCGAGGAAAAAAAGGCCAAAGACGTGAGGGCAAAACAACATGACAGGAGCAAAAGAGTAAAAAGAGAAGGAGGTCGGAAATGAGGGAATCGGGAAAGGACAGAAAGAGAACAATAAAGCAGAAAGTCTGAAAGAGAAAAGGTGAAGGTAAAGGTGGTGAACAGGCCATGCCTTTTTCCCTGTACTGCTGCAGTCTGGCTGTCTGACTGTCAGTGGTAATGTTGGAGCATATTGGCTTAATTTACTCAGTCAACCAAGACCGCAGAAATATCCCCAAAAAAAAAAAAAAAATGAAAAAAACAAGAATCCATGATCACAGGGCTTTGGACAGGAGTGTTCAGGAGGCCCATTAGGCCTGTCTCTGAACATACAGAATTTTTAGAGTAATTTTCCCTTTCTCCAGCCATGAAAAACTTCCTCATCACCCTCAATTGTTGGCCAGTTACTTAAAAAAACAAAAAAACATCAATGACACAGATTTGCACTTGGTGACATGTTCCCACTTTGAGCATGTGCACTTTAGTTTATTTTAGTCAATCCCATAGAGACCATTCGCCTGCTGTGAATACTTGGTAGAGCCACACATTTATATTACTACACAGCTAAAAATAGTCCCCAACAAATGCAATTCATTTCTGCTAGGTAACAATTACCCAGCTGTGACTTTGGTACCTTACTTTCTGCTTTGCTTCCATCATAATTACATACGGCCATTAGAGGGCTCTGCCTAACAATAAAATGTAAATATGGGTCATAATTGCTGCATGTACGAACCACCTATGGAGTTGTTTTTCGAGGCAGGACAGTCTTCATTAGACTTGTAACTTGTGTCTCAAGGCTTTTCCAAACTTCTGTCTTGCTCATACCACTGGACTCCAAACAAATGCAGAATTTCATCAGCTGCGAGTAAAGATTCCTTGGACAACCATTTGGGCTCAATGGACCATCAGAGAAGACAAAAAACTTTCTTTTCTTGTGTCAAGTCGAGCTTTGGATCAATAACAAAAGTTCATTCACACTTTAGCTGAAGCTACGTAGAAGGAGGTAGTCAATGGTTGTCTTTTTTTCCCCTCTTCCTCTACATTTCACATACTGTGCACGTACATACACAATCATCATTATTACATTTCAGTCTCCAGCATTCCTCACACCTTCACATGTATCTACAGTCTGACAGACCATTTCTGAAGCATCCAAACTAATTGCATTACATTTGATTTGGTTCTGGGAAGCAGATATTGCTCTGCCTGTCTCCTGTTTCTGAAATGCATTTATCGGAGCGATAGAGATAGCAGGACAAGGTTAAAGAATTATCACACCTTGTTCAGAAGCACTTGAGGCAGAGGTATATCGTAGAGTTGTCCTAATATCCTCTTCATTTAAGAAATTCCCAATGCAATTTCTCTCTCATTTCCTGTCTGCCTTGCTCTATTCGGTTATCTCATTTATCTTTTTGCCGCACCTCATCGTAGATAAAGAGGAGCTGGCAAACAGGCTTTGAAATTTAACACATTTTTGAATTAGACTTGTGCATTGTTGTAAACTCCTCCTCCTCCTTGGTTGAATTTGCTTCATTTTTTAGTTATGTTTTTAAGTTTTTGCATTGGTGTTATTTAATTGTGTTTTGCTGATAGTTTCTGGTTTAAGTTAAATCTTCATTAGCCTATTTTGAAATAATCAAACTGAAACAATTTAGACTGTGGACTCAAAGAGGCTTTCTTTATTGTATTGTTTATTTAGATCCTCATTATTTCCACAAAATTGTTGTTTCCCTTACCGGAGTTTATATTACTAAACAGAAATTTTGAATAACACGATATCAATGAAACAAGAAAAGGCAGAAATCTTAAATCACATCTAATTACATCAATGTGAGATTAATTGTGTTTTTTGTTTCAGAAAGTTTGTGAAAGAAAAGTCAGCTTTTGATCGGATTCTGAACTATATCTGCCCAAAAGTATGTGGACATCCCCCACCACAACTCACAATTACTTTCATGATCAATTAATCTGATTGACAAACAATCAATTAGTTGTTTTATATATAAAATGTGAGAAAATAGTGAATGTTTCTAGTTTATAAGTCCCGTGGTGAAATCTCTAAACGTCTTGTTTTGTGCAAGCAACAGTCCATAACCCAAAGATATTCCGTTTTTTAAAACCCAAGACAACAGAAAGCAGAAAAGCTTCACATTGGAAAAGTTGGAGCCGAACCAGAGAATGTTAGTATATTGTGCTTTTGCTTGAAAATACTTATGTAATAACTTAATTAAACTAGTTGCCAGTGAATTTTCTGTTGATCAACTTATTGATTAATAGACTAGCTGTTTCCATATTCTTGTGTACCTTTTGGTCTGGGGCTCTTTGTCATGGGTTGGGCTAGGCCGGTACAAATAATATTGCTGGCAAAATACTATAATACAGATATTTTAGATTTGTCTCCACCTTCCTGGAAACAGTTTGGGCCCTTTGCTGTTTCAACATGCCAAAGCTCACAATTACAAACACGGTGTGGGAAAGGTTCTGCACTGTCCTGTCTGCCCACATGCTGTTGGCCATGTAGCGTATGTAGCGTATGTTGGTGATTAGTATCTATAGAATAAATATTAGAATTATAGAATAAAGAAAGTCTTTATGAAAGACATTTGAAATTGTGATGGTTTAAGAATTACAGTAGTAGCTGGAAAAATCTGCAGAGCTTAGGTGACGAGTTGGCAGATTCTGAGCAATAAATACTGCATTAGTCATCTTCTGTAACCCCCCGCCACCCCTGTCTAATGCTGTGCCCTCTTCTTCTTCTCACGCCCAGAAAGCCAGACTGGCTAGGATAAGGATATCCAAGTCTGGCAGCACCAACACCTTCCTCCACAACAAACGCAACGGACTGCTCAATGAACTGCTGGAGCTGACGGTGAGAAAAGCCCCTGATCCTCTGACCACGCAGAACCACCAACAGCAAAGTGGGCGCGATGATTGCTGGGAAGTAATTTCAAATATGTTCAATAAAACTGACATGAAATGTCAGCAGATTGTAATTCATGATATGAGAGATTAATCATTTGTTCCTTGTCAAACACCCTCAAACACCCTTCTGCTAATAATTTCAGTTTACTGCAACTCAATAGCTTGGAATCAGCAACATCACATAAACACATACACACACACGCACACACACACACACACACACACACACACACACACACAAACATGACAAACAAGTACTGCTATAATAAAGCAAAGGACAATTTAGAAGTCATTTAGAGGCAGAAGTTGGAGTCATTACAGCCTGGTTGTTATACAGGACAGCGGTGGTGGCAGAGGAGTTATGCCAATAATCCCCCATGCAGGCTTTCAGTGTAATTACACAATTGACTTTTCTTAGTTGTCTTTCAGTCCTAGACTTGATTTAATCCACGTCTGTACAACTTGAAAAGTCAAACAACAGAGGTTGTTTTTTACTTTTGCTTGCTTGTGTGTTGTGTCACACTTGGTGATGATTAGATGGTTAGCACATTAAAAAAGAGGCTTGAAAACTGCAGCATAGAACAATGAGGCACTTAAATCCCACACTCACAGACTCCTGTTCCTACAAAAGTTACAAAATGTTTTAGTCTTTTTTTTCTCCTCTCTGTGATTATAGACAACTGCAGTGTTGTTATGTTCTTGTCTTTACATGACCATACCTTAAACCTGCAATAATTTGTAATTCGTTAAAGTTGTAAACACAACACTGACATATTATGTAAAGGATAATGTAGCGTTGATATGGTGAACTTGTTACAGTAGCAAATAGTTGCATATTTACACATCCAGCAGACACAATGCAACATTCGCATTAATTTTAAGTCATGTTTCTGACCACCTGGCAAATGTAATGTACATTCGCTCTCCTTTTAGCTCTGTTTTTGGTCTGCACCTTCTCCTGATGAAAATATCTGGCTTTTTAGCTGCTAAATGTTTTAGCTGCTAAATGCTCGCTAACTTTGTCTATCTGCTAATTGGTTCTAAGCAGGTATTGTAGGCTACATACAGTAAAGTCACTTTAAAGAAAATGTTCAACATTTTGAGAAGCATGCTTATTTGCTTTCTTGCTTAGAATTAAATGAGATGGATCCCACTCTCATATCTGTGTATAGAACCTTGGCAAGGCAATTAGCTTAGTTTAGCGTACATATTATTAGAAACAAGGGATACCACTAACCTGGTTCCAAAATAAGCCTATACCAGCACCTTTCACTAGCTCACTAACACTCTATTAAACACATCTTATGTTTATTTTGTACATAAACA